>NC_135233.1:1010667236-1010976441 GCF_051348905.1 Ranitomeya variabilis | reverse complement strand
ACTTCTAAGGAGCGATGCAGTGCCCACTGGCCCGGGGATATGTATAACTCAAACATATCCTCCGATCTCAATCTGCAACAAACTGTCATTTATCCATGACCTCTTTATCACTATCAAACTCTCCTTCCTTGGCATCACTGAAATCTGCCTCACCCCCTCTGACTCAGCCTCTCAAGCTTCATTTTCTTGTGGCGGACTCAATCTCTCTCACACCCCTTGCCCCACCACCAAACATGGTGGAGGAGTTGGCATGCTCCTGCCCCTCCACTACTCTTCCCTCAGTTGAGGTGCACTTCGTCCACATCTACTCCCCCTCCATCCTCCAACAGGCTGTCATCTACCACCCCCAGAACTAGCCATCTCCACCTTTCTTGACCACTTCACCACCTGGCTACTTCATTTCCTCTCAGCTGACATCCCCACTATCATCATGGGTGACTTCAATATCCCAATTGACACTTCCACCCCAGCTGCCTCTAAACTTTTATTGCTCACTGCCTCCTTTGGTCTCACTCAATGGTCTTCCGCAGCCACCCACAAAGATGGCCTCATGCTGGACCTCATCTTCACCCACCTCTGTTCCCTTACTAATGTCACTAACTCACCCCTCCCACTGTCTGATCACAACCTTCTGACATTCTCTTCCCTCTCCTCTCCTAGTGTGTGCAACCCCCACTCCACAAACTCACCCTCGCAGAAATCTCAAACACCTAAACTTACACTCCCTCTCTGAGTCCCTTCTCCCTCTTAGAAACATAGCTTCCTTCTATGACACAGATGCTGCTGCCACTTTTTATAACACCACAATAACAGCTACACTTGATTCGGCTTCCCCCCCCATGCATAGCAAAACTCATACAATCAACAGGCAGCCCTGGATGACCAGCCTGACCAAAGAACTGAGATGGGCTTCCAGGGTCGCTGAGCGGAGATGGAAGAGATCTCGTTCTGCTGAGCAGTTTATCGCATACAAGCAGTCCATCACCAGCTTCAAGTCCACCCTCACTGCTGCAAAACAAACCTACTTCTCATCTCTCATATCCTCCCTGACTCACAACCCTAAACAGCCCTTCAACACTTTCAATACTCTACTCCATCCCCCAGCACCTCCTCCCTCTCCTCTCATTTCTGCCGAAGACTTTGTCTCTTCCTTTAAGCAGAAGATCGATAACATCAGACAAAGCTTTGGCCCACAGCCCCCAATGCCCCTCCTCTTGACTGCTCAGCCCTGTTCTTCCAAAGCCAGCTTCTCCACCATGACAGACGATCATCTCTCCACCCTTCTGTCAAGATCACATCTCACCACTTGCACACTTGACCTGCTTCCGTCCCACCTCATCCTTAACCTCGCCAAAGTCTTCATCACAACCCTAACACAACTCTTCAACCTCTCACTTACAAATGGTGTCTTCCCCTCATCCTTCAAACAGGCATCAATCATCCCTATCCTCAAAAAACCCTCCCTCAACCCATCCTCTTTGTCCAGTTATCCCCGATATCCCTTCTACCTTTTGCCTCAAAACTACTGGAACAGCATGTCCATCTTCAACTGTCCTTCCACCTCTCCTCCTGCTCCCTCTTTGACCAGTAACAATCTGGCTTCTGACCACATCACTCAACTGAAACTGCCCTAAATAAAGTGACCAACGACCTACTAACCGCCAAGAGCAAGCAACACTACTCTGTCCTCCTCCTCCTGGACCTGTCTTCTGCCTTCGACACTGTGGACTATTCCCTCCTGCTACAGATTCTCTCATCTCTTGGCATCACAGACTTAGCCCTATCCTGGATCTCATCATATCTAACAGACCGGACATTCAGTGTCTCCCTCTCCCACACCACCTCCTCATCTCGTCCCCTGTCTGTCAGTGTTTGTCAAGGCTCAGTTCTAGGACCCCAACTTTTCTCCATCTACACCTTCGGCCTGGGACAGCTCATAGAATCCCACGGTTTACAATATCATCTCTACGTTGATGACACGCAGATCTACCTATCTGGACCTGACCTCAATTCCTTACTGACCAAAATCCCACAATGTCTGTCTGCTATTTCATCTTTCTTTTCTGCTCACTTTCTAAAACTGAACATGGACAAAACAGAATTCATCATCTTTCCCCCACCTCACTCTACCCCTCCACCCGACCTATCCATCAATGTCAATGGCTGCTCACTTTCCCCAGTCCACACGCTCGTTGCCTCAGGGTGATCCTCGACTCTGCCCTCTCTTTCAAGCCATATATCCAAGCCCTTGCCTCCTTCTGCCAATTCCAACTCAAAAACATTTCCCGGATCCGTGCATTCCTTGACCATGAAACCACAAAAACACTAGTGCATGCCCTTATCATCTCCCGCCTTGACTACTGCAACCTCCTACTCTCTGGCCTCCCCTCTAGAACTCTGGCACAACTCCAATCCATCCTAAACTCTGCTGCCTGACTAATCCACCTGTCTCACTGTTATTAACCAGCCTCTTCTCTCTGCCAGGCCCTTCATTGGCTTCTTATTGCTCAGAGGCCACAGTTCAAAACACTAACAATGACATACTAAGCCATTCACAACCTGTCTCCTCCATACATCTGTGACATGGTCTCCCAGTACCTGCCTACACGCAACCTTCGATCCTCTCATGATCTCCTTCTCTTCTCCTCTCTCATCTCTTCCTCCCACAACATACAAGACTTCTCCCATGCTTCCCCTATACTCTGGAACTCTTTACCCCAACTCATCAGGCTCCCGCCTACCACAGAAACCTTCAAAAGGAACCTGAAGACCCACCTCTTCAGACAAGCCTACAACCTGCAGCAATCATCTGTCTGCTGAACCACCGCATGACCAACTCTACCCTCTCCTAGTGTATCCTCACCCATCCTCTGTAGACTGTGAGCCCTCACGGGCAGGGTCCTCTCTCCTACTGTACTTGTGTGTGCCTTGTTTTACTCATGTTTATTGTACTTGTCTATATTTTCCCTGTTCACATGTAAAGCGCCATGGAATAAATGATGCTATAAAAATGTATAATAATAATAATCCCCCCAGTGCATAGTGGAGTGACTGATGACTTATCAGTTTTGATCGGACAACCCCTTTAATGTTACATTACGTGCCTAAATTGGCTAAGGCACCTTGGTTTACCATTATGTCAAGCTCATTGCCGGTTATACCTCTCGAATACACAGCTGCATGCCCACTGCAATTGCTGAGATCAGTGTTTTATCTAATCTTAGAAATTATCACTTTAGCGTAGTTATCCTTCTTTAAAGGGAATCTGTCAGCAGGCTTTTGCTATTTAATCTAAGAGCAGAATGATATAGGGGCATAGGCCCTAATTCCATTGATGTGTCACTAACTTGGCTGTTTGCTGTTGCTTTAATAAAATCCGTGTTTTATTAGTAGAAGATTATCGATACAGGACTAGTTGTCTCACGTCATCTAGTCCTCATGCTCTGTGTAATCTGCAGAAAGTAGAACAATTGATACATAGCAGAAATTAATTTCTCTGACCCTACATAAAGCTGAACTCAGATTAGAGAGCAAAAATGACTGATTACCTTTCATTTCTTCCAAAGAACTTCCCTATTATAACGCTCTTATTTGGTGGGTTTCATTATAAGTGAGCTTCATGCAGTGTAACTCTGCGACTTTTTAGGGTGCTCGTGCATGGCACAGTGCCTTAAAGTAAGGCATGCTGTGTCTGGAATTACACTATCAAATACTTTGTCCAAACTAAAGATACTTCCCTTCATTGAGCATTACCCTCACTTACATCTCCCTCTACACTGCCTTTAGAGCCCTGACCATTTTTTAGGACTACACCCGTTATTATGACAATGAAAAGGGCTGTCTCATGTAAATGCCCATTAGAGTACACTAGTGGTATATAACTTTAAAATTAATCTGTTATCTGATTCATGCTGCCCTGACCACAGCAGAGCAAGACTGCAGCCTGGTATATTGTTCTCTGTAACACTGCATTTCAAAGAAAATAAACTTTAAAAATCCAGCCAGGAACCAAAGTCAGAGATGAGACTAGTCCAGTTCCACGCACTTATGCTGGTGATGTACAGGTCTCTGTACACATGAGGGCGAGACTTGTCAATCAACTTTAATAGCACTGGGAAGAGGAGATGGGCAGAGTCGGACTAGTCTAACTTCTGGCTATGGCTCCTGACTAGTTCTGTAAAGTTTAATTTAATTAATGTAATAAAAAATATACCTGGCTTCAATTGTGCAGCCAAGATCTGATTGATGTTGCCTATGGTTTGGGCAGCATGAATCTAATGACAAGTTCCCTTTAACCATATTTAGTAAGCCTTTAGCTGTTAAAACCTTTACTATTAAAAATATATTTATGTTATATTGTCAGCAAACAAGCCAAGAATATTTAGTAAAAAGAAAAAACGGAGAACACCATTGACCAAAATCATATATAAAGTAGGGATCAATCCCAAAGCGTGTAAGAAGACTAACAATTTGAATGAGAAGAAAAGGACACACTATTATGGAGATCACCAAAATTGTAAACAATTAAATACTTTATTCAACTCTGCAAACAGACCAAAGTTACCTTAAAAACATTTAAAAAACTTGAAAAAATCCCCAATAGATGGATTCAGCCCCATGGATCCACAGATTAATAATCTATCACAATGCCATAAAAAGATTTTGCAGATTTTGCAAGTTATCAAGTGAAACAAATATTTGTTTTGGCACCTGGTAGGGAGAGTTGGTTATTCCAAAGTGACAGAATGCCTATTGTTATAGGTTCATCAATAACCGCATCTCTATATCCTATCGAGTAATCAATCTGCTGCAGTACAATATAAATGCACACAATTCTCCCTAGTGGCAAGAAAGGGTAAATTCCAGGTAAATAACTAACCCATAGCCTTTAATGCCTTAGCCATGATAATGTCAGTCGTGCAAACAATAATAATAGAGTATATTATGTACCATGTATCGTTTCTCCTTGCGGAGAGTGACATGTTAAGCATGTTGAGGTGAGGAGATTTAAAGCCGCAATGCTCCTCTGGGAAATATGCAAATTGTCTCTTCAGTGAGGAAGAGGACTAGAACTCTAGTGCCACTTATTGGAAGTAGCAATCCTAACAGTCAATGTAGACCCTTTAACGAGCCTTGTCACATGACTTAGGATAATAGCCAAACCAGATCTCAATTTGCAGACACTGTGTTTCGGGGTACTGCCTCTCGTCAGTGCAAAGTGGAGATCTGGTTTGGCTAATAATATTCATGTTTGCAAAACAATTCTCTAAATCCATTGGATGCAGTTGAAGACTATTGAATCTTCTGGAAAACTACAGCCTTAATAATCTAATAGAATGAAATGTCAATTTATATTAAAATAAATCAGAGGTATTCAGACATACAGTAAGGCCTTCAAAACTGATGTGGCAGTGTAAGAGGAGGCAATGGTACCTTTGAAGAGCCCCTGCATTATGTGGCAAAAGTCCTACGTGACAAACCACAAGGTGATTTGGAGCCAAAGTGAGGAGCGGTGCGGATGTGTGCTGGAGATGATGCTGAAGCCAGTGCAACAGGCCTCAGTGAAGAGCGTGTGCCAGCAGTTTGCTGGCTAACATCAAACAGCACTGAAGACACCCAGTGAAATCCAAAGACCCGACTATGCTGGTCAAGACCCGAAGACCCCATCTGCGTCAATCAAGACCCAGCACCCACGCTGTGTCGGTCATGATCAGATATTTTACCCTATGCTGGTCAAGAGCCAGAGCCCAGACAATGTTCATAGTGAGCCATGACCCATCCCTCTCTCTTCCAGGCCTAGAAGATACCTGCCATCAGTCAAGAACCAAGGATTCATGAGGAGACGTTGACCAGAATGACAACATGAGTGAGCCAGGCCATCACTTCCAACAATAATGTACAATACAGGGGTTGGCCTAGGTTAAGACAACAGTTGAGGTGGGAGCTGATTGCAGCACAAGAAGCTCAATATTCTTTGATATACTTTGAAGGACTTGAGGACTAAGGGGAAATCCTGGTGACCACCACTAGGGCCATTGCTGCAGGAATAGCTAACGTAGTAGCTCCCTATGAACGGGCATACTACTTTTGCCGGAAGGACACAAGTATTATCCCGGAGAGACTTTTCCGATATTCAAATTGTATTGTAAAGTCCAATGTATTTTTACCATTGTATGGTTTACTGTTCTTAATGCTGTTTCATATTATTAACTGTCCTTTGTCCACTGTAAATTCCCACCGTATAGGAAGGAAATAAATAGTTGATGAACTGTTCCCACCTCGTGCTTTCTGTGCGTTGCATTCGGTCACCTGTTAACAGCCGCTCAATACAACTTGGAGTTATCAGAGTTGCCAACCATTTTTTTCCTGCAATGCTGCTGTAAAAGAGTGCAGAAACTGCCACACCCCCTTTAAAATCATATGATTTTATAGTGCATTGATATATTTAAAATGTTGTTTTCTCTATTTTGTGCCAAGCAACAGTGAGTTAGCAGCAAATAGGATTTTAACTATTTACGTGGGCACATAAGAATGCAGTTTCCTGTTTTTAGGTAGATAAGGAGAATATAATAATAATAATAATAATAATTTTATTTATATAGCGCCAACATATTCCGCAGCGCTTTACAACTTATAGAGGGGACTTATACAGACAACAGACATTACAGCATAACAGAAATCACAGTTCAAAACAGATACCAGGAGGAATGAGGGCCCTGCTCGCAAGCTTACAAACTATGAGGAAAAGGGGAGACACGAGAGGTGGATGGTAACAATTGCTTTAGTTATTTGGACCAGCCATAGTGTAAGGCTCGGGTGTTCATGTAAAGCTGCATGAACCAGTTAACTGCCTAAGTATGTAACAGTACAGACACAGAGGCTATTAACTGCATAAAGTGTATGAGAACATGATGGAGGAACGTGATTATGTTGTTGTTTTTTATTAATAGGCCACACAGGGATAATTAGGTTAATGCGTTGAGGCGGTAGGCCAATCTGAACAAATGAGTTTTTAGTGCACGCTTAAAACTGTGGGGATTGGGGATTAATTGTATTAACCTAGGTAGTGCATTCCAAAGAATCGGCGCCGCACGTGTAAAGTCTTGGAGACGGGAGTGGGAGGTTCTGATTATTGAGGATGCTAACCTGAGGTCATTAGCAGAGCGGAGGGCACGGGTAGGTTGGTAGACTGAGACCAGAGAGGAGATGTAGGGTGGTGCTGAGCCATGGAGTGCTTTGTGGATGAGGGTAGTAGTTTTGTACTGGATTCTGGATTGGATGGGTAGCCAGTGTAATGACTGGCACAAGGTAGAGGCATCGGTGTAACGGTTGGCGAGGAATATGATCCTGGCAGCAGCATTCAGGACAGATTGGAGCGGGGAGAGTCTGGTAAAAGGTAGGCCAATTAGTAGAGAGTTACAATAGTCCAGACGAGAATGAATAAGTGAGACAGTAAGAGTTTTTGCAGAGTCGAAAGTAAGAAAAGGGCGAATTCTGGAAATGTTTTTGAGATGCAGATAAGAAGAGCGAGCCAGTGATCGGATGTGGGGGGTGAATGAAAGCTCGGAATCAAGGATGACTCCAAGGCAGCGGGCATGTTGCTTTGGAGTAATGGTGGAACCGCACACAGAGATGGCAATGTCGGGCAAAGGTAGGTTTGTAGAGGGAGAGAACACGAGGAGTTCAGTTTTTGACAGGTTCAGTTTCAGATAGAGGGAGGACATGATGTTAGAGACAGCGGTAAGACAATCACTGGTGTTTTCTAAAAAGGTCGGCGTGATAACAGGAGAAGAGGTATATAATTGGGTGTCGTCAGCATAGAGATGGTACTGGAAACCAAATCTACTGATTGTTTGTCCAATAGGGGCAGTATACAAAGAGAAGAGGAGGGGGCCTAGGACTGATCCTTGAGGAACCCCAACAGTAAGGGGAAGGTGAGAGGAGGAGGAACCAGCAAAACAAACAGTGAAGGATCGGCCAGAGAGATAGGAGGAGAACCAAGAGAGAACGGTGTCCTTGAGGCCGATGGAGCGGAGCATAGTGAGGAGGAGCTGATGATCCACAGTGTCGAATGCTGCGGAGAGATCCAAGAGAATTAGCATGGAATAGTGACCATTAGATTTAGCTGTTAGTAGGTCATTAGAGACTTTAGTGAGGGCAGTTTCAGTAGAGTGTAAAGAGCGGAAACCAGATTGAAGAGGGTCGAGAAGAGAATTATCTGAGAGATAGCGGGTAAGACGGGAGTGGACCAGGCGTTCCAGGAGTTTAGAGATGAAGGGAAGATTAGAGACAGGTCTATAATTAGCGGCACAATTTTGATCGAGGGAGGGCTTTTTAAGTAGTGGATGTATGATGGCATGCTTAAATGAGGAGGGAAAAATACCGGAAGTGAGGGAAAGGTTGAATATTTTTGTTAGGTGAGAGGTGACAGCCGGGGAAAGGGACTGGAGGAGATGCGACGGAATGGGGTCGCTGGTGCAAGTGGTCGGGCGAGAAGATGCAAGGAGCCTGCTTACTTCTTCTTCTGTAACTGGTTCAAAGTCAGAGAGTGAACTAGATGCAGTGGGGGAGGGAGGACAGTGCTTGGTATGAAGAATTGAGAAGTGAGCAAACCTATGGTCTTGTTGCTTGCATATCTGTTTGTATGTTTGTCTGCAAAGAAGGAAGACCACCATATATTGGATTTCACATTCTGAAGAAAACAAGGATTAAGTGGCAGTAGGATTTTCTATCACAGTAAGCAAGGAGTAGCAAGGACTCAGTGAAATAAGGATTCCTTACCTCAGGCAAGCAGGCCTAAAGGCTGAGTCACACATAACGATATCGTTAACGATATCGTTGCAATGTCACGCTTTTGGTGAGGTAAGCAACGATCCCGCTAACGATCTCGTTATGTGTGACAGCGACCAACGATCAGGCCCCTGCTGGGAGATCGTTGGTCGATGGGAATGATCAGGACCTTTTTGGTCGCTGATCACCCGCTGTCATCGCTGGATCGGCGTGAGTGACGCCGATCCAGCGATGTGTTCACTTGTAACCAGGGTAAATATCGGGTTACTAAGTGCAGGGCCGCACTTAGTAACCCGATATTCACCCTGGTTACCATTGTAAAAGTAAAAAAAAAAAACACTACATACTCACATTCTGATGTCTGTCATGTCCCCCGGCGTCCACAGGGTTGACTGTGTCAATGCCGGCCGTAAAGCAGAGCACAGCGGTGACGTCACCGCTGTTACTGCCGGCGCTGAGACATTCAGTGCAGGGAAGCTCTCGGCAGCAGCGCGTGCATATTAGCAGCGCTCCTGCCGAAAGCAGTTTTAACCCTGTGGACGCTGGCGGGGGATGTGAGAGACATCAGAATGTGAGTATGTAGTGTTTTTTTTTTTTTTACTTTTACAATGGTAACCAGAGTAAATATCGGGTTACTAAGCGCGGCCCTGCACTTAGTAACCCGATGTTTACCCTGGTTACCCGGGTGCTGCAGGGGGACTTCGGCATCGTTGAAGACAGTTTCAACGATGCCGAAGTCGTTCCCCTGATCGTTGGTCGCTGTAGAGAGCTGTCTGTGTGACAGCTCCCCAGCGACCACACATCGACTTACCAACGATCACAGCCAGGTCGTATCGCTGGTCGTGATCGTTGGTAAGTCGTTTAGTGTAATGGTTCCCTAAAGCAAATGATTATCTATAGTAGATAAGAATCTAGCGTGTCAACATGCTGGGTTCTCCTACAGGAAACTGAAGATGCAGTTGCACTGCCAAGAACCTTTGGCCCTCATTAAATACACTTTAAGCTTAACAGTGAGGAGTCCCACTGACATACCTCAGTCATTGAGGTCCTCACAAAGCAACTGGGAGTTTAGAGTAGCTATGAGGGGCTGTAGCGACACACCTTGACCCATGTAATCCTCACCGGGGAATATGCAGGTTCCCATAATGGTTTGTTGGACTTACTTAACATGTATTAGAAGTGACATACTTCCACGAGTAGTGTCTGCTATCTGATGTATATACTTCTCATCAAGTTGTTAAGTAAAGAAATGATTATTTTTGGACTTTTGGTCTCCCTCATTTATCTTTACTTCGTCTGGTCCTGGCCTGCCAAGTCAAACAGCAGCATGCAGTCTGCAGAGGTGTATCGCCAAGGCAACAACAGCACAAACGCCCAGCCAGCCTCATCATTCTCCTGTAGTGTGGTATGGCGTGGATGATGCCTCCCTCAGGCATGATTACCACCCCTGCCCAAGTCACACAGCGATACAGAAATAAACCCATCAGTTGATGATGGATTGACAAAATGAAAAACCCTTTAGAGAGCATGAGTCAGCAGGTCAAAGTGACCAGTTTGGGCTTTCATTTTGTCCCCTTAAGTCTTCCATTTTTTTATCCACAATAAACATCCAGAGAAATGGGCCTTTTAATTAGCACTTTGCTATAGTTTTACAGGGAGGAGTAGCTCACAGGACTCTTGGGGAGTGTCACATAATTAACCTGTTAGACCTGCCCCCAGATCAAGACCATAAAAATCAGTAGTACATAAAAAGGTCCATATCTCCGGATCCATATGGAAGATTTAAAAGCAAAAGCAAACGATAGAAAACTCAGGGGAGCACGATGTAACGAGAGAAAAATAAAAACAAAACTTGGCCACTTTTGATCTGGTAAGAGTCCCTCTTTTAAGAATCATCCCATTATAATAATCTTTCCTGACATATAGACCCTTCAAAATATCCAATAGCACTAAACAATTCATGTGGAACATGTACAAACAATATCTGATATTACAGAGTAACAAACAAGAATAAAATAAAGAGGAGTGAGTGCTCAATGCAAGAGGAAACAAGGTTGTCACAAAAGGCAAAAATTCCTCCTACTGTATGGGCCCTGATACATGTAAAGTTGCAGTATCTGCTCATGTAATGGTTCGTCTCCTGACGAAGGGACGAAATGCGCATTGGGGCGCTTTGGGGATAACCACATGTAACGGACCACCCTAATGTAAGTGTTACTGGCTAACAGATGTTATCTTGGTCTCATGAGCACATAGTACACAGCTGATATAGTATAGTCTATGGGACCATGTGATACGAATATACCTATCACTACATATATAGGATTTTTTGGTCATGTGGGTGTTGGAGCATTTCCCCATTATTGGTTAAAGTAGTGACCTGAACTTTCTTATTGACTTTGTAATTCGCTTTGTTCCATATTTGTCTAAACTTTGTTTTGTTCACCTTAATAAAGACTGTATCTTTTACTTGGCACAGTATACTGGATTCTTTCTTGAGGTTATTTAACGTTTATCAGTTCTTTTGTGCGCTGGTTACGGGAAGGGATTTTGTTGCTATGATCATGTACAGGTATGTATTATAGTTTAACTGAGTGCAAGGATGGTGGGGGAAACAGATGAAAGAAGAGAAGGGATTCTCGGGAAAATGTAAGAAGATGGAAACCTAAGACAAGCTGGACTAGTGATGTGATCTGATCAGTAAGCTATCTGATAATCCTGCCATGCCCCCTTCCCAAACTCTTCAGATTTTGATAGAAATGGGAGAAAATTGTATTTAAACTCCAAAACTCACAAAATGTTTGCACAAAAATGTAGCAACTTTTTAAAGCAATTTGTTTCTGAAATCTGGTGAAATTACTTTGATGGTCTGACTACAACGTAATATGTTTGGCTATTCTCATGAATTATTTGTCTCCAACAATACTTATATCTAGTAAAAGACTAAATTTGTAAACAAGAAATAAGAATTAAACACTTTTTACCTCTCAATCTCCCATAGTTCTAGCATCGCCAGATTAGTGTTCATCATCAGTCCTTCATTACTGAAACTCCATACAGCGTTCATCTGACCACTGCAGACAGCCATTGGTCTCAGGAGGAGCCATGGGCTCAAAACGGAGATCTTACCATGGAGGCCAGTGATATGCTCCAGTAGTTAGTTGACTGATGGACAAGATGTCATCACTGATGGATGAAATAATAGAAGGGTAGTAATTGTAATTTCTTTATTTTATAAGAATGTAAGTACATTTTGGTAAAATCAATAACAAATTGCTAAGTATGCCATGCCGTGTGAAGAAAGAGTAAGTTAGGCTGCATTTAGGTATCCATAGGAAATGTCGATGTGCTGTCCAATTTTTATCCAAAAGCACATAGACCCATTGAGTATGTCTTTTTCTGATCTTCAAAACTGGATCAAAATAGGACCTGCTCTGAGATTCATGGATCTCATTGTCAGATCTGTGAATTTTACGGATGTCTAAATGCATCTATTCAACTCAATAAGTCCAAGGTCCAAGTTCTGTGCCAGCACACGGTCATTTAATGCAGAAATGTGAATGCAGCTTTAGATCGACATTTTTTTTTGTCCCCTTCAATTTAGAGTAGAGGTAGAATTTCTAAGTAGCAGCATTTACAGCAGTTATTTTCCCAATTTCTCTTTCTGCAGCTCTCTGTGGGCTCTCAATAAAATAAAAAAAGTTCCTAAACATAAAGTCTCCAGTGTAGTTAATTATTTTATGTGCTGCGAACACCCAGAAGTAAGGCTGGTTTCACACTTGCGTTTTTGTCTGCATGCGTTTTTTAAAAAAAACGCATGTGTGAAAAACGCATGTAAACGCGGTAAAACGCATGCGTTTTTTAGACGCATGCGTTTTTATAGAAAAACACAAGAAAACACAAGAAAACACAAGAAAAAACAAGAAAACCCTAACCCTACCCCTACCCCTACCCCTAACCCTAAACGTGACTGAAATACGTGGCACTGAAATACGTGCAACTGAAATACGTGGTACTTAAATACGTGGCACTCAAATACGTGGCACGTGGCACTTAAATACGTGGCATGTGGCACTTAAATATGTGGCACGTGGCACTTAAATACGTGGCACGTGGCACGTGGCACTTTAATACGTGGCACGTGGCACTTAAATATGTGGCACGTGGCACTTAAATACGTGGCACGTGGCACTTTAATACGTGGCACGTGGCACTTAAATACGTGGCACGTGGCACTTTAATACGTGGCATGTGGCACTTAAATATGTGGCACGTGGCACTTAAATATGTGGCACGTGGCATACGTGGCACTGAAATACGTGATACGTGGCACTTAAATACGTGGCAATATGACTGTCAGAAAATGTTCATTAAACCGTTAGGGGTGAGGTTAGGGGTAGAGTTAGGGTTA
This sequence comes from Ranitomeya variabilis, assembly GCF_051348905.1. Lineage (NCBI taxonomy): Eukaryota > Metazoa > Chordata > Amphibia > Anura > Dendrobatidae > Ranitomeya > Ranitomeya variabilis. The sequence continues at coordinate 1,010,963,240 of NC_135233.1, read as the reverse complement.
GGGTTTGGATCCCTTTATCACCTTGATGGTGGTGGGTGGCTTTTCAGTGTGTTTTCTGGTTTTTTTCTATAAAAACGCATGCGTTTTTAGCGCAAACAAACGCATGTGCTTAAAAACGCATGCGTTTACATAGACAGCAATGCATTTTTTTGCCGCGAAAAAACGCATGCGTTTTTTCGCGGCAAAAAAACGCGCAAGAAAATACTGCAGGTAGCATTTTTGAAAATGAACGCATGCAGACAAAAAACGCATGCGTTTGAAAACGCGACCAAACGCATGTGTAAAAAAACGCATGCGTTTTCAATGTTAAATATAGGGGAAAAAAACGCATGCGTTTTTTGTGCAAAAAACGCTGCAGACAAAAACGCAAGTGTGAAACCAGCCTAACTATCCTTGTTATTGTTCTTCTGTGGCTCATTACAGTCCATCTATTACCTGTATCCTTATCTAAATAAGCCTAAAATGAAGATTCTCCTTCAATTTACATTGAACCTGTAGTCATTAAATGTAAAATGTTACATTTTTATATATACTGTCATCACTTTTTTTACATTTTTTTTGTGGTTACTTTTAACGCTGTAAAATGGAGAAAAAAAATGTCATGTTGCTAAACGGAAACCATCAACAAGTTGTTGTCAACTTAGCAATTATAATGCCTGTCCCATTAACACCTGATAATCCTATGCAATTTTACACATCAAAATATACAAGCATTTGCAAATATTTTCTACATTTTATATTAAAAAAATTGATGCTTGTTTGCATAAGCTTTGGAATTTGTCACCTTTTCAGACAAAATAATTGATTTATGAATATGACGCTAGTCACCACTCACGGTCAAGCCGTGAGGCAAAGTAGTCAAAAGTTCTGGGGACAGATACCAAGAAAGTTTGTCGTAAACTAAGTGGAAAGACAGTAAGGTCCAGTCCAAGTTCAAAATTCTAGGAAGGTATCAGATCAGTACACAGGGGATGGGAAAACAGATGATCAAAGACAAAGCCAAAGTCAGGCAACAAAGATCAGAATATAAGAACTAAGAGCATAGAGCAAATATATACCACTTGAGATAAGCTACAACTGGCAGTAATTTTAGGCAGAAAGCCAGCTAAATAGCCAGGTGATCATTCTGAACAGGAGATACATGGAAGAAACCCTGCATGCCCCAGCCCTGATTGGTCTGATGGACTGTCATTCAAGACACTGACAGCTCAGCACACCCCAGCCTCCGATTGGACGGTTGAGCTGTCATCACCATACTGACAGTTCAGCTGGCCCCAACCCTAGATTGAATTTCTGAACTGTCATTCACTGTATCAAGATACACTGATAGCAGGAATCATGACAGTACCCCCTCTTCCAGAGAAGGGCACAAGACCTGCAGGTTTCCTGGAAAATCTGTGATGGAAGGCCCTAACCTGATCAGCCTTAAAAGAATGCACTGGCACCCAGTAAATCTCTTTGGGTCTATAACCCCTCCAGTGAACTAGATATTGGAGAGAATTTAAGACCCTTCAAGAATCCACGATCCTTTGCATCTCGTACTCCAAACTTCATCAACAGAAACAGGAGAAGATGGGGACTAGTGTCATGATTCCCCAATGGCATGGGAACCTCAGAAACACAAAATAACAGACTAGCCCTCGGGTGATGGAAACTCAAGCTGACCGTGACCTAAATCTACCACACAACTAACAGTAGCCAGGAAGCATTCCTACGGCTGCCTAGATGCCATGCGCCAGCCGGAGAACTAACTACGCCTGGAAGAGGAAGGAACAGACCTGGCTTACCTCTAGTGAAATTCCCCAAAGATGATAGTAGCCCCCACATATATTAACGGTGAGTTCAGAGGAAAAGACATACACAGTATGAAGGTAGATTTAGCAAAGCGAGGTCCACTTACTAGATAGAGGAAGGATACAAAAGAGGACTTCACGGTCAGCTGAAAAACCCTTTCAAAAACCCATCCTGAAATTACTTTAAGACTCCTGTGTCAACTCATGACACAGGAGTGGCAATTTCAGTCCACAAGAGCTTCCAGTAACAGGAAATGACAAGCTGTAAACTGGACAAAAAATACAAAACAAAAAGGACAAGAGTCCACTTAGCTGATCAGCAGACTGGTAGCAGGAACATGCAACTGAAAGACTCAGGTTACAATGATGACCGGCAAGGAAGTGACTGGAGAGCAAGGCTAAATAGGGAACTCCCAAAACTGATGGAAGCAGGTGAGCTGAGGCAGAAAAGAACACACAAGTCTCCAGTACCACCAGCCACCACTAGGGGAGCCCAAAAAGCGGATCACAACAGTACCCCCCCCTTAAGGAGGGGGCACCGAACCCTCACAAGAACCGCCAGGGCGACCTGGATGAGCCCTATGAAAGGCACGAACCAAATCCGAGGCATGAACATCAGAGGCAGTTACCCAAGAATTATCTTCCTGACCATAGCCCTTCCATTTAACCAGATACTGGAGTCTCCGCCTGGAAATACGGGAGTCCAAGATCTTCTCTATAACGTACTCCAATTCACCCTCAACCAGCACAGGAGCAGGAGGCTCAGCAGAAGGAATCACCGGCACCTCGTATCTCCGCAACAACGACCGATGGAACACATTATGGATAGCGAAAGATGCCGGGAGGTCCAAACGAAAGGAAACAGGGTTAATAATCTCCAAAATCCTATAGGGACCGATGAACCGAGGCTTAAATTTAGGAGAAGAAACCCTCATTGGGACAAAACGGGAAGACAACCACACCAAGTCCCCAACACGAAGGCGAGGACCAACCCGACGCTGGCGGTTAGCAAACCGCTGAGTCCTCTCCTGGGACAAATTCAAATTGTCCACCACTTGTTCCCAAATCCGATACAACCGATCCACCACAGCATCTACTCCAGGACAATCCGAAGACTCCGCCTGACCAGAAGAAAAACGGGGATGAAACCCCGAATTGCAAAAGAAAGGGGAAACCAAAGTGGCCGAACTAGCCCGATTATTAAGAGCAAACTCCGCCAACGGCAAAAAGGCAACCCAATCATCCTGATCCGCAGACACAAAACACCTCAAATACGTCTCCAAAGTCTGATTAGTTCGCTCCGTCTGGCCATTAGTCTGAGGATGGAAGGCAGACGAAAAAGACAAATCAATGCCCAACCTGGCACAGAATGCCCGCCAAAATCTAGAAACGAACTGGGTACCCCTATCAGAAACGATATTTTCAGGAATACCATGCAAGCGAACCACATTTTGAAAAAACAAAGGAACCAACTCAGACGAGGAAGGCAACTTCGGCAATGGCACCAAATGAACCATCTTAGAAAAACGGTCACACACCACCCAGATAACAGACATCCTCTGAGAGACAGGAAGATCAGAAATAAAGTCCATCGAGATGTGCGTCCAAGGCCTCTTCGGAATAGGCAAGGGCAACAACAACCCGCTAGCCCTAGAACAACAAGGCTTGGCCCGAGCACACACATCACAAGACTGCACAAAAACACGCACATCTCGAGACAGAGATGGCCACCAGAAGGATCTAGCCACCAAATCCCTGGTACCAAAAATTCCAGGATGACCCGCCAGCGTAGAAGAATGAACCTCCGAAATGACTCTACTGGTCCAATCATCAGGAACAAACAGTCTACCAGGTGGACAGCGATCAGCTCTATCCGCCTGAAACTCTTGCAAAGCACGTCGCAGATCTGGGGAAATAGCGGATAATATCACCCCATCCTTAAGTATACCTGTAGGTTCCGAATCACCAGGGGAATCAGGCTCAAAACTCCTAGAAAGGGCATCTGCCTTCACATTCTTAGAACCTGGTAGATATGAGACCACAAAATTAAACCGAGAGAAAAACAACGACCAGCGCGCCTGTCTAGGATTAAGGCGCCTGGCAGACTCAAGATAAATCAGATTCTTGTGATCAGTCAAAACCACCACCTGATGTCTAGCACCCTCAAGCCAATGACGCCACTCCTCAAATGCCCACTTCATGGCCAAAAGCTCCCGATTACCGACATTATAATTTATTTCGGCGGCAGAAAATTTTCGAGAAAAGAACGCACAAGGTCTCATCACTGAGCAATCGGAACTTTTCTGCAACAAAACCGCCCCCGCTCCGATCTCGGAAGCATCGACCTCAACCTGAAAGGGGAGAGAGACATCAGGCTGGCGCAACACAGGGGCAGACGAAAAGTGGCGCTTAAGTTCCCGAAAGGCCTCCACAGCGGCAGAGGACCAATTGGCAACATCAGCACCCTTCTTAGTCAAATCCGTAAGAGGCTTAGCAACACCAGAAAAACCAGTTATAAATCGACGATAAAAATTAGCAAAGCCCAAGAACTTCTGAAGACCCTTTAGAGAAGTAGGCTGCGTCCAGTCACAAATAGCCCGAACCTTGACAGGGTCCATCTCAACAGAAGAAGGGGAAAAAATGTACCCCAAAAAGGAAATCTTTTGAACCCCAAAAACACACTTAGAACCCTTTACACACAGAGAATTCTCCCGCAAGACCTGAAAAACCCTCCTGACCTGCTGAACATGAGACTCCCAGTCCTCAGAAAAAATCAAAATATCGTCCAAATACACAATCATAAATTTATCCAGATATTCACGGAAAATATCATGCATAAAGGACTGAAAAACTGAAGGTGCATTAGAAAGGCCGAAAGGCATTACTAAATACTCAAAGTGGCCCTCAGGCGTATTAAATGCGGTTTCCACTCATCCCCTTGCTTAATTCGCACCAAATTATACGCCCCACGGAGATCAATCTTGGAGAACCACTTAGCCCCCCTTATGCGAGCAAACAAATCAGTAAGCAGCGGCAACGGATACTGATATTTGACAGTAATTTTATTCAGGAGTCGTTAATCAATACAAGGCCTCAGCGAGCCATCATTTTTAGAGACAAAGAAAAGCCCAGCTCCTAAAGGTGATGAAGAAGGACGAATATGTCCCTTTTCCAGGGACTCCTTAACATACTCTCGCATGGCAGCATGCTCAGGTACAGATAGGTTAAACAAACGACCCTTTGGAAATTTACTGCCTGGAATCAGATCTATGGCGCAATCACACTCTCTGTGGGGAGGGAGAGAACCAATTTTAGGCTCTTCAAAAATATCCCCAAAATCCGACAAAAATGCCGGAACCTCAGAGGGAATAGATGACGAGATAGAAACCAAAGGTATGTCCCCATGAGCCCCCCGACATCCCCAGCTTAACACAGACATAGTTTTCCAGTCCAGTACTGGGTTATGAGATTGCAACCATGGTAATCCAAGCACTAACACATCATGTAAATTATGCAACACGAGGAAGCGAATCATCTCCTGATGGTCTGGAGTCATACGCATAGTCACTTGCGTCCAGAACTGTGGTCTATTACAAGCCAGAGGTGTAGAATCAATACCCTTCAGAGGTATAGGAACTTCCAGAGGCTCCAAATCAAACCCACAGCGCCTGGCGAAGGACCAATCCATGAGACTCAGAGCGGCGCCAGAGTCCACATAGGCATCCACGGTAATAACTGATAATGAACAAATCAGAGTTACAGACAGAAGAAATTTAGACTGTAAAGTGCCAATAGAAACAGACTTGTCAACCTTCCTAGTACGTTTAGAGCATGCTGATATAACATGCGCGGAATCACCACAGTAGAAGCACAAGCCATTTTTGCGCCTATAATTCTGCCGCTCGCTTCTTGACAGAATTCTGTCACATTGCATTTTCTCTGGCGTCCCTTCAGAAGATACCGCCAAATGGTGCACGGGTTTGCGCTCCCGCAAACGCCGATCAATCTGAATCGCCATTGTGATGGACTCATTCAGACCTGTGGGCGTAGGAAACCCCACCATGACATCCTTAACGGCATCAGAAAGGCCTTCTCTGAAAATTGCCGCTAGGGCACACTCGTTCCACTGAGTAAGCACAGACCATTTACGAAATTTTTGGCAGTATATCTCAGCTTCATCTTGCCCTTGAGACAGGGCTATTAAAGCTTTTTCAGCTTGAATCTCCAAATTAGGTTCCTCATACAGCAACCCTAAAGCCAGAAAAAACGCATCCACATTGAGCAACGCAGGATCCCCTGGTGTCAATGAAAATGCCCAATTTTGAGGGTCACCTCGCAGCAAAGAAATCACAATCTTAACCTGCTGAACAGGATCTCCAGAGGAGTGAGGTCTGAGAGAAAGGAATAATTTACAATTACATTTGAAATTCAGAAACCGAGATCTATCTCCGGAAAATACCTCTGGTGTAGGAATCTTAGGTTCAGAAATAGGAGTACGTATAACATAATCTTGTAAATTTTGAACCTTCGTAGCAAGATTATTTAAACCTGCAGCCAAACTCTGAGAGTCCATCCTTAAACCGGAGAGATCAGAGCCATTCAAGGATTAGAAGGAGAGAAAGGCAAGGCTGTAAATAGAGCAGAAATACAACTGAGCCAACTAAGTAGCAAACATGTGAGGAAAAAAAAAAAAAAAATCTACAGACTTCTTTTACTCTCCTTTCTTCTGCCAATTACTTTAACAGTGGCCGGTCATACTGTCATGATTCCCCAATGGCATGGGAACCTCAGAAACACAAAATAACAGACTAGCCCTCGGGTGATGGAAACTCAAGCTGACCGTGACCTAAATCTACCACACAACTAACAGTAGCCAGGAAGCATTCCTACGGCTGCCTAGATGCCATGCGCCAGCCGGAGAACTAACTACGCCTGGAAGAGGAAGGAACAGACCTGGCTTACCTCTAGTGAAATTCCCCAAAGATGATAGTAGCCCCCACATATATTAACGGTGAGTTCAGAGGAAAAGACATACACAGTATGAAGGTAGATTTAGCAAAGCGAGGTCCACTTACTAGATAGAGGAAGGATACAAAAGAGGACTTCACGGTCAGCTGAAAAACCCTTTCAAAAACCCATCCTGAAATTACTTTAAGACTCCTGTGTCAACTCATGACACAGGAGTGGCAATTTCAGTCCACAAGAGCTTCCAGTAACAGGAAATGACAAACTGTAAACTGGACAAAAAATACAAAACAAAAAGGACAAGAGTCCACTTAGCTGATCAGCAGACTGGTAGCAGGAACATGCAACTGAAAGACTCAGGTTACAATGATGACCGGCAAGGAAGTGACTGGAGAGCAAGGCTAAATAGGGAACTCCCAAAACTGATGGAAGCAGGTGAGCTGAGGCAGAAAAGAACACACAAGTCTCCAGTACCACCAGCCACCACTAGGGGAGCCCAAAAAGCGGATCACAACAGACTAGGCAGACAACACGAGCAGGATAAATTGTTTCAGTGTGGATCTGTGGAACAAATTTGGGGTGTGAATAGTCAGAGGAAGTCTTATTCTACAGGCCACCGGATTAACTACCTCCATAATCTCATGCGAGCCAATAAATTTAGGACCCAACTTTCACTTACGTTACGATACTTTCAGCTTAATATTTTTGGATGATAACCAAACCTTATAACCTACTTTTAAGATGGGACCTGCTGAACGTTTCCTATTGGCATTTTGTTTTTAGCGTAACTGAGCCACCCCAATATTTTTCTTAACCTCCTTCAAGACATCCCTAAGATGCTCTATGGCAACCTCTATTCCAAAACACCAAGAACTCATCCTAGAAAATTCACCGAAATGAGGATGAAAACCAAAATTGCTAAAAAAGACAAGGTTCCAGTGGACTGATTGTTCCGACTTTGAAGGCAAACTCAGTAAGAGGTAAAAATGAGGACCAGTCCTCTTGCTCAGCTGCAATGAATCACCTTAAAATTTGTTCCAATTATTGATTTGTCCTTTCTTTCTGACCATTGGTTTCATATGGTAACTAGAGGAAAATGACAAATCAATCCCCAATTTCCTACAAATTGCACCCCCTATCAGATACAATGTTTAGAAGGATTCATGCACAACATGATTGATAGACAACTTGTAAAGTGTTTCAGCATTCAGTAACCCCAATAATAGAACAAAATGAGCCTTGTTTACTGATTTGGTCAACTACCACACAAATAACAGTTTTCCAACCAGGGAAAAGGCAAATCCATGACGAAATTCATGGACAAATGAGTATATGTTTTTTTCTAGAATTGTCAATGGAGCAACTTCCTCTGCCAGACGGTTATGACAGACTTTAGTGCCTGTTAGTGATGAGCAAATATACTCGGTACTCGAGATTTCCCGAGCACTCTCTGGTGTCTTTCGAGTATTTGTAAGTACTCGGAGATTTAGTTTTCAGCACCACAGCTGAATGGTTTACATCTGTTAGCCAGCATAAGTAAATGTGGGGGTTGCCTGGTTGCTAGGGAATCCCCACATGTAATCAAGCTGGCTAACAGATGTAAATCATTCCGCTGTGGCGCTGAAAACTAAATCTCTGAGTACTTACAAATACTCGGAGGACACCCGAGCGTGCTCGGGAAATCTCGAGTAACGAGTATATTCGCTCATCACTAGTGCCTGTGCAAAGTTTACAAGTGGATATAAAATCTTAATATCATTAAGCATGGATGGCCACCAAAAGAGTTAAGCACTGGCTTCCAGCATACCTGTGACGCCAGGATGACCACTCAAGATGGAATCATGAAATTCCTGCAAAAGACGTAATCTTAGGTATACAGGCACAAATAATTTTGGCCCTGGAGTTGCTGAAGGAGCCAACAACTGGACTTTACAGATCTCCGCTTCCATTTCTGAAGATACCATAGAAACCACAATGCCAAAAGTATAGAAGATGGAATTTTTGGAGAAGAATCTGAATCAAGGCTGCGTCATAAAGGGTCAGCCCTCACACTCTTAGATTCCGGCCTGAACGTTATAGATAAATTGAATCTACAAAAAGGATACGGACCATCTGGCCAGTCATGGAGTTAACCGTTTAGCTGATTCACTATAAGCTACATTTCTATGATCTGTCACAACCATGATTTGGTGAATTTCTCTCTCCAAAAAATGTCTCCATTCTTGGAAAGTTAAGTGATTTGTGATTCCCAACATCATAATTCCACACAGCAGATGAAAACTTTAAGGGTATGTGCACACGTTCAGGATTTCTTGCAGAAATTTCCTGAAGAAAACCGGAAATTTTCTGCAAGAAATCTGCATTTTTTTTTTTGCGTTTTTTTCCGTTTTTTTCGCGTTTTTTTAGCATTCTGCAAGCGTAATTAGCTTGCAGAATGCTAAAGTTTTCCAAGCGATCTGTAGCATCGCTTGGAAAACTGACTGACAGGTTGGTCACACTTGTCAAACATAGCGTTTGACAAGTGTGACCAACTTTTTACTATAGATGCAGCTTATGCCGCATCTATAGTAAAAGATAGAATGTTTAAAAATAATAAAAAAAATAAAAAAATGCTTATACTCACCTAGACATCTCCTCACCGGCGTCCGGCTCCTCTTCCTATAGCTGGTCTGTGCGCACAGGACCTTCCGTGACGTCACGGTCACGTGAGCGGTCACATGACCGTTCACGACCAATCACAGGACAGTGACGTCATCGGCAGGTCTTTCGCCGCACACCAGCTACAGGAACCGAACGGCAGCGTGCAGTGGAGGCGGGAAGACATCGAGGGTGAGTATAGGACTGTTTTTTATTTTAATTCTTATTTTTTGACCACTTATATGGTGCCTAGTGCGTGGAGGAGAGTCTCCTCTCCTCCACCCTGGGTACCAACCGCACATAATCTGCTTACTTCCCGCATGGTGTGCACAGCCCCGTGCGGGAAGTAAGCAGATCAATGGACCCCTAGGTGTGCGGAATCCCCTGCAATTCCGCATTTTAATGAACATGTTGCTTTTTTTTCCGCGATGCGATTTTTTCGCGGAAAAAAAGGCTACATTTGCACAAAAAATGCGGAATACACTTAAAATAATAGGAGGCATATGTAAGCGTTTTTTTCGCGTTTTTATCACGTTTTTATAGCGAAAAAACGCGAAAAAAACGTGAAAAATACTGAACGTGTGCACATGGCCTAAGAGAAAAATGCACATCGTGGTCAGAGTTCAGACACCTTTAGATAATACAGCCCCTATCCAATCTCTGAAACATACAACTCCACAATGAACAGTTTCTGGAGATCAGGTTGGATTAAAACTAGAGTGGACATAAACCACTCTTTCAATTTATTAAAATCCCCAATACCATTAGGCAACCAAACCTTGAGATCCATTCCATTATATGTGACGTCAGAAAGAGGTTTTACGATCTGAGAAAATTCCTAATACATTTTTTCTATAGTAATTGGTGAATCCTAGAAACAGTTGTAATGCTTTCAGGTCACAAAGTTTAACCCAATCTACTATGGCCTGCAGCTTCCCAGGATCCATTTTGAACCGTTTAGCCCATACAATTAACCCCAAGATAGATATGTAAGTTTCTCGTCCACCCAAACACCCAGGTCTTTTTCAGTGACAGTTTTTCCCAGAGTTTTACAATTAAGCACATAATTATGCATCTTATTACTTCTGCCCAAGTGCATGACCTTACATTTATCCCCATTAAAGCTCATTTGCCATTTATGAGCCCAAGCTTCTAGTTTACTATCCTCCTGTAATATAAACTTGTCCTCCTCTGTTTTGATTACACTGCGGAGTTTAGTGTCATCTGCAAATATTGAAATACTACTCTGTATGCCCCCTACAGGGTCATTAATAAATATGTTAAAAAGAAGTGGGCCTAATATAGACCCCTGTGGTACCCCACTGTTAACTGTGACCCGGTCTGTTAGGGGTCGAGTTCCCGCCTCTGCACAGGGGGAATCTCGGGCCATCTCCGCTGCGGTCTCCCATTATTCTCCTGCCGCAGTGGAACCTGCTCAGCGGAGACATCAGTCCCAGCGTCTCGCTCAGTCTGACTCTGTACAAAGAGTTACTGCTGTCTTTCCTGCTTCTGTCATTGAAGTCAGTGCTGGGCAGCGGCGAGCAGACGCATCTGGGACTAAGTCCTGCTTTTCTCGTTCTGAGCATGCCCAGAGTAAGATCTCTTTGTGGAGATCGAGGGTCACATGATCAGATACTGCAGCTAAGGCCATTGGTCCTTCAGGAAGGTCCTGTAGATGCTCACGCTCTGTGGCAGCCTCTCATTGGTCCTTCTAGGAAGGTCCTGTACATGCTGCAACTATTTAAGGCTTGCATGGCCGCACGGCCATGCGCTAGTATTGTTCTTTGTTATGTGCTTTGCGCCAGTGTAGTCACGTGAGAGTGTGTTCAGGGACCCGGCTGAAATAAGCCCCTAGAATGCTGGCACCTCCGGCGAGGAGTTTGTGTGCATGCGTGACCACTGACTGCTCTCTGTTTGGGCAGTTAGCCTGTGCCTCTATGAAGTCTAACAGGGCACAGTGCTTTGCCTTCACGGCTACTCGGTGAATTAACTGAGTTAGTCCATACCGCCATATAGTGCCGCTGTTTGCTAGCAGCAGGTACTCCTGCACGGTGGACCCCGGGCTGCGAACGCACCAATATCAATAAAAGCATCTCTATTTACTCGGTGCGTTCCGCTAGCCCTAACAGAATACTAGCGCCAGGGTCTGGCTAGTAAATGGCAGACATTCAGCAATCCTTTCAGTATATCCAGCAGCTGGAGGGTAGGTTGGCGGCTCTCGAGAGCTCAACCTCAGCTGTGGATGTTACTGCAGTTGCTGTACAGGCTGCTAGCGTGGCTGCAGCTACTTTGTCCACTGCCACCCCTGTTCTGACATTATCTCGCCTCCCGCCGCCAGAAAAATTTTCTGGAGATAGCAAATCTTGTACGGGATTCGTGAGTCAGTGCTATTCACCTCAAGCTCCTGGCTGCACGTTTCCCCACAGAGCAGGCTTAAGTGGGATTTATCGTGTCTCTCTTGTCGGTCAGGGTGTTGGAATGGGCTACGCTGCTGTGGGAGCATGGCGATCATGTGGTGCAGAGTGCTCCGCTGTTCCTGAGCACTCTGAAACAGGTCTTTTTAGGACCTCAAGTCACCCATGACATGGCGCTCCAACTGCTGGCATTAACTCAGGGTGAGTCCTTGGTCAGCTATTTTGCCGTCCGCTTTCGTACTTTAGCTTCTGAGCTGGAGTGGTCGGATAAAGCCCTTATCCCCATATTTTGGAGGGGCCTGGCTGATCACGTTAAGGATGCTCTGGCCACTAGGGAGATTCCTGCCACACTGGAGGAGTTAATAACTGTCTCTACTCGAATTGGCCTCCATTTTAACGAGCGGAGGTTAAAGCGAGCCCAGTGTAGGCCGAAGTTTCGGCTGGCTCCCACCTTTGCCAAACCTCTGGAATCTCTGGTCCTGGTTCCTAAGTCACATGAGGCCATGGAAGTGTCATGAGCGGGATCTAAGTCCCGGACCGCTTGTGCACTCAAGGTCTGTCATGTTTGCCAGCAGTCAGGACATCTTGCCACCAGATGTCCCCAGCGGTCGAGGAAACGTCAGCGTCTAGTGGTAGTAGGTGGAGGTACACTAGAAACGGTGACGTTTGCCTCAAAATTGTCCTTTAAGGGGACAATTATTATAGGCTCATCCACCCACTCGGTAGAGCTCTGTGTGGATTCTGGGACGGAGGGCAATTTTATGTCTTCTGCCTTTGCCCAACGTCACATACCCCTGGTTATGCTAGCTCAACCAGTAATGGTACGAGTGGTGAATGGGTAGACACTGCCCTCACAGATAACACACCAGACCATCCCTTTTACTCTGTCCATGTCGCCATCCCATCAGGAGATTATATCTCTGCTCATCATTCCTGAGGGAATTGATGAGGTAGTGTTGGGGATACCTTCGCTATGGTACCACTCTCCTTATATCGAGTGGTCCTCAGGCAGAATTCTGGGATGGGGTGAATCTTGTGGGGGTAGGTGTCAGAGGGAGTGCGTTCAGGTTGCGACTAGTGAGGTACCCGCAGATCTATCCTCTCTTCCCAAGCAATATTGGTCTTATGCAGATGTGTTCTCCAAAAAGGCGGCGGAGACCCTTCCGCCCCATCGCCCCTATGACTGTCCTATTGATCTCTTGCCTGGTGCTGAGTCTCCCCGGGGTCGAGTTTATCCTTTATCTCTCCCGGAGATGGAGGCAATGTCTCAGTACATTCAAGAGAATCTGGCAAGAGGGTTCATCAGGAAGTCAGTGTCACCTGCTGGGGCTGGGTTTTTCTTTGTGCTGAAAAAGAATGGGGAACTGCGTCCATGCATAGACTACAGGGGTCTTAACGCCATCACCGTTAAGAATAAGTATCCTTTGCCCTTGATATCTGAGCTCTTTGATAGGCTTCGGGGAGCAAGGGTGTTTACTAAACTAGATCTGCGGGGTGCTTACAACCTGATTCGCATCCGTGAGGGGGACGAATGGAAGACGGCTTTTAACACCAGGGATGGGTACTATGAATATCTGGTGATGCCCTTCAGGCTCTGTAATGCCCCAGCCATTTTCCAAGACTTTGTGAACGACATCTTCCGGGATATGCTCACCACCTCGGTCATAGTCTATCTGGATGATATTCTCATCTACTCTCCAGATATTGACTCCCACCGGAGAGATGTTTGCAAAGTCATCGATCTCCTACGGGCAAACTCCCTCTATGCCAAGTTGGAGAAGTGTATGTTCGAGCAGGAGTCCTTACCTTTCCTTGGCTATATCATCTCCGCCCAGGGATTGGCTATGGATCCTGCCAAACTACAGGCTGTGATGGACTGGCAGGAACCCCATTCTCTTAAAGCGGTGCAGCGCTTTATGGGGTTCATTAATTATTATCGCCAGTTCATTCCGCACTTCTCAACTTTGGTAGCTCCCTTGGTTGCCCTCACCAAGAAGGGGGCAAATCCCAAATTGTGGTCTGAGGAGGTCTCCAAGGCCTTTAACTCCATAAAGTCACACTTCACTAGTGCTCCCATCCTACATCGCCCCGATGTAGATAAGCCATTTATCATGGAGGTGGATGCCTCATCTGTTGGTGCTGTAGCAGTCCTCTTCTAAATGGATGCTCAAGGTCGGAAGCATCCTTGCTTCTTCTTTTCTAAGACCTTCTCACCAGCAGAGAGGAATTATTCCATCGGGCACAGGGAGTTGCTAGCCATGAAGTTGGTTTTCTCGGAGTGGAGACATCTCTTGGAAGGAGCTTGTTTTCCCTTCCAAGTTTTCACAGATCATAAAAATTTGGTGTACCTGCAGACAGCCCAGCGGTTAAATTCTCGCCAGGCCAGATGGTCCTTGATCTTCTCCCGGTTTCATTTCACCCTCCATTTTCTTTCTGGGGAGAAGAACATTTGTGCCGACGCTCTCTCTCGCTCTGTTGTGTCATCTGTGGAGGAGCTTATTGTCCCCACCGAGAGCCTGAGAACTGTGCCCCAGTTTCGCTAGAGTCTGTGCCTCCGGGCAAGACTTTTGTACCATCCAGTTTGCGACTGGAGGTTCTCTCTTGGGCACACTCATCCAGAGTGGGTGGACATTTTGGTTCCAAAAGGACTTCTGAGTTACTGGCGAGGACATACTGGTGGCCGCATATGGCTCGTGATGTCACAGACTATGTTCGGGCGTGTGTCTCTTGCACCAAGAACAAGTCCCCTCGGCAATGGCCAGCTGGGTTGCTTTACCCTCTGCCGGTGGCGGACAGGCCCTGGGAGATGGTCGGGATGGACTTTGTGGTGGGCTTACCCAAGTCTCGCAGTTGCACCATTATCTGGGTGATCACCGATCATTTTTCCAAAATGGTTCATTTGGTGCCTCGTCCACGGCTACCTTCTGCACGGGCTCTGGCAGCCTTGTTCATCAAGCATATCTTTCACTTGCACAGTATGCCGGACAAGATTGTCAGTGACCGGGGTCCCCAGTTTGCGTCTCGATTCTGGAGGGAGCTTTGTCGTCTACTCAGTATTGAGCTAAATCTCTCCTCGGCTTATCATCCCGAAATGAATGGGTTGGTTGAGAGAGCCAATCAGACTCTGGTCACTTATTTACAACATTTTGTTTCTGCCAGGCAGGATGACTGGGCATCCTTGTTACCGTGGGCAGAGTTTGCCTTTAACAACGCTGTAGCCGACTCCACCGGTCAGATTCCTTTCCTCCTTAATTACGGCCAGCATCCGCGGATTCCTGTGCCTATGCCCGTGTCCTCTGCTGACTCCACGGTGGCAGACTGGGCAGTGGAGGCACGAGACATTTGGGACTGCACTCAGGTTGCCATCCGGGCCTCCAAGGAGAGAGAGGTCCTCCGCCGATGCACATCGGCCCCCTGCCCCGACCTTTGCTCCTGGCGACTTAGTGTGGCTCTCCGCTCCTAACATCAGGCTGCGTGTTTAGTCCACTAAGTTGGATCCTCGCTACTTGGGTCCCTTCAAGGTCCTCGAACAGGTTAATCCTGTGGTTTACCGTCTAGCCCTTCCTCCACGCCTAGGTATCACCGACACCTTTCATGTGTCCCTCCTTAAGCCCGTATACATGTCCCGGTTTTCTGAGTCATCTGCCGGGACATCGGGTTCGTCTACGGATGATTACGAGGTGAACGCTATTTTGGGGTGCAAGGTGGTTCGTGGCAAAAAAAATTTATTTGGTGGAATGGAAGAGTTACGGTCCTGAGGATAGGTCCTGGGAGCCTGCTGAGCCCATTCGGGCTCCGCAGCTCATTGCTGCCTTCGAACGTAGCGAGGCCAAAGGAGGGTGGATAATGTTAGGGGTCGAGTTCCCGCCTCTGCACAGGGGGAATCTCGGGCCATCTCCGCTGCGGTCTCCCATTCTTCTCTTGCCACAGTGGAACCTGCTCAGCGGAGACGTCGGTCCCAGCGTTTCGCTCAGTCTGACTCTGTACAAAGAGTTACTGCTGTCTTTCCTGCTTCTGCCATTGAAGTCAGTGCTGGGCAGCGGCGAGCAGACGCTTCTGGGACTAAGTCCTGCTTTTCTTGTTCTGAGCATGCCCAGAGTAAGATCTCTCTGTGGAGATCGAGGGTCACATGATCAGATACTGCAGCTAAGGCCATTGGTCCTTCAGGAAGGTCCTGTAGGTGCTCACGCTCTGTGGCAGCCTCTCATTGGTCCTTCTAGGAAGGTCCTGTACGTGCTGCAACTATTTAAGGCTCGCATGGCCGCACGGCCATGCGCTAGTATTGTTCTTTGTTATGTGCTTTGCGCCAGTGTGGTCACGTGAGAGTGTGTTCAGGGACCCGGCTGAAATAAGCCCCTAGAATGCTGGCACCTCCGGCAAGGAGTTTGTGTTTGTATGTATTCAGGGACCTGGCTGAAATAAGCCCCTAGAATGCTGGCACCTCCGGCAAGGAGTTTGTGTTTGTATGTATTCAGGGACCTGGCTGAAATAAGCCCCTAGAATGCTGGCACCTCCGGCGAAGACTTTTGTGTGCATGCGTGACCACTGACTGCTCTCTGTTTGGGCAGTTAGACTGTGCATGTGTGAAGTCTAACAGGGCACAGTGCTTTGCCTTCATGGCTACTCGGTGAATTAACTGAGTTAGTCCATACCGCCATATAGTGCCGCCAGTTGCTAGCAGCAGGTACTCCTGCACGGTGGACCCCGGGCTGCGAACGCACCAATATCAATAAAAACATCTCTATTTACTCGGTGCGTTCCGCTAGCCCTAACACGGTCTGAGTGTGCTCCATTAATAACCACCCTTTGTTTCCTATCCCTGAGCCAGCTCTTAACCCACTTACACATATTTTCCCTTATCCCCATTGTTTTCATTTTATGTATCAACCTTTTGTGTGGCACCATATCAAAAGCTTTTGAAAAGTCCATATACACTACGTCCACTGGGTTCCCTTGGTCCAGACGGGAACATACCTGTTCATAGAAGCTATTCAGATTAGTCTGACAGGAATGGTCCCTAGTAAACCCATGTTGATATTGGGACATGAGGTGTGTTCTGCTGCCTTTTGCTTCAGAGTTTTATCACACCAGATCTCTCAGATGGCAATCATCTCAGCAAACTCCTGTTTATTTCTTCAGTGTGTTTCTAATTCCTGGCTCAGTTATGCAACTAACCGTGTTGCAAACATAGCAAACTCATTTCTGAACTTGTTCACATTGCAAACACTGTTGCAACAAGGGTACAGTATATCATCTCTACAAAAAAGCTTGCCTATTCATCATTGTTGCCAGAAACTATCCATTTGTTTGGTAATAATCCCGTTATCTATTGTAAGCATAAGGGTACCGTCTCACAGTGGCACTTTTGTCGCTACGACGGTACGATCCGTGACGTTCCAGCGATATCCATACGATATCGCTGTGTCTGACACGCAGCAGCGATCAGGGACCCTGCTGAGAATCGTACATCGTAGCAGATCATTTGGAACTTTCTTTCGTCGCTGGATCTCCCGCTGTCATCGTTGGATCGGTGTGTGTGACACCGATCCAACGATGCGTTCGCTTGTAACCAGGGTAAACATCGGATTACTAAGCGCAGGGCCGCACTTAGTAACCCGATGTTTACCCTGGTTACCGTCGTAAATGTAAAAAAAAACAAATGGTACATACTCACATTCCGGTGTCCGTCAGGTCCCTTGCCGTCTGCTTCCCGCACTGACTGACTCCCGGCCGTAAAGTGAAAGCAGAGCACAGCGGTGACGTCACCACTGTGATCTGCTTTCACTTTACATCCGGGAGTCAGTCAGTGCGGGAAGCAGACGGCAAGGGACCTGACGGACACCGGAATGTGAGTATGTACCGTTTTTTTTTTTTTACATTTACGACGGTAACCAGGGTAAACATCGGGTTACTAAGCGCGGCCCTGCGCTTAGTAACCCGATGTCTAACCTGGTTACCCGGGGACCTCGGCATTGTTGGTCGCTGGAGAGCTGTCTGTGTGACAGCTCCCCAGCGACCACACAACGACTTACCAACGATCACGGCCAGGTCGTGTCGCTGGTCGTGATCGTTGGTAAATCGTTTTGTGAGACGGTACCCTAACTTATTCATCTTAGGACTTGTTCAAACTGAAAAAAACTGCTGCTAGTTCTAAACTTTCTGTGTATCTTCAGTTGTTTGGTGTGTTGTTCATGGCCTTGTGGTGTACCCTGCTCCATTTGTCTGCTGTTGACCTTTTCCTTGCTGTTCCACGAGCCATCAGGCAAATCCTCCATTCTGTGCCATTGCCTTCGGTTAATGCTGTCAACCCTGACTTGCAGCCTAGAGATTCACTTCACTAAGTGAGCTCCTAAGAATTACCTAGTTAGTAGTGTTGAGCGATACCTTCCGATATTCAAAAGTATCGGTATCGGATTGGATCGGCCGATATCCAAAAAATATTGGATATCGCCGATACCGATATCCGATACCAATACAAGTCAATGGGACACAAATATCGGAAGCTATCCTGGATGGTTCCCAGGGTCTGAAGGAGAGGAAACTCTCCTTCAGGCCCTGGGATCCATATTCATCTAAAAAATAAAGAATAAAAATAAAAAATATGGATATACTCACCGCTCCGACGGACCCTGGCTCTCACCGGTGCAAGCGTCTGCCTCCGTTCCTAAGAATGCAGATGACGTCGCAGTCACATGAGCAGTCACGCGACCAATCACAAGACCGCGACATCATCACAGGTCCTACACTCACTGCATTCTTAGGAACGGAGGGGTGAGTATATCCATATTTTTTTTTTTTATTCTTTATTTTTTACATGAATATGGATCCCAGGGCCTGAAGGAGAGTCTCCTCTCCTCCAGACCCTGGGAACCATACGCACCGCACACGCCTGGGAACTTATAGGAACTTCCGATTCCGATTTCCGATATCACAAAAATATCGGAACTCGGTATCGGAATTCCGATACAGCGAATATCGGCCGATACCCAATATTTGCAGTACCGGAATGCTCAACACTACTAGTTAGCCATTAATTTGGATTTTCAGCATTTACTAAGCAGTTTTTCTGCCACATCCAACTCTAGGTTTTCCTAATAACAACAACTGATTGTCAGAGGTTTCTGAAGACAAACCTGAAGAGATATACTGATTGTAGGGCTGGACTCATTTAAAACCATCATTTAAATCCAAAGACCCAGAGCCCAGACTGCATAGGTCAAGATCAGTAACCTCGCCATATGCCGCTCAAGATCCAGAACCCAGATGACGCCTGTTGATAGTTGGGACCAGCCCTCTCTTCTTCATTCCTAGAAAACACCACAGTCAGTCAAGCACAGTAGATAAGCTGTTTACACTGTTTCATATTATTAACTATTTCCTGACCACTGTGAATTCTCACTGTAAAAGAAATAAATCATTCACTGACTGTTCCCCCCTCATGTCTTCTGTGTGTTGCATTCGGTCTGCTTACATGTTCCTAAAACTGCACCTGCTGGGTGGTACAATAATGGCTCCTCTTACTGCCACACATACCATAGTTTACGGACTATAAGATGCACCAGACCATAAGATGCACACCAAATTTTCAGTAGTAAAATAGGGAAAAAAATGTGTCAAATGGGGGTTCATCTTACAGTCCGAATTCAGCTTATCCGGAAGGGGTTTCAGCACAGGGGGAGGAGTGGTCACAGGGGTTGTTCGGTGGCCAGGCTGGTGCGGTTGCCTCTGGGAAATCCCATCCCAGGCTGGTGCGGTGGTGCTGCTCTGTGGTGTGGCGGGGCTCCGCCTGCATTTTGTGACAGGTGCTCTGTGGGGCTGTGGGGCTATGTGGGGCTGCGGTGCTCTCTGGGGCTGCCGTGGCTTGTGGGGCTGCCGTGGTGGTGCTCTGTGGGACAGGGGTGGCAGTGGTCTGTGAGCAGGCAGGCTCCACCAGCATTTCGTGAATGCCCGGAGGCCCGCACAGATCCATTCCTGCAATGCGGTGGCCTCTGTGAAAATGGCAGCCAGGGGCGGTACATGTTCAGATTCAGATCTTGGCAACGAGATCTCGTCTCCCAAGATTTCGGGACAAGATCTCGGCAACAAAATCTGAATCTGAGCATGCGCTTCCCCGAGCAGCCATTTTCCTGGAGCCCACTGCATTGCAGGAATGGATTTGCTCAGGCCTCTGTGCATTCACAAAATGCCGGTGGAGCCCCGCCTCCCCACAGACCACCACAGCCCCATCCCACAGAGCACCGCCACCGCCGCCCAACAGGCCACCACCTCAACAGATAGCCACACCAGTCTGGGAAGGGAGCAGCGTCGAACCGGGACAACCGCCACGGTATTGGTAAGTATATTCTGACTATAAGACGCACTTCCATTTTCCCCATTTGGGGAAAAAAGTGTGTCTTATAGTCAAAAAAATATAGTAATAATGTTCCTTACATAGTAAAATGTCCCGTAGATGGAAAATTTGCTGACTAAAAAATATTAATGACATGTGGACATGTGAAGTGTCCTACAAAACAGTGTCCACATTTTCCTCCTGGAATGGAATAATGCCCCACATGAACTTTTGACGGTCACAGTACTCTTAATGTCCTTATAACCATAATGCTTAAGTCCCCACTTAACATTTAAAGAGGTTTTCCACTACTAATTTAACCATCTTTCATTTTTCCTAGCTACGACTATTCTAATACACTTTTTATTACCTGCCCTGCTGCTATAAGCTCATCTCCTTGTGGGTTATACAGCCTTCATTTTTGATTCTGGCACGTCTACTTTCCATCTTGAGACCAGAATAGGATGAACAGAGCACGTCACTGGTGGGGGTGTGGCTATTTCTTGGTGAGTGACAGCACTGGGCATCATTAATAGGCTGAGAACTAGATGCTCTGCATTCCTTGTGTAAACATTGCCACATACAGATTATATTTTTTTGCACTGGTGTGCCACACGGCCAATCCCTGATTGAAGGCTGGCTGTCTCATTGGGTATCATTGCACCAGTGCAGTTGCCATTTTACTTGGATCTGCTGCACCCTGTTTGTGCATTTGTATTGAGGCCCAGTTAGACAGGTAAGCATCTCTGCCTGTTTTTGGCTTTTCTCCAGTGACAACAGTCTTGGAATTCATTCTCAGATTAGACGTCACTCTCCTTTCTGCTTGGAGATTTAACTTCAAAGTATCAGCAGACTCATTCAGCCCTATGCATGACTGAGCTCACACGGGCCATCCTTTTAGTTGACAAGTCCAGTGATATACTTTCTGAAGAACAGCACATCACAGGGCTTGTCAGCTGAATGTAGGGTATTTCAAACTAGCATCTAAGCAGAGAGAGAGAGTGAAGTCCTATCTCAGCATTCTTGCTCAGACTACTGTCACTCATTGAGATGTAGCCATGCCACTACCAGTGACATACCCTATTTGTCTGATTCCAGTAAGTAGCAGAGACAGAATCAAAACAGAAAGTTTTATGACCCGCAGAGAGATGAGCTTACAGTAGTAGGGCAGTTGCTAATACTGTATAAGACTATGAAATGGGGTATAATTAGTAGGGCAAAAAATTTATTTAATAATGTCTTCTGAGTCTTCCCTCTACACAGTTACCCCATACACAGTATGATGGGCCCACAGCTACTCTATACATAGTATGATGAACCCAAAGCTCCCCTCTACATATTATTATGGGCCCACATCTTCCATATACATAGTATGGTGTCCTCACTGCTCTCCCAAAACAGTGTATAATGTCCCTTACAGTAGTCCTCACACTATATGATGTCCCCCAAAATGAAAGACCTCCCAAAAATTATGTGGGGTCCCCCCTATTTTTAATAACCAGCAAGTGCAAAGCAGACAGCTGAGGGATGATATTAATAGGCTGAGAAGTTCCAGAGATATTGGCCCCTTCCCAGCCTAATTAGACCAGCTCTCAGGCTCCCGAGAAATGGTGCATCCATTTAATCATTTTGGTTTTTCAGCTGGCCTTGCAAGACCCACTGCATGTCAACTGAAGTAATCTTAATAACATCACCTCCGAGTCTCACGGAATGCAGTGGAAGACACGGCAGCTTCGTTCTCTGAAATGAGCTCTGTACACTGGACCTAGAAGATGGGGATTGTCGTGGGACCTCCATTTGGATTACGGTGAACCAGAGTGGATTTTTTTTTTAATAAATGGGTGAAAGAGTGAAATTTGGGGGATTTTTTTCAAATAAAGATTATTTTATGCGTTTTTTCCCCTTTTCACTTACTGGGTTAGTAATGGGGGTGTCTGATAGCTGTCTCTCTATTACTAACCCATGTCTTTGATGTCAGAGGGCATTACATAGCTGACATCAATCCCACATTCCCATTACCCGATTGCCACAGCACCAGGGCAATCAAGAAGAGTTGAGGCTAAGCTATAGAATTAGCTCATCTAGAGGCTGTGGTGTTTTCTGGGGCAGCCTAGGGCTGGTCTTATTAAGCTGGAAGTGGCCAATCTCCATGGACCTGCATAGCATTAATATTGGCCACCAGCTGTCTGCTTTGCCTTAGCTGGTTATGAAAAGTAGGTGAGACACCACATCATTTTTGGGGAGGTATACCCCTATTTTTAAAAACCAGTGAGCCTCTGTGCTGTTCACTGCTGAAAGTCGATTCATTCTGAGCAGAAATGATGGCCACCAGCAATGTTCGAGACATCCAGGAGAGCATCAGCCACTACTCTTTGTGAATGGTACAGTGACAAGCCCCTACTACTTGAATAATGTCATTAATCCAGTCATTGTGCCTCTGACAAGCAATACAAACCTAATGTCATTTTCATGGACTTCAATGTTCCAGCTTATCAAGGTTCCATCATTAGCGAATGGATGCTGGAGACTGGGATCCCACAACTGGAGTGGCCTGCACTTTCTCCAGACCTTAATCCCATAGAATACCTATGGGATCAGCTGAGTCATCATATGTGTAGAGGCTCACAACTCTGTACCCCAGAACTTCAATGACCTGCGAACTGCCGTATAAGAAGAGTGGGATACCGTGCCTCAGCAGACAATAGCTCTTCCTGTAAAAAGTAGGAGATGTCGTTGTCAAGCTGTAATTCATTGACTATTTTTTGTTAGGGCATACTTTGTTGTTTCAATACGTAGTTTGAGATGAGGAAATCCTCATTGCATGCTTCTAATTAAATATATTACTTTCATGATAAAATATCACTGTGGTGAGAAGTTTTTTACATTTTCCATAAATTTCACCCGAAAGCCAAATATCGCTAACCTTTTCTGAGTAGTGTACTGTGTACTCTGAAGATCTGGATATTATCTCTTTACTCCACACTCTGATCCATTATTTAAAACAACCCCACTATTTGAAGTTTGAGGGAAAAAATAACAACCAGTGCGATATCATAGCTGAGTCAAAAGCAGAAGGACAACCAACAATATGAATGTGTTACATACATTTTACACCTGCAAATGAAGGAAACAGTCAATACAAAAAGATTATTAAATTGGTTGTACTAACATTTTCTTTTTTTTCATATGTATTAATGCTGTATGTTGCACATGTGCACTGTTTATTTAACTCGTTTTTTCCTTTTATCAATTTGAATTTATATGGCTTTACCATTCTATCTTAAAAACTTCTGCAAAATGGGTGATATAGAACCTTATATAACATGACCACCCATTTAATTTATCATGGGTATATTGCTCTTTCGCTTGAAACCTGTGCAATGACAATAACAACATGTTTGTGCAAGAAGAAGAGACATTATACCAATAGAGAAGTAAAGATATGGGATGTGCACCCTGTAGCTCAAAAGAAAAACTGAAGAATATAACCAGGACTAAAAAAAAACAAAAAAACAATCAAACTGGGATGTTTGTTAGAGTGATATCTTAGGACCAGTTTGTTTTGGCAAATTTATTGTATTTGCAAAAATGATTGGTTTTTGAAAACTTGTTAAAAGCACTATACTTAGGATTTTGGGGAATGCCCTTATAATACAAAAAGTACTTCACGAAAAGAAAATTGGTGCCAAAATAAACATTTCAGATGAATTGTGCCCATAACCACTAAGTGACTGAAGGAATGCATTTTCATTCTATAAATGACTAAATACTGCACACATGAAAAAAGAACAATACATAAGGCAGGTTTCACACGTCAGTGGCTCCGGTACGGGTAGTGACAGTTTTCTCACGTACCGGAGACACTGACACACGTAAACAAATTAAAATGAATGTGTCTCTGCAGATATCAGTGATTTTTCCTGGACCGTGTGTATGTTTGCAAAACACGGAGACATGTCAGTGTTCGTGGGAGCGCACGGATCACACGGACCCATTAAAGTCAATGGGTCCATGTAAACACGTACCGCACACGGATGCTGTCTGTGTGACATCCGTATGCTGTCCGTGTGCTGTCCGTGTGCATTTTTCCTGTCATAGGGTTAAAATTGTAAAAATTGTTGCAATACACGGACACACGGACATCACACGGACAGCACACGGACAGCACACGGACCTTAAAAACGTACTCACGGACATCACATGGATCCCACACGGATGTGCCACGTGAGCACACGGACACACAGACACGGATAACTCCGGTACCGTTTTCTCCGGTACCAGAATTATCTGGACGTGTGAGACTGGCCTAAAGTAGAGAGGTGAAGCGTCAGTCTTGATTAATCTAATCCTAATGATGGATTTAATTATTATCTGTGCTACTCAATATTGACAAGCCATTGTTCTCCTTATGTTAAAGATATCCTTATAGCAATGTACAATTTAATGTCTAGAAAGCAGGGCCGGACTGGCCATAGGGCACTTCTGGCAAATGCCAGAAGGGCCGGTGCCAGTGGTGGGCCGCTCAATCCGCCGCCCCCGCCGTCGCATTCAACTATACCGGCGTATAGACGCCGGTACAGTTGAATGCAATGATGGAGGAGAGAGCGTCTACAGACGCTCCTCTCCCATCATTCCCCGCTCTGCCTCTGACACTGCGGGTGCGCGATGATGTCATATCATCGCGCACCTGCTGTGTCCCGGGCAGACTGCAGCTGCTGAGACAGGAGCAGGAACCAGGAAGCAACGCTGGGCACGAGGAGAGGTGAGGAGAGTTTTTTTTTTTTCTGGACTGTGGGGCCATTCTCGGAGGAGGTGAGGGGAGGAAGAGAAGAGATGTGGGCTGTATATAGTTCTCTGTGGGCTGTGCTCTGTGCTGTATACCACTGTGGGCTGTATATAGTTCTCTGTGGGCTGTGCTCTGTGCTGTATACTGCTGTGGGCTGTATATAGTGGGCTGTGCTCTGTGCTGTATACTGCTGTGGGCTGTATATAGTTCTCTGTGGGCTGTGCTCTGTGCTGTATACTGCTGTGGGCTGTATATAGTGGGCTGTGCTCTGTGCTGTATACTGCTGTGGGCTGTATATAGTACTCTGGGCTGTGCTCTGTGCTGTATACTGTGGGCTGTATATAGTTCTCTGTGGGCTGTGCTCTGTGCTGTATACTGCTGTGGGCTGTATATAGTACTCTCTGTGGGCTGTGCTCTGTGCTGTATACTGCTGTGGGCTGTATATAGCTCTCTGTGGGCTGTGCTCTGTGCTGTATACTGTGGGCTGTATATAGTTCTCTGTGGGCTGTGCTCTGTGCTGTATACTGCTGTGGGCTGTATATAGTTCTCTGTGGGCTGTGCTCTGTGCTGTATACTGCTGTGGGCTGTATATAGTTCTCTGGGCTGTGCTCTGTGCTGTATACCACTGTGGGCTGTATATAGTTCTCTGTGGGCTGTGCTCTGTGCTGTATACTACTGTGTGCTCTGTGCTATATATAGTTCTCTGTGGGCTGTGCTCTGTGCTGTATACTGCTGTGGGCTGTATATAGTTCTCTGGGCTGTGCTCTGTGCTGTATACTGCTGTGGGCTGTATATAGTTATCTGTGGGCTGTGCTCTGTGCTGTATACTGCTGTGGGCTGTATATAGTTCTCTGTGGGCTGTGCTCTGTGCTGTATATAGTTATCTGTGGGCTGTGCTCTGTGCTGTTATACCACTGTGGGCTGTATATAGTACTCTGTGGGCTGTGCTCTGTGCTGTATACTACTGTGTGCTATATATAGCTCTCTGTGGGCTGTGCTCTGTGCTGTATACTGCTGTGGGCTGTATATAGCTCTCTGTGGGCTGTGCTCTGTGCTGTATACTACTGTGGGCTGTATATAGTTCTCTGTGGGCTGTGCTCTGTGCTGTATACTACTGTGTGCTATATACAGTTCTCTGGGCTGTGCTCTGTGCTATATATAGTACTCTGTGGGCTGTGCTCTGTGCTGTATACTGCTGTGGGCTGTATATAGTTCTCTGTGGGCTGTGCTCTGTGCTGTATACTACTGTGGGCTGTATATAGTTCTCTGTGGGCTGTGCTCTGTGCTGTATACTACTGTGTGCTCTGTGCTATATATAGTACTCTGTGGGCTGTGCTCTATGCTGTATACTACTGTGTGCTATATATAGTTCTCTGGGCTGTGCTCTGTGCTGTATACTACTGTGGGCTGTATATAGTACTCTGTGGGCTGTGCTCTGTGCTGTATACTGCTGTGGGCTGTATATAGTACTCTGTGGGCTGTGCTCTGTGCTGTATACTGCTGTGGGCTGTATATAGTACTCTGTGGGCTGTGCTCTGTGCTGTATACTGCTGTGGGCTGTATATAGTACTCTGTGGGCTGTGCTCTGTGCTGTATACTGCTGTGGGCTGTATATAGTACTCTGTGGGCTGTGCTCTGTGCTGTATACTACTGTGTGCTATATATAGTTCTCTGGGCTGTGCTCTGTGCTGTATACTACTGTGGGCTGTATATAGCTCTCTGTGGGCTGTGCTCTGTGCTGTATACTGCTGTGTGCTCTGTGCTATATATAGTAGTCTGTGGGCTGTGCTCTGTGCTGTATACTACTGTGTGCTATATATAGTTCTCTGGGCTGTGCTCTGTGCTGTATACTACTGTGGGCTGTATATAGTACTCTCTGGGCTGTGCTGTATATAGTACTCTCTGGGCTGTGCTTTATATAGTACTCTGGGCTGTGCTGTATATAGTACTCTGGGCTGTGCTTTATGTAGTTCTCTGTGGGCTGTGCTGTATATAGTTCTCTGTGGGCTGTGCTGTATATAGTTCTCTGTGGGCTGTGCTGTATATATTACTTTGTGGGCTGTGCTGTATATATTACTTTGTGGGCTGTGCTGTATATATTACTCTGTGGGCTGTGCTGTATACTACTGTGTGGACTGTGCTGTATACTTCTACGTGGGCTGTGCTGTATACTACTGTGTGGTCTGTGCTGTATACTACTGTGTGGTCTGTGCTGAATACTGCTGTGTTATCTACTACGCGAGCTGTGCTATAGTATGCAGGCTGTGCTGTATACTATGCGGTTTGTGCTATATAATATGCGGGCTTTGCTATATACTATGGGGAGTATATTATATTCTATGGGGGAGGCCATGTTATGTACTATGTGGCTGTGTTATATACTATTGTGGGGGTATATTATATTCTATGGGGGGCTACATTATATATTATGGGGAGGTGGGCTGTATTATATTCTATGGGGGTTACATACTCTGGGGTGGCTGCATTATACTCTGTGGGGTGGCTGCATTATACTCTGGGGTGGCTGCATTATACTCTGGGGTGGCTGCATTATACTCTGGGGTGGCTGCATTATACTCTGGGGTGGCTGCATTATACTATATGTGGGCTGCATTATACTGTATCGAGGACTATGGGGAATACGTTATACTATATGAAGAACTATGGGGTGCATTATACTATGGGAAGTGAATTGTACTACATGGATGACTGTGGCGGTGCATTATACTATATGGAGCACTATGAGGATTGTATTATGCTATATGGAGGACTATGAGGATTGTATTATGCTATATGGAGGACTATGAGGAGTGTATTATACTATGTGGAGGACTGAGCAGTGTATTTTAATATATGGAGGACTATAGGGAGTGTATTATACTATATGGAGGACTATGGAGCACATTATAATATATGGAGGACTATGGGGTGTATTTTACTAAACAAGTAAAATGCTGCATATTCGAATTGTTTTTGCTGGAACTAAAAGCCTTGTTGTCAGCAGCACATTGCCAGTGTAAACTGTAGATGTGCTGCTGAAAACATGATACTGTATGGTGATCTATTAGTGATCGTTCTGTCTCATCATTATTCCTCAGCTGGTGGAAAGAGGCCGGGAAACAAGCGTTGAACAACTTCAGTATTGTCGATCAAACTTGGTTAGCGGCCTGAACTCAGCTCACGTAAATACAACAGAAAGGCTTCTGTGTGATGTGCAATATGTTAGCATTTGGGGACCCATTTTAAACTTTGCCTAGGGCCCCACTTTGCCTAAAACCGGCCCTGCCTACAAGTGTACAAAGGTATTATACAGTCACCATGTGACAAGTGGGCCTGTGTAACTTCAAATGCCAGGGCTGAATTTTAGTCCCAGTCCGGCCCTGCTAGAAAGAGCCAACAATTCTATAAAGATAATGTCTATTGAATGTGCAAATGTACTTGTAAGTTATAATCTAGCTTTCTATGAGTTCTCCTTCTAAGGCCGGGGTCACACTAGTGAGTTTTACGGACGTATGAGAGGCGCAAAAACTATGCCTTGCACACGGACTAATGTTTCTCTATGGGGCAGCTTCTATCTTCCGTATATTTCTCAGCCGTATTTTACGGGCGTAGAAAATTGCAGCATGCTGTGTTTGTCGGCATATTGTGCAAAAAATCCGCCAATGAAAGTCTATGGAGGCGAGTGAGACACATCTAATGCTACGTTCACATTTGCGGCTAGCGCCGCAGCGTCGGGCGCCGCAGCGGCGCCGCATGCATCATGCGCCCCTATATTTAACATGGGGGCGCATGGACATGCGGTGCACTTGCTTTTTGCGCCGCATGCGTCCCTGCGGCGCCCGCGTCGGGGCGCGGAGGACGCAGCAAGTTGCATTTTTGCTGCGTCCAAATTCAATGGAAAAAAGGACGCATGCGGCGCAAAAAGCAGCGTTGTGCATGTGTTCACATTTGCGCTGTGCGTTGCGGCGGCGACGCTGCGGCGCACACCGCAAATGTGAACGTAGCCTAATATATAAAGCTGAATGTGTGTATGTATGTATGTGTGTATGTTCGGGATAGGCATCTGCACCGTCACAGCTACAGCCACAAAATTTTGCACAGTCACACGTCTGGACCCCGAGAGCGTCATAGGCTTTGCTGTGAGGCGGAATTTTAACCCCGCGTGTTCCAATTCACCAAACAATTTTGCCCCTATCTACATAATGGGGAAATAGTGAATGGAAAAGTGTTGGAGGCAAATTGACAGCTGCCAGATGTGAACAAGGGGGGCTTAAAGAATGAGAGTGATGGCGCCAAAGAGTATATACCGTACAGTTGCTAAGGTGGGGCCCCGACATGGGATACTCACCACACACAGGGATATGAACACACACACAAAATGCGCCACACACTACCACGTGCTTGAACACATATATCACCCTCAACACACATTTCACCACACATACACCAACTTCGCCACATAAAAGTCAAAACACAAAAGTCGCTGCTCAAAACTCGCCACGCCAAAACTCGTCACATGCAAAACTAGGCTCATGCAAAACTCGCCACACGTGCAAAACTCACTTCATGGAAAACTCGCCACACGCAAAACTTGCACACGCTGAAAAATTGCCACATGTACAAAAGTTGCAACACATGCAAAAGTTGCCTCACACAAAACTTGCACATACTCAAAACGCACCACACATAAAATTTGCCACGCGCAAAACTCGCCATGCGCAAAACTTGCTGCACACAACTTGCTACACTAACCTGTCACATGCAACTCGACACACAAAAAGTTGCTACACGCATGTCGCCACACAAAACTCATCTCACAAAAGTCGCTACATGCATGTCACCACACGCAACTTAACACACACAACTTGACACATGAAACTCACTCTAAAACACACACAAGTCTGGTATTATCCTTTACAAATAAAAGTCTGATTAATTAGCAGACAAACTACAAGAGCAACAACTGTAAAATATAGGAAATACGGCAGCTGTCAGTCACATGACCTGTCTATTATGTGTACGTGTGAGCTAATATATTCTGCCAGGGGGAGGGCTTCCTGTTGGCTGGGGATTTATCAGGCTGCCAATTTAGCTTACAAATACTGAGATAAAAATACTGACCAAATAACATGTGAACAAGGTCTAATACAGGAGGAGATGAAACACAGATATATACTATATACAGGAGAGATGACACACAGATATATACTATATACAGGAGAGATGACACACAGATATATACTATATACAGGAGAGATGACACACAGATATATACTATATACAGGAGAGATGACACACAGGTACATACTATATACAGGAGAGATGACACACAGGTATATACTATATACAGGGGAGATGACACACATATATACTATATACAGGAGGAGATTACACACAGATATATACTATATACAGGAGCAGATGACACACAGGTATATACTATATACAGGAGGAGATGACACACAGGTATATACTATATACAGGAGGAGATGACATACAGGTACATACTATATACAGGAGGAGATGACACACAGGTATATACTGTATACAGGAGCAGATGACACACAGGTATATACTATATAGAGGAGGAGATGACACACGTATATACTATATACAGGAGGAGATGACATACAGGTATATACTATATAAAAAAGGAGATGACACATATGTATATAGAGGAGGAGATGACATACAGCAGGTATATACTATATACAGGGGAGATGACATACAGATATATACTATATACAGGAGATGACATACAGGTATATACTATATATAGGAGGAGATGACATACAGGTATATAGTATATAGAGAAGAGATGACATACAGGTATATACTATATACAGGAGGAGATGACACATAGGTATATACTATATACAGGAGGAGATGACATACAGGTACATACTATATACAGGAGGAGATGACATACAGGTACATACTATATACAGGAGGAGATGACACACAGTTATATACTGTATACAGGAGAAGATGACACACACGTATATACTATATAGAGGAGGAGATGACACACGTATATACTATATACAGGAGGAGATGACATACAGGTATATACTATATAAAAAAGGAGATGACACATATGTTTATAGAGGAGGAGATGACATACAGCAGGTATATACTATATACAGGGGAGATGACATACAGGTATATACTATATACAGGAGATGACATACAGGTATATACTATATATAGGAGGAGATGACATACAGGTATATAGTATATACAGAAGAGATGACATACAGGTATATACTATATACAGGAGGAGATGACACATAGGTATATGCAATATACAGGAGGAGATGACATACAACAGGTATATACTATTTACAGGGGAGATGACATACAGGTATATACTATATACAGGAGATGACATACAGGTGTATACTATATATAAGGGAGATGACAGACATGTATATACTGAGGGGAATATGAGGTGTGAGGTGAAAATGATGGGTGTGAGGTGAAAATAAAAAGGTGTGAGTGCAAAATGAGAGGAGTGAGGGAAAATAGTGGATTGATCGGAAAATGACAGATGTGAGGTCGAAATGACAAGTGTTAGGGGGAATGAGAGGAGTGAGGGGGAAAATAAGAGGAGTGAGGGGGAAAATGAGAGATGTAAGGGAGAAAATGAGAGATATGAGGGGGAAAATGAGAGGCGTGATGGGAAAATAAGAGAAGTGAGGTGCTGTAACTAACCACAGATATTTACTCTGCCCAGGCAATGCCGGGCTCTTCAGCTAGTATATATATACACTCACTGGCCACTTTATTAGGTACACCATGCTAGTAACGGGTTGGACCCCTTTTGCCTTCAGAACTGCCTCAATTCTTCGTGGCATAGATTCAACAAGGTGCTGGAAGCATTCCTCAGAGATTTTGGTCCATATTGACATGATGGCATCACACAGTTGCCGCAGATTTGTCGGCTGCACATCCCTGATGCGAATCTCCCGTTCCACCACATCCCAAAGATTTCATGTTGTTTACGCCAAATTCTGACCCTACCATCCGAATGTCGCAGCAGAAATCGAGACTCATCAGACCAAGCAACGTTTTTCCAATCTTATACTGTCCAATTTCGATGAGCTTGTGCAAATTGTAGCCTCAGTTTCCTGTTCTTAGCTGAAAGGAGTGGTACCCGGTGTGGTCTTCTGCTGCTGTAGCCCATCTGCCTCAAAGTTCGACGCACTGTGCGTTCAGAGATGCTCTTAGGCCTACCTTGGTTGTAACGGGTGGCGATTTGAGTCACTGTTGCCTTTCTATCAGCTCGAACCAGTCTGCCCATTCTCCTCTGACCTCTGGCATCAACAAGGCATTTTCGCCCACAGAACTGCCGCTCACTGGATTTTTTTTCTTTTTCGGACCATTCTCTGTAAACCCTAGAGATGGTTGTGCGTGAAAATCCCAGTAGATCAGCAGTTTCTGAAATACTCAGACCAGCCCTTCTGGCACTAACAACCATGCCACGTTCAAAGGCACTCAAATCACCTTTCTTCCCCATACTGATGCTCGGTTTGAACTGCAGGAGATTGTCTTGACCATGTCTACATGCCTAAATGCACTGAGTTGCCGCCATGTGATTGGCTGATTAGAAATTAAGTGTTAACAAGAAGTTGGACAGGTGTACCTAATAAAGTGGCCAGTGAGTGTATATATATATGTATATTTCATACAGCGCTAGATAGCAGAAAAGCCAGTAATCCAATTGCCGGCTCTTGCTATCTCCTTCCTAAACCCGACAGGATATGAGACATGGTTATATACAGTAAACCATTGCATATTCCTTTTTTTATTGCATATTCCTCACTACTAATATTAGTAGTGTGTGAGAGGGACCATGGTTATTGCCCCCCCCCCCCCCCGGCTAAAAACATCTGCCCCCCAGCCACCCCAGAAAAGGCACATCTGTAAGATGAGTCAGCACACTGCGATTAATGAATACATGAACCTCAATATTGCAGTACATGTTAAGAACATAGGTACTTAGCATTTTTTGATCAAAGCGCACCAACACCATCCAACCAAGTCAAGCTGTGACTGAACATGAATGGTCCTTATCATTAATGTCCTACATCTCCATGTTCGAAAGTATGCCTCATCTGAATGGCGAAGTGAAGTGCAGTGTTGAAATGACATCAGAAGATGCACTTCCAAGGCTATAAATGAAAGTCTAAAACCAAAACCAGCAACTTATAGAAGTTAAGTTAATCACTAAGCTTTATAAATCTACATTTGCTAAATAAACAGATGCATTTTTCAATTGGCAAAAAACTTCTTTAAAAATTAATTAACAGGTGTATTTATAGGAACTTGCTAATTATTTTTTCCTTTTAATATAGGGTCACATGACTGTTTCATCTTCATCAGAGAAAAATGATCCGATTATCCTAATCAGACTCTGAACATAGTTTGATCTGAGTTTGCATTTTTCTCGGAGGTGGAGAGAAAATAAAAAATTTCTCCACATTCTTCATTATGTCAGTCTGTGAAAAGTGGACCTCACTTGGATGTCATCAGATTTTTCTTTATATACACATAAACTGAAAAAAGCAAAGTGCTATCCGATTTTCAGAGGCAAATTGTGATTGCTGCTCAAACCCTTAGTAACATACATATATATAAGTAGGATAGTAATATTCAAAATTAATTAATCAATGATTTTGTTCCATAACTACTTTTACCACTCATCCCCAGAGTAGATTGCTCGGAGACTGGCTCTTGAGACCTACATTGATCGAAAGAAAGAAGGACCCAAAGTCCTCAGTTTGAAAGGAGACGAACTGAGCATGTGCAGTCACCACTCTTATAAATATTGTGTAGAGCAGTAGTTATCGTCATTATTAGTATTTTTCCCTGAAATATCAACTTAAACTAGGAGGGCCTTACATATTTTGATCATAAATTTTTCTGTTGGGTTATCATCGGTTGCTTGAATATAATTTATCAATGAATTATTGTAATTACATTGCCCTTGTAATTTTCTCTGATTTAGTTTGACTGATTTAGTTTCTTGTTTAAATTTTCCAAAAATTTCAGAATTTTCACAACTGGTTGCATGTTCTGAAGAAGAATATGCTCATGAAGAAAAAATGTCATCGGGAACCATGTCATCAGAAAAATAGTCCCCCCTATAACCTAAAGAATCTGTATCGTTATAAAACTCCTCAGAGTGACTATTCTCCAACTGTCCTGATGAGTCGACAGATTCATCTAATTGATCGGATTTTTCTATATCTTTGTGAGAAGAAACAAATTTGTTGAAGATATTTGTTGTTTCCTTAACAAATTTAGCAGAGTAAGGAGCTACATTAGGAAACTCCCCTTTAATTTCCCCCATATTGTAGTCTTTAGTAGTATGTGTGGATTTAGAAGGGGTACTCTCTTCAGGGAAAAATTTCAGACGCAGACCCACATCTTTCCCATCAGATAAAAGCTTGGCCTCTTTGACTGTAAATTAGACATGTGCCCTTTAATGGTGTTACTTTTCAATATATTAGTTGATTGATGAAGTAGTTTATTTTTAAGTACCGGTATTTTACTTATTGTTACTGATGATTGATCAGTAAGGCCATTTCTTTGGACTTTACTCTCCTTTATTTTTCTTTATGTAAGACACTCCCCTCATCCTCCCTCTCTGCATTCAATGCCCATCCTCTTATACTGCCATTAGCCCTTGGTATAAACACTGGCACATATCATATCTCAGACCCCCTGGTGTCTGGAGAGCCCAGTAAACACTGCCAAGGCCATGCAGCTTTGAAGACAGTGACGCACCATCTGTTCCTGTTTGCTGCTTTATGGCTGCAGTGATCACTGCTGTCCCTCTGCGCTTCTTCTTAAAACTGGCAGCCTGCACCGGAGTCTGGATAGGAGCGGGAATCTTCGTCGCTTTAACTACCTCTCCCCTCCGTTGAGCCGCAGCCCCGGAAAACACTGTGCTCCCTAGGTGCATCTTGTCAGCTGGCATCGGAGCTTCTGAGAAAGCGGGAATCTCAGCTGCGTCACCATTTTCTTTTTTTCTGCTGCGTCATTGTGTCAGGATCTCTCGCGTCCACCCGGCTTCTCCTCAGCACACCGTCAGCTGATAGTGGAGCCTTGGTAAGTGCAGGGAGCTTTACAGCTGATGACCGATGGGTGATCTGAGCACCATGAAGCCGTAACTCCTTCGGGTTTCGGCAGGGATCCATATTCTGAGGTAAAGGCTTAGTCACCTTTACCTCAGAAGAAAGCAGGCCTCAATTAGATCTCCTCCCGGTGTCCCTCCGTTTCAATAAAGGAATTTTCTTGGATGAATGGTCTTTTTTCTTCTTATAGCACAGTCCAGGCATAATATCACAGGTTTTATGACCAGGTATTCCACAATTAATTATGCTTTAGGTAGCTGAAAATAGGGGATTTTCAGGAGCTGTTCAAAAGCACGTCCACTCCTGTCCCTCGCAAATCACGCCCCTCTGATATCAGGTTTTTTTAATTACATGGTACTGACAGAAAAAATACACATTATGACCTTATATTAAATGGGAGACATATGGAGAAATAGTAGAGCACTGGAGAAGCTCTAGAGGCTGTACAAAGTGTTAAGCTATATAAGACCATATCTATAATTCAAGAATACAAAGTGCTGAATACAAAGAAAAACAAATGTGTTCACTTCTATCGACATCAATATTTCTTCAAATTGAAATTATACTAAGAAACTTTACCTACTGAGGCACAAAAACAAAATATACAAGAGCACATAGCCAGAATTTGCCAGTGTTGTAAAGCATATTACGACACAAATCTGAAAAGTTGGAACAATTTGTATGTACCAAACCTATTCATATCCCAAATGTAGCTGAATTATTCATCTGAAAAGAAATACATGTATATACGCATTTATAAAATGAGATCGGTTAGTCTTTTATCATGATCAATCAGCTGGATGGTGTTCAGAACATCAATCTATTTTCCTTATATTCAAGGCATATCTGTCAAATGCCACCTACTGCAACCCTTACAGAATGAAATCCACTAAAGCGTGTGTCATATTACACAATTGACAATTGTATTTCTTTGATGCCTGCTATGCCAACAATCATAAAACTATAGGAATATCTTTCATCGCGTTGTCCAACTTATTGTATGCTAAAGGGTTTTTACATTGATATGTTAAATGTTATTTGGTCTCTCAGAAAAAAACCTTTTTTGTACACATACATTTATACTGAAATTGTAACACCAAAAAGTAATCATCAAACACACACAGAATCAAGCTCATCAAGAGAATACCAAGAGTGTGTGCAGCGCCCCAGAGTCCTGGTCGTTGCAGTACTGACGCTCCGCCGCTAAGGGGAGTGATGGTACATCTGATGGCACTTAAGGAGTTCACCTGACCAGGTATCACAGACACCAATACACTTCATAGTCTGGTCTCCAGGGGGAGCAAAGGGCACTATGTATTAGGCCACTCCTCACAATCTGGTAAAACTGGGGGTTGGATAGAAAGTTAGACAGAAGCTGACTGGGTTGGAACCAGGCAACATCCTGTGACAGAGGGTGTTGCAGGGGAAGATTCAGGGGGGTCCCTGTCAGGGGTGGGATCCTGACAGAGGCTTAGCGAACAAGACAGAGCGTTAAGGAACCGCGCCTGCACTACATCGCGGCGGTATCTCAAGTAAGGACAAGAAGTGGGGTTTATTGTGAAGAGTGAGAAACAAGATCATAGCAAAAAGGAGATAACACCAGTAGGAGTCGTGCCGTAAGATCGAGGCAACATCCTACTGAGGCGCGTAGCCGGTGGCCGGAACGCCAAGGAAGTATTGGGCTCCAAGCATTACTTCAAACAGAGGCAGGACAGTTAATTATAGGTTGGCTGTATCACCTAAATCACCTAAGCAGACATAGGGGGCAACTGTGGGAGAGGGGCGTCACTAGGGTCCCGGAAGAATTCCAGGCCTACCCGTCATACGGGTGCGTCCTAGCCATATCATCTGGGGGATGGAGAAGAACATCAGAACAGATATAAGTTGTGGGAAAGAACATCAGAAAGAGACACAACAGTTGTGAGGACTATCCCGTGGTGCTCAGCAGGGAAGTACTACAACACACAGGCGCTAGAAGGTAGGCACAGATTTCCACCTGCAAAGGGAACTCTGGAGGTGCCATCGGACCGGCTGGTCTCAGACAGCCCTGTTGACAGTACTCTGGATTGAGGATCTTGAAGCCTTCAGTAAAGAGGTAAAGAGACTGCAACCCTGTGTCCTCGTTATTCACCGCGACCAGCACCACGCACCACCACCTACACCTTTCATTGGACGCCCCTTAGCAGGGTCACGGACCGGGTCTAGCCACTGTGACAACCCCAGAACTGAGACAGAGAAGCCCGGTACCGAGTACCCCGCGGCCCTGTGTCTTGGGGTGCTCCATGTGCAAAGCAGTCATCAAAGCAAAAGGTGGCTACTTTGAAGAACCTAGAATATAAGACATAATTTCAGTTGTTTAACACTTTTTTGTTAAGTATATAATTCCACATGTGTTAATTCATAGTTTTGATGCCTTCAGTTTGAATGTACAATTTTCATAGTCATGAAAATGCAGAAAAATCTTTAAATGAGGTGTGTCCAAACTTTTGGTCTGTACTGTATTTTAACATATTGACCAAGTAGCGTATTTGTGCATCTGTACCTTAACTTAATACTAAAGGTGCGCGGACCCTATATTTTTTTTGTAAATCACAAACAGTGTCACCAACAGATAACCCCTGCAGCCTTATACCTCCCACTCCTTGCTTCACGATGGCCACCGCTCATATTAAAACCATCCGCTCACCTTTTCTGCATCTCACAAAGACATAACAGTTGGCACCAACATCTGAAATTTTCACTTATCAGGTGACATTCCTTGTGTTGATTAGACCCATAAAGTCTGAACTGGCAAGCAAGCAAATCTCTAAAAAAAACACAGTAATAATATTAACACAACCGTTGCTCTGTGCTGGAAAAAGTCTTCATTCCTTAGAGCTGTGGATTTCACTCTACATCCATTTGTCCAATAGTCATTAGTAAGTGGCCAGCTCCTCGCACTGGTTTTTTTTTTTTTTCATTTTTGCTTTTATTAAAGTGGGTATAAAAACTATGTCCATCCAAAATAAGATGTCTACTAACAGTGATGACTATCTACTTTTTTGGCTGACCTTTAATTGTTAGGATACACAAATACGGTTTTCAATGTAAATAACACTGGGACTCTCACAGTTCAATTGAATTATATCTGTCACTACTCATGTATCTAACAGGTAGCACAATCAATTTATGCTTCAGCATGTGTCAAATACACATTTGATGTCCTACACACCACATGCACTAGATGCACTACTGCAATAAAAGCAATTAATGTATTAGTCATAGGCGTTTGATATGTTTTTGGGTGTTTTTGCTATTTAGTTAAAAGGAACAATGATATTTTTCAAGTTTTATTTCGTGACCAGTACCAATATAATTTATAACTGGCTAAGAATTTGCTGTGGATCTCTGGTTCCCTAGCCACAAAAAGAAGCAGACAAAAGGGATTACAATCAGCTATCCAATTCCAGAATCTATATGATACCTGGCATTAAAGTCAGCTCCGTAAAACTCCTCCCTAGATTTCATCTGTACTCGAAGAATAGGATCAAAGATCTTAATACATTGATGTAGAGCAAGAATTACCTTTATAGTATTACTTTTGCAGGAAAATTGCCTTGAAATATTTGAGCTTCCAGTTTTTATCTCTCTAGAGCAGCGAATGATTGTGGAAAGCAATTTTGTTTTATGCCCCTAAAGATTAAAGGTTGACACTGCCACCAAAAGAGATTATGCATTTTTCATATGTTATTCAAAATCTCGGCTACACATCTTCTCTGGACAGTTTTGCAACTGAAAGAACACTAAGTAGAACATCAAAGCTTCTGCTGTCTCTAAAACAAAAGTGATTTGTACTTACACACGAAATTCCCAGGATATTGCGCTATAAAAAGATTTGATTTGAGTTAATTTGCAGTTTATAAATATGTTGAATGTTTATCTACGGAAGATGAAATGGATTGGAACAGAGTAAGACAGTGTTGTGTACACTTTAGTTGAGTTATGCCGGGTCATTTCCAACCTAATAGCAATAAAAATCTCATTTCTTCTGCATCCTTATTGTCTGTTCTGTTTATGGAATGTTTACGAGTTGAAAGTTAAAAAGCCTGATCAATTATTTCAGGTGTCGCTCAAACTGATTAACAGTCTCTGACAATGAATATGCGTAGACGTCCAAAATTTCGATATGTCGCGGGCGTGAATATTACAGAACTTGAAGCGGTTATAGGGATTAAATAAAATGAATGGAAAGTTTGCAAAAAGCATAGCGGAATAATTATATTGTGGCAGCCGACACGTTTCAATTTCTTATCTAAAATTAAATGAAAGAGCGGGATATCTGCAGACTGTTTTCTAGCTCAATATCTCAAATTGCCAACAGTTTTGTTTAATTAAAATAAGGTATTAAAAAGTTGCAGTGGATAATGCGTGATTATGCTAAAAACAGTAGTTCCTAACACCAGACCAAACATCTACTATCAGGACAGTGTTTGAAGACTTCACCGGTGAGGCACCGAGTGTTTAATTAAAATAGCCATGCTTGTAAATTTAGAGCTCTGAAGCTCCAATTGGATCTTAATTTCAAGAATATCAGTCTAAAATAAATTGTTTACTTCATGACTATGGAAATTGCCTCTTCTGAGAAAAAGAGGACTTAACTCTATAGCGCCACCTGTTGGAAGTAGCGATCCTACAAGTCACAATCAACCCTTTAACGAGTCGTGCAATATGACTTAGGATAAAAGCCAAATCAGTATCTCAATTCGCAGACACGGTGTTTCGGGCTGTTGGCCCTCGTCAGTGCGAAGCATGAGAACTGATTTGGCTAGGTGAGAGGCTCTGGCCTGGGTCTAAGGGGTAACGTTTCTCTCGTTTCTACTTCATGACTGTGATTGACCTGACTTAACCTCTAAAGCCATACAAAAGACATTGGGATATTAGACATATATAGCACAGCATGGAGTCCATACTTTGCTTTTCCCAAATTTCATTCCCAAGGTAAAGTGATTTAAAAATTCAATGCATTATCAAAAAATACTAGCAAGACCCACCCAATGCCACTGGTCACATCTATTTATCACTGTCCCCATTGGGGTTTACAATTTAAATTTAATATCAGTATTTCTTTGGAGTGTGGGTGGAAATCAGAGTAAACCCACACAAACATGGGGAGAACATACAAATTCCTTGCAGATGTTGTTCTTGAGGGATGTAGTGTTAACCACTGAGCTACCACGCTTCCGAAGTGCATTGTACACATCTCCAAACAGATTATCAAATAATTATATTTTTCAAAGCTAATATAGCAAAAATAGTGCAAGAACTATGATGATCTTAGGAGGGATATACAGCTCTGGCAAAAATTAAGAGACCACTGCAAACTGTTCAGTTTGTCTGATTTTTCTCTTTATAGGTATATATTTGAGTAAAATGTAAATTGTTCATTTATGCTATAAAAGTCTGACAACATGTCTCCAAATTTCCAAGTAATACATTTTGTATTTTTTTTCTGAAAAGGAGAAATGGTCAAAATAACAAAAAAAACTGCTTTCAGACCTCAAATAATGCAAAGAAAACAAGTTTACAATCATTTAGAAACAACAATACTAATGTTTTAACTCAGGAAGAGTTAAGAAATCAATATTTTGTGGAATAACCATGATTTTTAATCTCAGCTTTCATGCGTCTTGGCATGCTTTCCACCAGTCTTTCACACTGCTCCTGGCGCAAAAATCTAAGCAGTTCTTCTTTGTTTGGTGGCTTGTGATTATCCATCATCCTCTTGATTACATTCCTGAGGTTTTCAATAGGGTTCAGTTCTGGAGATTGGGCTGCCCATGACAGGGTTTTGATGTGGTGGTCTCTTAAGTTTTGCCAGAGCTGTAAATATATATAATTTCCAAATTGGGTAGAACCTAAAATAAACCTTCACTAGAAGACGATAAATGTTAACTTTTATGTCTATTAATAAAAATAAAGTATATGCAAAGGGTATAAAGTGTTTTGTCCCTAATCTGTCTCAGACGTCTGCAGTTATTGTATGCAGTGTTCCTGCTAATTTATATTTATAAAGAGTATAGCACCCGGTATGCTAATACATATTGGCAGAATAGGACAACAAATTTAAGCACCATCGTCCCCCAAACATGTTTCACCATACTAGTGGTGTCATTAGGGGATGAGACATTGGCTTAAAGATTTAAGCACTGCTACAGGTGCTTCTCACAAAATTAGAATATCATCAAAAAGTTAATTTATTTCAGTTCTTCAATACAAAAAGTGAAACTCATATATTATATAGTGTCAATACACACAGATTGATCTATTTCAAGTGTTTATTTCTGTTAATGTTGATGATTACAGCCAATGAAAACCCAAAAGTCATTATCTCAATAAATTAGAATAACAAAAACCGCTTGCAAAGGCTACCTAAGCTTTTAAAAAGGTCATTTAGTCTGTTTCAGTAGCTCCATAATTATGGGGAAGACTGCTGACTTTACAGATGTCCACAAGGCAGTCATTGACATACTCCACAAGGAGGGTAAGCCATAAAAGGTCATTGCTAAACAAGCTAGCTGTTCACAGAGTGCTGTATCCAAGCATATTAATGGAAAGTTGAGTGGAAGGAAAAAGTGTGGTAGAACAAGGTGCACAAGTAACTGGGAAAACCACAGCCTTGAACAGATTGCTAATAAAAGGCCATTCAAAAATTTGTGGGAGATTCACAAGGAGTGGACTGCTGCTGGAGTAATTGCTTCAAGAGACACCACTTACAGATGTATCCAGGACATGGGCTACAAGTGTTGCATTCCTTGTGTCAATCAACTCATGATCAGTAGACAACTCCAGCTGGACTGTTGCTCAGTGGTCCAAAGTGTTGTTTTCAGATAAAAGTAAATTTTACATTTCATTTGGAAAACAAGGTCCCAAAGTCTGGAGAAAGAGTGTAGAGGCCACAATCCAAGCTGCTTAAGGTCTAGTGTACAGTTTCCACAATCAGTGATGGTTTGGGGAGCCATGTCATCTGCTGATGTAGATCCACTGTGTTTTATTAAGACCAAAGTCAGTGCAGCCGTGTACCAGGAAATTTTAGAGCACTTCATGCATCCTTCTGAAGACCATCTTTTTGGAGATGAAAAATTCTTCAGCAGGACTTGGCCCCTGTCTACACTGCCAAAAGTACCAATACCTGATTTAAAAACAACAGTATCATTGTGCGAAGGCTGTTATCAAAGCAACCTGGGCTTCCATAACACCCTAGCAGTGCCACAGTCTGATCGCCTCCATGCCACATTGCATTGATGGCAGAGATGCTTACCTGTCTAAATGGGCCTCAATACAATTGCACAGACAGGGTGCAGTGGACCCAAATAAAATGGCAAATGCACAGGTGCAATACCTAATGAAATAGCCAGCCTTCAATCAGGGATTGGCCGTGTGGTACACCAATGCACTAAGATACATACTCTGTAATAACGCCCTCTGGCGGGCTGCCCAGTGCTACAATGCATCCCGTGCAAACAGAGGCCACAGTGTACAGAACCATTTGGGCCCAACTGCACCCTGCAAAAAATACAATGTGCAAAACAAAACATATAAATATATGTAAGGTAATGGTTGATATTCTGGCCATAATATGTAAGCCGGCAACCCGCGTCAAGGGTCCTTACGTTTTGCCAGTCCTACTCTAACATGAAAAACATGAAAAAAGGAAAAAATTCAAGAAAACACACCAAAAACAGGCAGAGATGCTTACCTGTCTAAATGGGCCTCAATACAATTGCACAGACAGGGTGCAGCGGACCCAAATAAAATGGCAAATGTACAGGTGCAATACCTAATGAAACAGCCTGCCTTCAATCAGGGATTGGCCG
The DNA here is from genome assembly GCF_051348905.1 of Ranitomeya variabilis. NCBI lineage: Eukaryota > Metazoa > Chordata > Amphibia > Anura > Dendrobatidae > Ranitomeya > Ranitomeya variabilis. The sequence goes on along the minus strand of NC_135233.1, from coordinate 1,010,920,321 downwards.
TGTGGTACACCAATGCACTAAGATACATACAATGTATGTGGCATGTTCACACAAGAAATGCAGAGCATCTGGCTCCAGCCTATTAACCCCTTCATGACCTTGGGATTTTTCATTTTTCCGTGTTCGTTTTTCACTCCCCTCCTTCCCAGAGCCATAACTTTTTTATTTTTCCGTCAATTTGGCCATGTGAGGGCTTATTTTTGCGGGACGAGTTGTACTTTTGAACGACATCATTGGTTTTACCATGTCGTGTACTAGAAAATGGGAAAAAAAATTCCAAGTGCGGTGAAATTGCAAAAAAAGTGCAATCCCACACTTGTTTTTTGCTTGGCTTTTTTGCCAGGTTCAATAAATGCTAAAACTGACCTGCAATTATGATTCTCCAGGTCACTACGAGTTCATAGACACCTAGCATGACTAGGTTATTTTTTACCTATGTGGTGAAAAAAAATTCCAAACTTTGCTAAAAAAAAATAAAAAAAAATTGCGCTATTTTCCGATACCCGTAGCGTCTCCATTTTTCATGATCTGGGGTCGGTTGAGGGCTTATTTTTTGCGTGCTGAGCTGGCATTTTTAATGATATCATTGTGGTGCAGATACGTTCTTTTAATCGCCCGTTATTGCATTTTAATGCAATTTCACGGCGACCAAAAAAATGTAATTCTGGCGTTTCGAATTTTTTTCCCGCTACGCCGTTTAGCGATCAGGTTAATGCTTTTTTTTATTTATAGATCGGGCGATTCTGAACGTGGCGATACCAAATATGTGTAGATTTCATTTTTCTTTTATTGATTTATTTTGAATGGGGCGAAAGGGGGGTGATTTAAACTTTTATATTTTTTCTATTTTTTTCACATTTTTTTAACTTTATTTTTTTACTTTTGCCATGCTTCAATGGCCTTCGTAGGAGGCTAGAAGCAGGCACAACCCGATCACCTCTGCTACATAGCAGCGATCTCATGTTTGCTGCTATGCAGCAGAATTGCAGGTGTGCTACGAGCGCCGACCACAGGGTGGCGCTCACAGCTACCGGCGATCAGTAACCATAGAGGTCTCAAGGACCTCTATGGTTACTGTCCTGACACATCGCCAACCCCCGATCATGTGACGGGGGTCGGCGATGCCGTCATTTCCAGCCGCCCGGCCGGATGCGGTAGTTAAATGCTGCTGTCTGCGTTTGACAGCGGCATTTAACTAGTTAATAGCGGCGGGTGAATCGCGATTTCACCCGCCGCTATTGCGGGCACATGTCAGCTGTTCAAAACAGCTGACATGTCCCGGCTTTGATGCGGGCTCACCGTGGAGCCCTGCATCAAAGCAGGGGAGCTGACCTTGGACGTACTATCCCGTCCGAGGTCAGAAAGGGGTTAATAACGCCATATGGCGGGCTGCCCAGTGCTACAATGCATCCTGTGCGAATTTATATGTTTTGTTTTGCACGTTGTATTTTTTGCAGGGTGCAGTTGGGCCCAAATGGTTCTGTACATTGTGGCCTCTGTTCGCACTGGATGCATTGTAGCACTGGGCAGCCCGCCATAGGGCGTTATTAATAGGCTGGAGCCAGATGCTCTGCATTCCTTGTGTGAACACGCCATATACAGAGTATATATTTTAGTGCATTGGTGTACCACACGGCCAATCCCTGATTGAAGGCTGGTTGTTTCATTAGGTATTGCACCTGTGCATTTGCCATTTTATTTGGGTCCGCTGCACCCTGTCTGTAATAATTATAGGGGATAACTCAGGAGACTCTTTGCGTGGAACAAGACAACTACAGGACACAGTTTTACAAGTGGTAAAGTCTATATTATCACACGGTGATTCAAACAGGTGCAGAGAGAAACTCAAGTCCACAACACTTGGTGCAAATAATAAACGCAGCTTAGCAGTCTATAGGAAACCTCAGAGGAGAATGCAATCAAGCAGAAAGTCTATGAAGCACAGTTATTCTTGAGGATACTTGACACGAATAAATCCTTTTCTAGTCCAGACACAGATAGATATGCTTATAAGGCAGTTCAAAACATATCTTAGCTCAACCAGGGAGGCCTGGTTAATAGTCTCAGGTTATTGCAAAGCAGCAACAGCTTACATGTCCAGCAAATGCAGATGCAGAGGTGCTGATGTGAAACAGATCTTAAGCCGATCAAAAGCTTCTTGAGCCTGTGATGACCACTTAAAGGGCTTTTCCTTCTTTGTCAAGGAAGTAATGGGACGGACAATATCAGAAAAATTTTGAATGAAGCGTCTGTAGAAATTTGCAAAACCAATAAAACGTTGGACCTCCTTAATGTTCTTGGGTACCGGCCAGTCAAGGATAGCCTGAATCTTACCAGATTCCATGTTCAGCCCCTGAGGAGAGATGATATAACCTAAGAACTGTATCTCAGAACGATGGAACTCGCATTTCTCTGGCTTAATATACAGATGGTTCTCTTTCAGACGTCTTAAAACAGTTTTGACATGTTCTTCATGATCCTGGAAACAGTCAGAAAAGATTAGTATATCGTCCAAATAGATCACTACAAACTGGTCCAAACTGGTCCATCTCTGAAAATGTCATTAGCAAGGTGTTGAAATGTTGCAGGGGCGTTACAAAGCCCGAAGGGCATCACAAGAGATTCAAAGTGTCCATACCGGCATCTGAATGCCGTCTTCCACTCATCCCCTGGACGAATACACACCAAATAATAAGCCCCACGAAGATCCAGTTTAGAGAACACCTTAGCATGGCGGACTCTTTCCAGTAATTCGGGAATCAGAGGCAAAGGGTAACGGTTTTGTATGGTTACCTTATTGAGTTCTCGAAAGTCAACACAGGGTCTCAGGGTCCCAACCTTCTTCTTTACAAAAAAGATAGGTGCCCCTGCTGGTGAGGAAGAAGGACGTATGAAGCCTTTGGCCAGATTTTCATCAATATACTTCTTTAAGGCTTGAAGCTCAGGTGCCGCCAAAGGGTATACGTTACCAAAAGGAATGGCTGCCCCGGGAAGCAACTCAATGGGACAGTCATAATGCCTGTGTGGAGGAAGCTGATCTGCATTCTTCTTGTCACAGATGTCAGATAACTCTTTATAAGCTGGAGGTAAAGAAAATACCTGTACATGTGGTTCCGTAGCCGTGGACTCAGGGACAGCTTCTGTTAACGCTGAGTTGCTCCTTGTTGGGAAGATAATCTCCTTGGTCTCCCAGTTGATAATTAGGTTCTGAGAACGCAACCACGGAATGCCTAAAATCACAGGAAAATGAGAAGAAATTAGCAAGAAAGAAAGTTGCTCCTGATGATTAGACTCCAACAAAATTTCAAGGGGTGCGGTCTCCTGATCCACAGGCCTAGAGATTAAAGGTGACCCATCCACTGTTTCCATGGTAATTGGAGAGGCTCTTTGCTGAATTTTAATGCCATGTTCCTTGGCAAATGCGATATCCATGAAATTGCCACCTGCACCAGAGTCAATCATAGCTGCACTGAGAATCCACTGTTTTGAACACAGGATCTTATTAGGGAGAGAACAGTGAGAGTTCTTTTCCTTCAGCTCCTTGGGGGGGGGTGAAGTCATAGAAAGTGAATGGAATACAGTGTTTAAAGGCAGGCTACATTCAGAGATGTCAGATTCATCATCATAGTTGTCATACTCCCCTATTGCTGCTAGCACCTTGTTAGGCTGTCTAGGACACATAGGACAATTGATCAAGAAGTGGTCAGACTGGCCGCAGTAGAAACACAGACTTTCACGAAGGCGATGCTCCCGGCGCTCATTGATCTCGCGCCTCTGAACGGAATCAATTTGCATGGGCACCTCCTCCACCTCCCGAGAGGTTTTACCTGCAGGCTCTTTGGAAGGAAGGGAAAAGTTAGAAACACGGTTATATGCTGAAAATTTCTCCTGCCTATGCTCAGTAAGGTGAATGTCTATGCACACACAATGCTGTATAAATGTCTCTAGCTCTTGTGTTGACTCAGAGCGGGCTAGTTCATCTTTTACAATACTAGACAGACCCCTTTTTAAAAATAGGCAATTGTGCATAACTGTCCCAATTGGTATTTACCGCTAATCTCCTGAATTCAGTGGCATACTCAATAACAGAACGTTTAGCCTGGCGTAAAGACAACAAAGCAGATTCAGCGGTTGCACGGCGATTAGGGTCATCAAACATCAATGCCATAGCGGCCAAGAAATCATCCAAGTCATTTAACCATGGGTCACGAGACTCAATCATCGGATTCGCCCAGGCGAGCGCTCGTGAGGTTAGTAGCATTATTACACACACAATACTTTGGATCTATCAGTAGGAAAACGGTTAGCATGCACATCAATATATAGCATACATTGATTCACAAAGCCACGAAATTTGTCGCGATCACCATTAAATCTGAATGGGGGCAACTTAGGTGGGCTAGCTGGTGGCGGTTGCCCAGAGGGTAAAGTCACTTGTGCAGCTATTTGCGTGCTTATGTCCTGAAAAGCCCGTCCATACTGGGGCTCTATGCCTGCAAGTTTGTTTTCCTGGGCTGCCATGCGATTGCTCAAGTCCTGCAAAGTTTGTCCAAACACTTGTTGATTGTGTTAAAAGCTTCCAAACTTCTTTTGCAGACCTTCCACATCTTTCTGCAGTGATCTAATTATGGAAAACACTTGCTCTAATCTGCTCTCTGCAGTCATTGTTCCAGCAGTCTCCTTTTTCTGTTAGGCTAGATTATCCTGTAATAATTATAGGGGATAACTCAGGAGACTCTTTGCGTGGAACAAGACAACTACAGGACACAGTTTTATAAGTGGTAAAGTCTTTAATATCACACGGTGATTCAAACAGGTGCAGAGAGAAACTCAAGTCCACAACACTTGGTGCAAATAATAAACGCAGCTTAGCAGTCTATAGGAAACCTCAGAGGAGAATGCAATCAAGCAGAAAGTCTATGAGGCACAGTTATTCTTGAGGATACTTGACACTAATAAATCCTTGTCTAGTCCAGACACAGATAGATATGCTTATAAGGCAGTTCAAAACATATCTTAGCTCAACCAGGGAGGCCTGGTTAATAGTCTCAGGTTATTGCAAAGCAGCAACAGCTTACATGTCCAGCAAATGCAGATGGAAGTAAACACGAGCAGCAGATGAAGGAGGATTACTGGAAGCTTGTGTATGCAGCAGGAACTCAGAGCAGAGTAGCAGGATCACCACACAGGTTCACAGGAGCAGGTGTATAGCCAGGAAGTAATCAGAGGTCAGGAGCTGGATGCAAGGCAGAATAATCTAGCACAGACTGAAGGCTGGGGTGGAGCTTTATAGCAGGAAGACACAGTGCACATGAGACCAAAGATGCCATCTTGAAAAAGGGCAATAATGCACAAAAGGTAAAAAATGTTCAGAGTCCTGACACTGTCTGTGCAATTGTAATGAGGCCCATTTAGACAGGTAAGCATCTCTGCCTGTTTTTGGTGTGTTTTCTTGAATTTTTCCTTTTTAGGTGTTTTTCACACCGCATTGATGCAGTAATTGATGCAAAAGGTCACCCGACCAAGTATTGCTGCATTTACTGAACATACATTTCAGTAGGCCAACATTTCGGATTTTAAAATAATTTATCAAGCTGGTGTTATAAAGTATTCTGATTTACTGAGATAATGAAGTTTGGGTCTTTATTGGCTGTAAGCCATAATCATCAACATTAACAGAAATAAACACTTGAAATAGATCACTCTGTTCCTAGTGACTCTATATAACATATGAGTTTCACTTTTTGTATTGAAGAAGTGAAATAAATTATCTTTTTGATGATATTCTAATTTTGTGAGAAGTACCTGTATGTATAGTGAACATCACAATCTGTGAATGACAACTAAACGCTAGCTTTCACAGGAGGTTCATAATGACAGGCACGGAGTCTTCAGCATACCTCCAGCTGTCATGACAACCAATTGGCGCCCTGTGATCAGGATGTTAGGAGCTTGAAAAGATGCATGCCTCTGTGGTGCATGTTTTGTGCTGCAGTCTGAAATTGACAGTAGGATTTAACAGGTAAATCCACTTTACCTGCAGCTGTTAGAGGCACATGATGGCTGATTAAATCACCCATCCTGTGTGGGGAAAGATGCGGGCTCCGCTAAGCAGGGATATGAAATATGAGATATGACATAAGTTAAAGTCATATGTCGTGAAGGGGTTAAATTAATTAAGAAAATTGTTACTTTATCGTTCTACATCTGTTCTACCACTTCCATCACTTTTTGCAGGTCCGGTTCTCCGCACCAATCTTCTTTTATTCTAGTGCTCAGTTCCGGTGCCGAGTCCAAACTGAAGCCTGTGATTGGTCATGAGACACGATGATCCCCTCTCCTGCCACCACCTGTGACAATAAGAGGCCAATTTTAGGCTTTAACTTGACCTTACTGAGTGGAAGGAGCTGCGGACCTTAGCTGCAGAGGTGCAGATGCATCAGAACAGGTGAGAAAGATAATTGTGTAATTGTTTTTGTTTTTTTTATTATAATAACCCATTCCTAGCCTTTTCTGAAAATGGAGCAGCTTTGACTAGGATCAAATATGTTTGGTGCAAATCCAATTTTGGAAATTGTATTTATTTCTGTTTATAACATTTAACTCCACAAACTTGTGGAGTTCTTAAATTACACAATTATAGCATTTAATATCCATCATTCCTATGTCAAAGTCATATTTCGCTTATTTAGTCAGAACCAGACCACAGTAATTACATGTTTAATGCAGGCAAATGACAAGAGTAAATGCCCTCCACTGCACATTCATTTGTTCTCCATTACATGGCTGAGTACATTAGAAAAGTGATAAGCATAATGCATGAATTATATAACGGCGGTGCAGCAAAGATACATATCTGTATGAGGTGCTGTAATTGTACAGCGATTATACTCTGTGAACTTCATCATCTCATTATAATTGGTGGAAGCCTTAATCGTGCTCATGTGAGTTAACAATCAGAAAATGTATCTTAGTTTTTCATAGTAAATTTTGGGGGGCAAAACATCTGAGTAGGCCCCTAGCTGGTAACCCTGATTACAACTATGGTGGCACATATTGTTCATTTTTCAAGTTTTTTCCATCTGGCTCAGACAAACATGGCAATTTTTTCCAGCCTCGACTAATTTACAGAGATTACAGCTAGTGTTGAGCATTCCGATACCGCAAGTATCGGGTATCGGCCGATACTTGCGGTATCGGAATTCCGATACCGAGTTCCGATATTTTTGTGATATCGGAAATCGGAATCGGAAGTTCCCAGTGTATGGTCCCAGGGTCTGGAGGAGAGGATAAACCTATAAAGAGGGCACTATAAATAAATGCTCAGCCATCAAAATATATAATAAACCAAGAAAAAGATGGACTCCAAAAGCTAAAAATTACAGTTTATTCAAGAACCATTAAAACAATACATACAAATAAAGTATATGATAAAGACAAAAATTGTAATAAGTAGTGGAAGAGCGACACTAGTGCCGCATACACATGTATCCTGCTCTGAAGATAATTAAAGGGAAGGGAAATATACCATAACTAAATACAATAAATATTTCAATGATATTATAAAGTATATATCATGATACACAGCCAATAACCTGTCATTTAGTAAGGTAATAGTTCACATATAAAAAGCAGGTATAAAAAAACAAGGCATGTGATCAAGAAAACTTAAAGTAATGGAGGTGCCTAATGTAAGTTAAGTATGGCAGAAAAACCCTATATGTGAGACCCAATTATCATATTTGTATGCAAATATATTGGCAACAGTAGCGTGACAGTTCACACATGGGGAGCAGGTACAAAGGGACAATAGGTGTGCATATGATAATAAAGTGCCTCATGCATATTTTGAAAGCAAATCATAGTATCCGTGCCTAGGTGTAATAAGGAAAAAATCCCAAGCATATGCATCAGTCAAAATGTAGTGTACTTACAGATGAAAGGGTATATGCACACGTAGAGTCACCCTGTAGCGATATGCGGAAGAGAGGAGCCCCGACGCGCGTTTTGCAAATATTGCTTCCTCGGGGGGCGCTAGAGGAGACTCTCCTTCAGGCCCTGGGATCCATATTCATGTAAAAAATAAAGAATTAAAATAAAAAATATGGATATACTCACCCCTCTGGCGGCCCCTGGACCTTACCGATGTAACCGGGAGCCTCCGTTCCTAAGAATGAGGAGTTTAGGACCTGCGATGACGTCGCGGCTTGTGATTGGTCGCGTGAGCGGTCACGTTACCAATCACAAGCCGCGACATCATCGCAGGTCTTTCACTCGCTCATTCTTAGGAATGGAGGCTGCCGGTTACAGCGGTTACTACCAGGGCGCGTCAGAGGGTGAGTATATCACTATTTTTTATTTTTATTCTTTATTTTACACATTAATATGGATCCCAGGGCCTGAAGGAGAGTTTCCTCTCCTTCAGACCCTGGGAACCATCCAGGATACCTTCCGATACTTGTGTCCCATTGACTTGTATTGCTATCGGGTATCGGTATCGGCGATATCCGATATTTTTCGGATATCGGCCGATACCATCCGATACCGATACTTTCAAATATCGGAAGGTATCGCTCAACACTATTTACAACAAAGATAAATTTGACTTCTCACATTTCCAGCACCGTCCCCATGTATTCCCAACCTGCACAAATGCCTCACCCTACTGATACCCCAATGCTGAGCCACTGCTGCCATGTGTGTTCTTATTACTAAACCTGCTGTTTGACAGTGCCCCACATTATCATGCCCACCACTTTTCCCCTTACATAGTAATAATGCCCCCTTTGTGCCCTCTAGATGGTAAAATTGCTCCCTAGAAAATATTAATGACCTGTGCAAATGCCTTAGAAAACAGTGTCCATGTTTTGACCTTTTGACTTCCACAATGCTTGGAATGCCCCTATAACAAAAATGCTTCTTACTACTATTGGACAGGATAGTATGTGAGTATGTGCGGTGGTGAGTCCGCATAAAATCCAGGACATAAAGAAAATGCACACGGCACTCAAGGTTCCTATATGGTGCTCAAGTCGGGTTTCCAGCCCGTCAATCCAATGTTCAAAAATCACTTGGCACTCAGAGAATTATTTTTGCAAGATGACTATTTCATTTATTTGTGCATCCAGTTAAAGAATAAACGTTTTCGGTCCATACATCAGACCTTCATCAGAAATTCCTTTTTATCAAACTGAAATACAGGCAGATAAAAAAATAAATAAAATGAATAACAATATACATGGTGCACAATATAAAGAACAACGAAATTGTAGTGATACATTTCCAGACCAAATCCAACGTGTGACGAACAGAGTGTATGCAACCATGGCGGCTGGAGCAAATCCGGGTAGGTGATCCGTGAGCTGTGAGTACTTCCAATTAACAAGATCTAAATGGCAAGAGCTGAAAGACTGTGCAGCTGTAAGTATAGGTAAGGAAGAGAACAAATGGCATAAAAGCAGAGGGTTATGGCATAAGACGGTGAGTCCTGTGAGAGGACTCCACATGTGGTAGAGGTCAATACTACCTCAAAGGATACTAGGTGGAGGATTAATCCGGGTGCGTGAGAGAGGTGCTGTGCACTACAACGAACTAGTGATAACCTATAAAGCAAGTGTGACAACATAAGTCAATTACTACAATTGGTGGTGTCCGTATAGGTATCTGGCTGTAAACAACTTTTGTTATTATTAAATGACTAATGTGCGTGACCCGGTACTGTGGGTACTAAGATGGTGGTATAAGGCAAGACTGGCAAAAAGGAGAGAAAAAAAGGACAAAAGGAAGGAAATAGAATATAGGTTTTTTTTTTATTTTTTTTTTTTAGGGACCAAGTGGCAACCACATGAACAAAATCAATTAAATAATGCTGAGCCGTGGACTGAGAGTGTGACAGGGCCCTGAGATCAATAATAGAGCATAAAAAGTAACGTTACCTGGACAAATAATGCACGTGGGTGTATCAAGGCCAGACAGGCCAAGGCTGGGTAACCCGGGACAAAGGCAAGGAGGCAGAAAGCCTGTGACATATAGGGGAAAGTATGTATATCAACCTCAATACAGGCCCAAAATACTATGCAGCTAATGATAATAGGTATACACCAGGTTACCTCTATGTGCCTGAAGAGGTTGTGCTGGGTGAAGGCGCAGATCCGCCGCTATGGATGGCGCTGGAAGAAGGTACATAAAAGAAAATTGCCTAAGTTCCATGTGAAATAGCCAGCAGCGGTGAGCGCTCTATCATGTGGGTCAGTAGTGACCTTAAGACGCCAGCTATGTGGCGTGAAGACTGAAGTTCCCGGGGACCGCTGTGCAATAGCGGTACTTCCGGGTATAAATGCCCTGTGTGATCGGGTCATGTGACCCGCCGCGTCAACCCGGTCACGTGACCGCGGCATCTCAAACTGCGCATGCGCGTCTGGTGTTTCAAAGAGGCTAAATGGGCTATGTGAGCAGCGGTAACTGCAAGGGAAACGCACCATATTGAACTGCGCATGCGTTGGGGCCAGAGATCACATCCAAAGGCTAATGTGGGCGGAAGTGTATATGGTGGTTGCCAAGGCGACAATGCCGCCTAGAAAGAAGAATGAAACATAGAAAGCAAGCATAGATAGAATAAATCAGGAGTAAATAGACAGATAGAGGCGCCTGTGTGGTGCAAAACCAATACTTATATACTCTACCATCTATAGTGCCATGTGTGACCGCCAGTGCCACGTGTGAGTCGTGAAACTACCGGTTCTGGGAAAAAAGAAGAGACATAACAGAATTAGACCAACTGATTTAAAAGAACTCTATAAACATATTGCCATAATAAGGAGCTGTATACATATTATCAACGTTAAAACTACAGGAATGCTGCTACATCATAGTCCCTGTTAAGTCCCTTGGGCTCTAGAGTCTGCAAGGTAAAGATCCAGAATGCTTCCCTTCTTTTGAGTGTTTTTATGCGATTCTGGCCTCTCCTCTGGGGATCTATCTGCTCCAATACCTGAAACCGGAGTTGGGAAATGTTATGATTTTTTTCAATGAAATGGTGGGGGAGAGGTAGATGCGTTTTTTTGCACCGGATGGTGGATTTGTGCTGGGACACTCTGTCCTGAACAGCTTGCGTGGTTTCCCCCACATATGCTGGGCCACAAGGGCATTTGATGACATAGATGACGTACGTGGATTCGCAGGTGTAAAAACCCCTAATTGGTAGGGCTTTACCCGTTTGCGGATGGAAAACTGCGGGGCCCTTTTGAACATTACTACACTGTAGACAATTAAGGCATGGGAAGGTGCCCTTTCTCTGCGTTTGGAGGAACGTTTGTCTGGCCACAGTTGTCTCTGGGCCTATGTCAGCTTTGACCAACCTGTCTTTTAAATTTGTTGCGCGTCTGAAACATGAAAGAAATGGGGATTTAAATTCAGGAATCAGTGGATAACTTTTAGACAAAATGTTCCAATGTCTCCTAATAGTAGATTGTACCAGGCCTGAAAAAGGGTGAAAGGTTGTAACGAAAGGAATTCTTTTAGTGCCAACATTGGACCTTCTCTGTGATGTATTCGATTTGGCCTGGGAGAGTATCCCCATGGATAGCCTCTGTTTGAAAATTTCCGCTCCATCTCTGTTAGTCTAATTTTCTTTATACTGTTATCCGAGACAATCCGTTCTACCCTTTGGAATTGGGACTTGGGAATGGAGTTTTTTGTTGAGGGAGGGTGACAGCTACTGAAATGAAGTAGGCCGTTACGGTCTGTAGGTTTGGTATATAGGTCAATGGCAAGAGAACCATCCCTCTCCTTGTAAACCAAAGTGTCCAGAAAACTAATTTGCTTGGTGTCATGTTGTAAGGTAAATTTTAATTCTGGCCATATGTTATTTATATGGTCATCAAATGTCAAGAGTGACTCCATTGGTCCATCCCATATACAAAAAATGTCATCAATGTATCTCCACCAGATTTTACAATGACTGATAAACAGAGGATGGGAGAACACAAAGTCCTTTTCAAAGGCTGCCATATAGGCAACCGCAAAAGGAGGCGCAACATTCGAACCCATGGCTGTGCCCTGTTGTTGAACATAAAAGGAGTCTTGGAACATGAAATAATTTTCCTTCAGTACCAGATCTAAAAGGTCAGCGCAAAAATGACGTATTTTAATGTCCACTTTGGCTTCACTCAAAAGCCTGTCTGTGGCCTGTAACCCTTTTTCATGGGTTATGGACGTATATAAACTGTTCACATCCCAAGTGATCAAAAGGCATGTTTGGGGTAACGGGCCCAAGGATTTGATGATACCAATGAAATCATTGGTATCCAGCAGGAAGGACTGTGTGGTCTTAATTAAAGGTGTGAGAATTTTTTCTAATACAATGGCCAGTGGTAATAAGACAGTTCAATCTTTTGTGTATCTTAGGTAGAATATAGAAAATAGGGGTGATGGGATCTGTTTTGGTGAGAAAATCCCTCATCTTGCTATCAATGGTACCTGCTTGGAGATGTACCTCTAAGACCTGTTCAATTTTCTTTTCTATACGGTTTAGGGGATTGAAAGATATCTTTTTATAAACTGCCTGATCACTGAGCTGTCAAAACACCTCCTCTAAATAATCTGATTTGTCCATAATCACGGTGGCTCCACCTTTATCTGCTGGTTTCAAAATCAATGATTTGTCAGATGATAGCAGTTCAATAGAGAGCCTCTCAGACTGTGTCAAGTTGGTTTGAAAATGAAATTTCCCCTGCTCCACTTCTCGATAGAAGCGATGGATGTCCCTTTTGAGTAGGGAGACAAATGTTTCCACTTGAGGATTGTTCCTCGGAGGCATATACGTACTCGGCAGCCATAGTCCCAATTCTTGAAGTGCAAGTAAAGGAGAGTAGTCCTGACGCAAGGGTTCCAATACGGAAGGTTGCTCAAAGAAATGAACCCGTAATCTGATGTTCCGATAGAACCTCTGTAAGTCCATACTCAATTCGAAGGAGTTAAATTTATACATAGGGCAAAAAGACAGGCCCTTTTGGAGTAAGGAGAGTTGGTGTGTGTCCAGATTCCTGGAAGAGATGTTAATCACCAATGGTAAGTCCTTACCTGAGATCTGGTTGTCATCTGGTTTTTGGAGTCCCCGGCGGCATTGGCCCCCCGCCTCGTTTTCCTTTTTGACGGCTCCGACCGTTCCCTAAAAAAGAGTGAGATGTAGAAGTATATGATGTGCCAGATCGGCTGTCGGTGGAGCCTGAGGAACTTTGGGAGCTGCGACGTCGGGTGAATTGGCGGGTACCACGCCATTGGTAGACACGGTTCTGGAGGTAATCCTCCGTATCTCTCAAGAACTTCGACCTCTTCTTCTTCTCCAATTCCATCCTGTGTGTGCGTAGTAGATCTTGGTTCTTTGTCTTGAGTTCCTGGAACTCCTCCTGGGACATAGTGCTGGTCAATTGACTCTCGATGGCCGCTACTTGGGACTTGACCAATTCCAGGTTCTTCTGCAGATAGGATAAAGTCAGTGTCATCAGGTCCGCAGAGCATTTGTTCAGTATATGCTCAAATTTTGTACAGTAGTCTTTATCGTCCCTGAAGAAAGTTGGCTGTAAAGATACCCTCAGACCCCTCGGGATTCGTTGGACCCGAAGGTATTCCGCCAAGGTTATAATATGAAGCTCCAAATTGATGGCTCTTCTGGACTCACGTTCCAGATCCCGATTTTTAATCTCCTGGGTGGGAGTTTGCAGAAAATCGCTCTGTGCAGTTACTTAAGCAAGAATCTCCGCCGTTTCTGCTGCGTTAAACGAAAAAGTCTCGTTGGACATTATCCGAGGTGCTCGTGTAAGGATACTGTAGATAAAGAAAATGCACACGGCACTCAAGGTTCCTATATGGTGCTCAAGTCGGGTTTCCAGCCCGTCAATCCAATGTTCAAAAATCACTTGGCACTCAGAGAATTATTTTTGCAAGATGATTATTTCATTTATTTGTGCATCCAGTTAAAGAATAAACGTTTTCGGTCCATACATCAGACCTTCATCAGAAATTCCTTTTTATCAAACTGAAATACAGGCAGATAAAAAAATAATAAAATGAATAACAATATACATGGTGCACAATATAAAGAACAACAAAATTGTTGTTAGTACCCACAGTACCGGGTCACGCACATTAGTCATTTAAAAATAACAAAAGTTGATACCTATACGGACACCATCAATTGTAGTAATTGACTTATGTTGTCACACTTGCTTTATAGGTTATCACTAGTGTTGAGCGATACCGTCCGATACTTGAAAGTATCGGTATCGGAAAGTATCGGCCGATACCGGCAAAGTATCGGATCTAATCCAATACTGATACCCGATACCAATACAAGTCAATGGGACTCAAGTATTGGACGGTATCCCTGATTGTTCCCAGGGTCTGAAGGAGAGGAAACTCTCCTTCAGGCCCTGGGATCCATATTAATGTGTAAAATAAAGAATTAAAATAAAAAATATTGCTATACTCACCTCTCCGACGCAGCCTGGACCTCACCGAGGGAACCGGCAGCGTTGTTTGCTTAAAATGCGCGCTTTTACTTCCTTCCGTGACATCACGGCTTCTGATTGGTCGCGTGCCGCCCATGTGGCCGCGACGCGACCAATCACAGCAAGCCGTGACGTAATTTCAGGTCCTGAATGCAGAAATAGGCATCAGGACCTGAAATTACATCACGGCTTGCTGTGATTGGTCGCGTCGCGGTCACATGGGCGGCACGCAACCAATCACAAGCCGTGACGTAATTTTAAAAATGCACGCGTTTCCTGCCTCTCGTGATGTCACAGCTTGTGATTGGTCGCGTCGCCCATGTGACCGCGATGCGACCAATCACAAGCCGGAACGTAATTTTAAAATCCTGAATGCCTAGAATTAGGCATTGAGGACCTGAAAATTACGTCACGGCTTGCTGTGATTGGTCGCGTCGCGGCCACATGGGCGGCACGGGACCAATCACAAGCCGTGACGTCACGGAAGGAAGTAAAAGCGCGCATTTTAAGCAAAGAAGGCTCCCGGTTCCCTCGGTAAGGTCCAGGCTGCGTCGGAGAGGTGAGTATAGCAATATTTTTTATTTTAATTCTTTGTTTTACACATTAATGTTGTTTCGATACCGATACCCGATACCACAAAAGTATCGGATCTCGGTATCGGAATTCCGATACCCGCAAGTATCGGCCGATACCCGATACTTGCGGTATCGGTATGCTCAAGACTATTAGTTACCCATTCGATCTGAGATTACCTTGACGTTTGGTGAATGGGCTCACAACATTTGGCCAAATTTTGTGCTAAAAATCTCATGTGTTTTTTCATAAATTTCACAAGCCATTATGCTGTTCACATTTCATGTATTGCACATTTCCTTGCTTTAGCACAATAAACTTGAGTGCAGCCATTATCTATTTGCTATGTAAGACTTTTTGGTTATGCACCAGTTCAGACTAGATCGCTGTTCAGTCAGTTTTTCTATATTTACTATGTATTGCTTTTTCTGACTTGAACGCCCCACCCTTCACCATGCTGTGATTTTAATTACATCCAAACACAGTTGGTTCTAACCTCCTCTATAAATACAGGCTTTACCATTTTATTAGCCATAGGTAAGTGTTCACACTAGGCAGACAGGTTAGTTACCCATTCGATCTGAGATTACCTTGACGTTTGGTGAATGGGCTCACAACATTTGGCCAAATTTTGTGCTAAAAATCTCATGTGTTTTTTCATAAATTTCACAAGCCATTATGCTGTTCACATTTCATGTATTGCACATTTCCTTGCTTTAGCACAATAAACTTGAGTGCAGCCATTATCTATTTGCTATGTAAGACTTTTTGGTTATGCACCAGTTCAGACTAGATGGCTGTTCAGTCAGTTTTTCTATATTTAAAATATTTTACAAGCATGAGCCCTGCTAATGCCTGTAAGCCCCGGCGAATGAAGGAAATGTAGGTCAATGACCTATAGTTACCTTCAGTCATGGTGAGGCGCCCTCTGCTGGATGTCCTCATGAACTGCAGCCTGGGAACTTTTTCCCACGCTCGAGCTCATATGAGGACAACCTGCAGACAACCTCACCGCGACTGAAGGTAACTATAGGTCATTGACCTACATTTCCTTCATTCGCCGGGGCTTACAAGCACGAGCACAGCTGCATTAGCAGGGCTCCTGCTTGTAAAATTTTTTAACCCCTTCAGATGGATTACCTCGTGGGACGTGACGGTTCATCAGAGGGTATGTATATTGTGGGTTTATTATTTTGCCAAGCGAGGGTCTTGAGATGGATTGAGAGAGCAATAAAATACTAAAACAACCTGTGTGTTTATTTCATTAAAATACTTTTTAATAATGTGTGTGTGTGTTTTTAACCCTTTCAGACAATTGGATTAATAATGGATAGGTGTCATAATTGACGCCTCTCCATTATTAATCTGGCTTAATGTCACCTTACAATAGCAAGGTGGCATTAACCCTTCATTACCCCATATCCCACCGCTACAGGGGAGTGTCCTTCAGACACGGGTCTTCCATTTAGGCTTCGGCGTCGACAGTTTCCAATAAAACCAGCTTTTGCCATGACAATAAACAAGTCACAAGTTCAAACTCTACACACATGTTGGCATATATCTACCGCAGCCCGTTTTTGGTCATGGACAACTCTACGTTGCATTTTCAAGAGTTAAAATGAGATCCAACGTCAAGGTGGAAGTTCTTCCTACCCCTTTACAAGGAAAGTTGCTTAAAGGTAGTCAAAAGGTATTCACAAGAAATGTGGTGTACAAAAATATTTTGGCCTGATAATGTTAATAAATATATTATAGTGTCAATGTCCTTCTTTTGTCCGATAATTTATCTAAATACAGTTACAGTTCATGTAATGTGGTTTATATATTTTGATGATCTGTTTCATAATTTCATTCAATTGTATTAAGTTCTATGACTAATAAAATTTAATGATAATAAATATATTTTACCCATTATTGCATTATTCTTCAATCTTCATAAATAAACAAAGTAACATAGTAACATAGTTAGTAAGGCCGAAAAAAGACATTTGTCCATCCAGTACAGCCTATATTCCATCATAATAAATCCCCAGATCTATGTCCTTCTACAGAACCTAATCATTGTATGATACAATATTGTTCTGCTCCAGGAAGACATCCAGGCCTCTCTTGAACCCCTCGACTGAGTTCGCCATCACCACCTCCTCAGGCAAGCAATTCCATATTCTCACTGCCCTAACAGTAAAGAATCCTCTTCTATGTTGGTGGAAAAACCTTCTCTCCTCCAGACGCAAAGAATGCCCCCTTGTGCCCGTCACCTTCCTTGGTATAAACAGATCCTCAGCAAGATATTTGTATTGTCCCCTTATATACTTATACTTGATTATTACAACGCCCCTCAGTCGTCTTTTTTCTAGACTAAATAATCCTAATTTCACTAATCTATATGGATATTGTAGTTCTCCCATCCCCTTTATTAATTTTGTTGCCCTCCTTTGTACTCTCTCTAGTTCCATTATATCCATCCTGAGCACCGGTGCCCAAAACTGGACACAGTACTCCATGTGCGGTCTAACTAGGGATTTGTACAGAGGCAGTATAATGCTCTCATCATGTGTATCCAGACCTCTTTTAATGCACCCCATGATCCTGTTTGCCTTGGCAGCTGCTGCCTGGCACTGGCTGCTCCAGGTAAGTTTATCATTAACTAGGATCCCCAAGTCCTTTTCCCTGTCAGATTTACCCAGTGGTTTCCCGTTCAGTGTGTAATGGTGATATTGATTCCTTCTTCCCATGTGTATAACCTTACATTTATCATTGTTAAACCTCATCTGCCACCTTTCAGCCCAAGTTTCCAACTTATCCAGATCCATCTGTAGCAGAATACTATCTTCTCTTGTATTAACTGCTTTACATAGTTTTGTATCATCTGCAAATATCAATATTTTACTGTGTAAACCTTCTACCAGATCATTAATGAATATGTTGAAGAGAACAGGTCCCAATACCGACACCTGCGGTACCCCACTGGTCACAGCGACCCAGTTAGAGACTATACCATTTATAACCACCCTCTGCTTTCTATCACTAAGCCAGTTACTAACCCATTTACACACATTTTCCCCCAGACCAAGCATTCTCATTTTGTGTACAAACCTCTTGTGCGGCACGGTATCAAACGCTTTGGAAAACTTGAGATAAACCACGTCCAATGACTCACCGTGGTCCAGCCTATAGCTTACCTCTTCATAAAAACTGATTAGATTTGTTTGACAGGAGCGATTTCTCATAAACCCATGCTGATATGGAGTTAAACAGTTATTCTCATTGAGATAATCCACAATAACATCCTTCAGAAATCCTTCAAATATTTTACCAACTAAAATAAACTACATACATATTCTAGAGTACTACGCTATATACTACGTGGCCGGCCGCGAACAATCAGCGACAGGGATATGGTGCCCACACTGCTAAATACTGCGTGGGCTGTGTGATATACTGCAGGGGCTGCTATATACTACGTGGCCAGTGTGATATACTGCATGGGCTGTGTGACATACTGCGGGGGCTGTGCTATAGACTACATGGGCAGTGTTATATACTACGTGGGCTGTGTGATATACTGCAGGGGCTGTGCTATACTACATGGGCAGTGTGATATACTACGTGAGGTGTGTGATATATTGCAGGGCTGTGCTATATACTACATGGGCAGTGTTATATACTACGTGTGCTGTGTAATATACTGCGGGGGCTGTGCTATATACTACATGGGCAGTGTTATATACTTAGTATATAGGAGGCATGTAGTATATAGCAGACAAATAGTACGTGGCCTGTGCTATATACTATGTGGCTGCTATATACATACATACATATTCTAGAATACCCGATGCGTTAATACAGGCCACGCACTATATATAACACAGCCCACTTACTATATAACACAGCCCACGCAGTATATAGCAGCCATGCAGTATATAACACAGGCCAGGCAGTATATAACACAGGGCACATAGTATATAGCACAGCCCACGCAGTATATAACTGCGCCACCCTCTGCCTGAACAGTCAGTGCGGAGAGACGGGACGCTGAGGAGCAGCGACGAGAGGTGAGTATGTGATATTTTGTTTTTATTGCCTCAGCAGCAGCATTACATGTGGCACAATGCTGTATGGAGCATCTATGGGGCCATAAAGAACTGCATGGAGCATTACATGGGGCATCTATGGGGCCATAACTGCATGGAGCATTATATGGGCCATCTATGGGGCCATATCTGCATGGAGCATTATATGGGCCATCTATGGGGCCATAACTGCATGGAGCATTATATAGAGCATCTATGGGGCCATAACTGCATGGAGCAATATATGGGGCATTATATGGGGCATCTATGGGGCCATAAAGAACTGCATGGAGCATTATATGGGGCATCTATGGGGCCATAACTGCATGGAGCATTATATGGGGCATCTATGGGGCCATAAAGAAATGCATGGAACATTATATGGGGCATCTATGGGGCCATAACTGCATGAAGCATTATACTACGTGACTGGGCAAAATACTACGTAACTGGGCAATATACTACGTGGACATGCAATGTACTGTGTGGGCTGCGCAATGTACTGCGTGGCTTTGCAATATACTGTGTGGGCTGTGCAATATACTACGTGGGCTGTGCAATATACTACGCATACATATTCTAGAATACCCGATGCGTTAGAATCGGGCCACCATCTAGTCTACTATATAATTGTCTAAGGGGTACTTCCGTCTGTCTGTCTGTCCCGGATATTCATTGGTCGTGGCCTCTGTCTGTCATGGAAATCCAAGTCGATGATTGGTCATGGCAAAACGCCCACGACCATTGCCACGACCAATCAGCGACGGGCACAGTCTGGCGGCAAAATGGCCGCTCTTTCCTCCCCACAGTCAGTGCCCGCTCCATTCTCCCCTCCAGTCAGCCCTCACAAAGGGTTAATGCCAGCGTTACCAGAACGCGGTGTCACGCACTCCAGTTACGCAGCTATTAACCCTGTGTGACCAACCTTTTACTATTGATGCTGCGTATGCAGCATCAATAGTAAAAAGATCTAATGTTACAAATAAGAATAATAAAAAAAAGGTTATTCTCACCCTCCGACGTCGCGGCTCTCCTCGGCAGTGCAAGCGGCAGGTTCCGGTGCCAAGGATGCTATGCGAGAAGGACCTTCCATGACGTCACGATCATATGACCGCAACGTCATCACAGGTCCTGCGCTCATACTAACCCTGGGACCGGAAGCTACCGCGTGCACCATACACAAGCGCCAGGACTTCAAGGGGCCTTCGGAAGGTGAGTATATGTTTATTTTTTATTTTAAGTCTTTTTTAACCACGCATATAGTGTCCACATTGCTATATACTATGTGGGCTGGGTTACATACTGTGTGGGCTCTGTTATATACTACATCTCTGTGCTATATACTAATGTGGCTATGTTATATACTGCGTGGCTGCTATGTACTGCATGGGCTGTGCTATATATTATGTGGCCAGTGTTATATACTACGTCGCCTGTGTTATATACTGCGTGGCTGCTATATACTGCGTGGGCTGTGTTATATAGTACATGGGCTGTGTTATATACTGCGTGGCCTGTATTAACGCAGCATGTATTCTACAATGTGTATGTATGTATGTATATAGCAGCCACATAGTATATAGCACAGGCCACGTAGTATTTGTCTGCTATATACTACATGGCTCCTATATACTATGTGGCCTGTGCTATATACTATGTGGCTGCTATATACATACATACATACATACATATTCTAGAATACCCGATGCATTAGAATTGAGCCACCATCTTGTTCAAAATAAAACAATTAAAAAAATCAAACATACACATACAACTGGTATCGCCGCTTTCATAATCACCTGATCTGTCAATAAAAAAAACAATTAACTTGATCGCTAAACGGCATAGCGAGAAAAAAATCAAAACGCCAGAATTGCGTTTTTTGGTCGCTGCGACATTGCATTAAAATGCAATAAAGGCGATCAAAAGAACACATCTGCACAAAGCGGTATCATTAAAATGTCAGCTAGGCATGCAAAATGGCGCAATTTTTTTATTTATTTATTTTTTAGCAAACTTTGGAATTTTTTTCATCACTTAGATAAAAAATAACCTAGACATGTTTGGTGTCTATGAACTCATAATGATCTGGAGAATCATAACAGCAGGTCAGTTTTAGCATCTAGTGAACCTAGTAAAAAAGCCAAACAAAAAACAAGTGTGGGATTGCACTTTTTTTTGCAATTTCACCGCACTTGGAATTTTTTTCCCGTTTTTGAGTTTCAGACATGCGAAAACCAATGATGTCATTCAAAAGTACAACTCGTCCCACAATAAATAAGCCCTCACATGGCCAGATTGATGGAAAAATATCATAGTTATGGCTCTGGAAAGCAGGGGAGCGAAAAATGAAAACGTAAAACCGAAAAAAAGCTCCGGTCATGAAAGGGTTAAGTCCCCACTTAACATTTAATAATGTTCACTGAGTCCACCAATGTACAGCTCCTCTATACACAGTATGGTAGACCAATAGCTTCATTATACAGAGTATGATGTTCCCACAGCTTCCCTATAAACAGTATGGTGAGCTAACAGCTCTGCTATACACAGTAAGATACCACCACAGCTCCTCTATACATAATATGATGTCCCAACTGCTCCCCCAAGCTAAAGTATAATGAGCCCCACAGAAGCCCTCACTCTGTATAATGGCCGACACAGTAGAACCCACACTGTATAATGGCTCCCACAGTGTATAATTGACTCCACAGTAAGCCCCAAACTATATAATGACTCTCATTTTAGCCCTAAAATTGTGTAAAGGCCCTTACGTTAGCCCCCAAACTGTATAATTGCCCTCACATTAGCCCCAAAACTGTATAATGGCCCTCAGAATAGCTCTCAAACTGTACAATGGCCACTGCATTAGCTCCCACACTGTATAATCGTCCTCACAGTAATCCCCAAACTGTATAGTGACTCTGACATTACCTCCTAAACTGTATAATGGCTTCGGCATTAGCCCCCAACCTGTATAATGGCACCCAAATTAGCTTCCAAGCTGTAAAATGGCTCCCACAATTGCTCCAAATCTGTAAATGGCCCATACATTAGCCTCCAAACTGAATAATTGCCCCTACATTAGTCCCCAAACTATATAATGACCCTCACATTAGCCCCCAAACAATATATATAATTGCAACTGCATTAGTCCCCAAACTGTATTATAGCCCCCTCATTAGACCCCCAAACTGTATAATGGCCCACACATTAGCCCCAAACTGTATAATAGCCATCACATTAGCCTCCAAACTGTATAATGGCCATTGCATTAGCCCCCAAACTGTATATTAGCCCTCACATTAGCCCCTAAATGGTTTAAAGGCCCTCATAAAGTCATGTGCAACCTAGTCAGTGAGGCCCCGCAAGTCATGACAGACATTATATCATGCTCTAGAAAAAGATATAGACCATAAATTCAAAACATGTAGATTGATCTATTGTTTCTAAGAAAAAATGTACAAAACCGAACATGAGGTTCTTAGTTCAAAGTTCTGATCAGACTGTATAAAGCCCATCACCACTTCATGGTGAACCTCTCAGAAAATTGCAACAGGGGTTTCACTTTTTGCTCTCAGCTCACAGTCTGAGAATATATGGAAAGTTTTTTAGCTACTTTCACTTGTGATGATGATGTGCTGTAGCCATTGTTGCTGTTGTGCTGTACTTGTGGGGTTGTGTGGCCTGGCGTCATGGGGGTTAATCCTTGTAGAATGGATGCTGTGGGACACCATATCGCCCACCCTTCTGGTACACTATCATGGCACACATTATGGTGCAACACCTATAAGGTCAGGGACCCACTGAGAGGTTCGCTGTCATGTGGCAAGTGAGCTTCATACAGTCTGATCAGAATGTTAAACTAAGAACCTTATGTTCAGTTTTCTACATTTTTTCTTGGCTGCAATAGATCAATTTTGATGCGTGATCCAGCTATTACATATTGTACCAATGTTATGATGTTGCTTGAGGTCTCGTGACTAGGGTGGCATCATGATACTTTGAGGCCAAGTCATCATGGAAGAGCCGAAGATCTCAGCATGTGACATGAGAAGATGATTGGAAGACCATAGTGGAACATAGACCAGAGTGGGTAGGATCTGTGCAGCTGGACAGGTGAAGACCGGGGCAAATTGATATATATACTGTATATTTTGTTAACCTACATTAATTATGCCCTGGGGTCTGGAGAAACTTCAGAGCATAATGAAGCACATTCTATTTGCAGCAAATAAATTAAATGGAAAATTAATTTCCTAGACAAATCTGAGCTGATCTGAATCTCAGCAGATTTATGTATCACCACAAGGCTGGCGTCACACTAAATGTATAAAAATTTGCTTCGATTCTCACTGCCGAGAGTCGCACGAGTGTTCTCCGTATGGTAATCCGTGTGCAATGCGTTTGCAATGCGATGATATGATATTTTCCCGGCTATTTATCCATATGATATCTGTATGACCTAACATTTCTCACATACTATTCCACCGTAATGTCCGATTAAATTAACTCTCATTGGTCGGAAATTAATAAAAACCTAATCAAGAAGGCCATATATTGGGACCACAAGAAGATTAGTCACCAAATCTTTGAAATATACCCTGTGCTGCTGTTTTTGTTGTCCTTGCTTGATAAAAACATGTGACAGACTTACCTTAAACACAACTGAGTGAGTTGTTTTACATTGACTCTTGTCTCAACATTTTGTGGAGCCTTACCAAGTGATTGTTGATCCAAGCAGGCAGAGATGAATGTGGGTAAATCCACTTTTGAGGCGATGGCTCACAAAAGGACATCTCCACCGTATGTATGGTTCTCTACAAAGCCATCCTGACAAGTTTTATCACTACTGTCGGATGAGCATTCACATTAGCATCACCTTAATTGGATGTCTGTCATCATGACCCTCCATTTGCACATAGGATTCCAAAGGCACACTCCACCGATTGCCTCATGTGGGATAGTCAATAATTAAAGATTCACCGCTGGTGGTCCAGGCCTCTCCGTGAATATGGCCATTGTAGGTTAATTGAAATGCCACACCACAAACCATTACATAAGAAACCACTTCCAAATGTTTACCCGGTAGCAGCCATCAACACATTATGGAAGAATTGAAGACTCTGGTGTCTCCAATTCTTCCATAGGCCCCAATATAGACAATTATAAACCTGTATGTGCTGTCAACTAGGGCCAACAGCACTACAGAAAAAAATAGCTTATAATTGTAATATTGGTACCCTGATTTTGGAGGCTTACAAACGTGGATGTGCTTTCCATCCAGAGATCCTGTGCAGTTGGGTAAATAGCATATTTGCTCTAATCCAAGGGCTATCTGCAGCCAGTCTTGTTGTTTGGGCACCTATCCTCTCAGGGATTGCCTTCGACTGATCTGCGTATGTATCTAAATCACATCTCTACCTAGCTGTGTATTATTTTCCACACATGTATTCAGCAGGCGATTTCTGTGACTCCGTAGACCACATGGGATGATGCAATAATAATGGGCTTATACTAATATCATGCACACTGTAATCTCATTGACTAATGCCCTATAAGCATAATCTGCAGCAATACTCTATAGTTGATGATAAATCATGATCTCCTAGACCAGTGTTCCCCAACTCCGGTCCTCAAGAGCCACTAACAGGTCATGTTTTCAGGATTTCCTTAGTATTTTACAGGTGATAATTGCATCACCTGGGCAATACTAAGGAAATCCTGAAAACATGACCTGTTGGTGGCTCTTGAGGACCGGAGTTGGGGAACACTGTCCTAGACCATATAGGATGTCTTTACAGATATTCAGTAGATCCTTCATGATATTCACATTGTGATGTATTCTTTGATTATGATATTCTGTGAGCAGTTTATTAACTCCCTGTTGGACATGCACCCCTTTTACAATATATTTATTTTGTCTATCCCCCTGTTCTCTTACACTCTGTAATTTTTCAATAAAGGTTTCTAATTAATTTCTATCGGGATATTGATTGTTTCTTTTTTCTTCAGCATAACTGAATTCTGAAGGCTGGACCAGATTTCTGTATAAGTGGATCGTACAATGGCTGAGATAGTAGATTTCCCAATAAGAAACTCCAGAGGCGGCATTCCAGATGAAGTGCTGCATAGGAGAAACTGGTGAATCGATAACTAAAAAAGAATTACAACACATAAGTGACAAAATCTGTTGAAAATTTTACTAGATAAACATTTTCAAATCAGAGTTAGAATTATAGCATATGAGGTTTCAAAATAAACAGTCCTAAAAAAACATTCATAACATCTACAGTACACATATAACATTAACAGTGTAGTCCGTCAAAAAAGTAAGCAACAATATGTGTGTACCATGAAAATAATAGTAAATGTGTTGAAACAAAAACATTGACAACATGACCAAATTTACCTAACTTAAAATCAGATTTGGCAACAATCCAATTTAAGCAAAATGGAACCTTAAACACTTGGTCAAAAATAGACATCACTATTACACGCTAAGAAACAATACCGTGTGAATTACCATGTTTTTCGGACTATAAGAAACACTTTTTCCCCAAAAAATTTGGGAGGAAAATGGGAGGTGCATCTTAAAGTGTGAACACAGGCTTAACGGGGGGTTGCGGCAGAGGTGTGGCGATATTGTGGCGGTGGGCGGTGCGGAGTACACCTGAGAAGGCTCCCTTCTTCAGGATGCCGGCAGTAGAAATGTGGCACCTCCATGGCCCAGTGTACACGGTGAGCAGAGTGCATCACTTTTTTCTCTTCCTTTCAGGAAAATGGCCGCCAGAGGCCACGCATGCGCAGATTGAAATATCGGTGGCACTCGGCTTCAGGAAAATGGCCACGTCATTTTTTAAAATTATTTAAATATATATTTTTTAAAAAGCGTGGGGACCCCTCTATTCTTGATAACCAACCTTTCTAATGCTTACAGCTGAGGGTTGTAGCCCCAAGCTGTAGGTTTTGCCTGGCTGGTTATCAAAAATACAATGGAACCTTCATCAATTTATTTATTTTTTATTTACAGTGTCGACTGATGAAAACTCCCATCAGCCGCTGCCTGCTCTCACTGTTATTAGTGGCAACAGGTGTCCACTGATGGGAGCAATAGTCCCATCATTCGACACCAGTGACTGGAGGTAATGTTTTTTCCTCCGATTACAGCTGCGGGCTCACTCTGTCATTGGAAAGAGTGGGAACCACGACTGTCTGACTGGCGGTCATGAATTTACCACCAATCAGAAGCAGTGTTTGCCAGGCTGTCATGCACATGACAGAGCGGCAAACACTCGGTGTTCAGGGGGCTGATCCCGAACAGTAACACAGACTTCCTGGGGAAGTCTATTTTCGTGTTTGATCCATGGAACCGAATTTACTGTTCGGGTACTCCATCTCCAGACATGAACATTCACACAAGATTTAGGAGAATCATATGGGCGGAACATGTTTCAAAATGATTATTAAATTTAATAGATAACAAATACATGATGAATATATACAGTAATGTAAGTAAAAGATGCTTCTCTGCCAAAATACATTTTCGCATCTTTGAGTCCTTAAATGTTAGCTCAGGTCATACTGCCTCCAGAAGAACATCATAGGTAGAGATGCTCATTCGACAGTAGTGGTAAAACTTGTCAGGATGGCTGCATAGAGCACAATACAGATGCTGGACATGTCCTTTAGGCCTGTTTCACACGTCAGTGGCTCCATTACGTGTGGTGACAGTTTTCTCACATACCGGAGACACTGACTCAGGCCAGTCTCACACGTCCAGATAATTCCAGTACCGGAAAAATCGGTACCGGAGTTATCCATGTCAGTGTGTCCATGAGCTCACGTGGCACATCAGTGTGGCACACGTGCGGCAGCCGTGTGCCGCCTGTGTGCCGACAAGGACCATTCAGGAGACAGCGCTACAGTAAGCACTGTCCCCAGCGTGGTGCTGAAGCCGCCATTCATCCCTTCTCTGCAGCAGCAGTCGCTGGAGAGAAGGAATAAAAAATCAATGGTTTTTTTTGTGGTTAAAATAAACTTCCCGGCAACCTCCCCCCTCCCACCCCCTGTGCACCCGCCCGCTGGAAATAAAATACTCACCCAGCTCCCTTGATCCTTTCTCTCAGCGCCACAGCTTGTCATGTATGAGCGGTCATGTGGTGCCGTTCATTACAGTGATGAACATGCAGCTCCACCCTTATGGGAGGTGTAGCGCTGTCTCCTGCATGGCACACGGATGGCACATGGACAGCATCCGTGTGCGGTACGTGTTTTACACGGACCCAATGACTTTAATGGGTCCGTGTGATCCATGCGCTCCCAAGAACACTGACATGTCTCCGATGTTTTTAAACGGACACATGGTCCGTGAAAACACGCTGACGTGTGCAGAGACACATTGATTTGAATGTGTCTACGTGAGTCAGTGTCTCCGGTACATGAGAAAACTGTCACCACATGTACCGGAGCCACTGACGTGTGAAACAGGCCTCCATGTGCTGTTCGTGTGCCGTCTGTGTGCCGTGCAGGAGACAGCGCTACAGTAAGCGCTGTCCCCCCAGCTTGTGGTGCTGAAGCCGCCATTCATTTCTTCTCTCCAGCAGCGTTCACTGGAGAGAAGGAATGAAAAATCAAAGTGTTTTTTTTTTGTGGTTAAAATAAACTTCCCGGCAACCTCCCCCCTCCCACCCCCTGTGCGCCCACCCGCTGGAAATAAAATACTCACCCAGCTCCCTCGATGCTTCCTCTCAGCACTGCAGCTTGTCCTGTATGAGCGGTCACGTGGTGCCACTCATTACAGTGATGAATATGCTGCTCCACCCCTATGGGAGGGATGAATGGCGGCTTCAGCACCACGCTGGGGACAACGCTTACTGTAGCGCTGTCTCCTGCACGGTCCGTGTGGTACTCAGTTGGCACACGGGCGGCACACGGCTGCCGCACGTGTGCCACACTGATGTGCCACGTGAGCTCACGGACACACAGACACGGATAACTCCGGTACCGATTTTTCTGGTACCGGAATTATCTGGACGTGTGGGACTGGCCTAAGTGAGCCATTGCCTCAAAAGCGGATGTACCCACATTCATCTCTACCTCTTTGGATCAACAATCACTGGGTAAAGCTCCCCAAAACATTGAGACAAGACCCGATGTAAAAGAAATCGATCAGTTGTGTTTAAAGTAAGCCAGTTGAACATGTTTTTACCAATCCAGGACAACAAAAACAGCAGCATGGGGTATATTTCAAAGATTTGAGGACTAATCTTTTTGTGAACCCAATGTATGGCCTTGTTGATTAGATTTTTATTTGTTTCCGACCATTGAGCCAGGTTAATCGAACATTAGATTGGAAAAATATGTGAGAAATGATAGGCCAAATAGATGTCATACAGATGAATGGCCAAGAAAATATTGTATAATCGCATTGCAAATAATTTACACACGGATTACCACACTGAGAACACTCGTACGACTCTTGGCAGTGAAATTCGGAAATATTTTCTGTACGTTTAGTGTGACTCCAGCCTATGGATCAACATCAGAGCAACACATCTGCGTATATAAAGTACCTGAGAGGCAGAAAAGTTGGAGAGATTCATGCGGTGTTTTCTTAACTAGCATCTGTATGACATGCACATGAAATCCATGTGCAATGCATTTTAAACATCAGCTTTTATTTGCAGTAATTTTCCGTCTTCAAGCTAATAAAGCAATTAGATAGATAGATAGATAGATAGATAGATAGATAGATAGATAGATAGATAGATAGATATTGCAAAAAAATTGCATCCAATACGTGCTCCAATCCAGATAAAGATAAAAAAGGAAGGCAGCAATTTTAAAGTGAAAAAAAGTGGATTTTATTTACTGAGCCTTTTTCAAGTCCCACATTAATCTAGTGAGCTAGTAAGGTTTGTGCTCCCTGTGTCTTGAGTCCTATATGAATGATCTTTTGTTCCCTGACCTTGGACTTCAATCTGAAATCCAACTGTTTAACCCCTTCTGCTTTGATCTTTTATCCTCCTAGTATTGTGACCTTGTAATGTTACCTGACCACGATTTTGTCTCTTAATGCAAATGCACACATGAACAAAGACCTTAATTTTTGGAGACATGTCCACTGTTCTGATGAAACTAAATATGAACTTTTTGGCCATAATGACCATCGTTACGTTTGGAGGAAAAAGGGAGAAGCTTGGAAGCCTTAGAACACCATCCCAACTGTGAAACACAGGGGTGGCAGCATCATATTGTGGGGTTGTTTTGCAGCAGGAGGGACTGGTGCACTTCACAAAATAGATGGCATCATGAGAAAAGAAGATTATGTGGCAATACTGAAGCAACATCTTAAGACCTCAGCCAAGAAGTTAAAGCTTGGGCGGAAATGAGTCTTCCAAATACACAATAACCCAAAGCATACTGCCAAAATCGTAACAAAGTGGCTTAAAGGGAAATTGTCACCCCCAAAATCAAAGATGAACTAAGCCCACCAGCATCAGGGGCTTATCTACAGCATTCTTGAATGCTGTAGGCAAGCCCCCGATGTATCCTGAAAGATGAGAAAAAGAGGATAGATTATACTCACCCAGGGGTGGTCCCGCTGCGGTCCGGTCCGATGGGCGTCGCGGTCTGTCCCAGGGCCTCCGGTCTTCTTACGATGATGTCCTCTTCCTGTCTTCATGCAGCAGCTCCGGCACAGGCGTACTTTGTCTGTCCTGTTGAGGGCAGAGCAAAGTACTGCAGTGCGCAGGTGCCGGGAAAGGTCAGAGAGGCCCGACACCTGCGCACTGCAGTACTTTGCTCTGTCCTCAACAGGGCAGACAAAGTATGCCTGCGCCGGAGCTGCAGCGTGAAGACAAGAAGAGGATGTCATCCTATGAAGATAGGAGGCCCCAGACCGGACCGCGATGCCCATCGGATCGGACCGCCCACCCAGGTGAGTAGAATCTAACCTCTTAGGCCGGCATCACACTCAGCGTATGTAAATATGGTCCATTTTTTACGGCCGTAATATGCAGAAAAGTCCCCAAAATAGAGATCCGTATGTCATCCGTAGGCAGGGTGTGTCAACGTATTTTGCGCATGGCATCCTCCGTATGTAATCCGTATGGCATCCGTACTGTGATATTTTCTCGCAGGCTTGCAAAACCGAAATCTAATGGATTTATGTGCTCAAATGTTCGGTAAAACATATATACAGTATATATATATATATATATATATATATATGTTATTGAGACACACACATATATATATACTGTATTTATATTTAATTCAGCGCGATATATGTGAAAAGCCGGTAATTCAATTGCCGGCTTTTCATTTCTCCTTCCCAAACCCGACAGGATATGAGACATGGTTTACATACAGTAAACCATCTCATATCCCTTATTTTTTTTCATATTCCACACTACTAATGTTAGTAGTGTGTATGTGCAAAATGTGGGCGCTGTAGCTTGTAAAATAAAGGGTTAAATCACGGAAAAAATTGGCGTGGGCTCCAGCGCAATTTTCTCTGCCAGAGTGGTAAAGCCAGTGACTGAGGGCAGATATTAATAGCCTAGAGAGGGTCCATGGTTATTGCCCCCCCCTGGCCCCCAGCCACCCCAGAAAAGGCACATCTGGAAGATGTGCCTATTCTGGCACTTGGCCACTCTCTTTCCACTCCCGTGTAGCGGTGGAATATGGGGTAATGAAGGGTTAATGTCACCTTGCTATTGTAAGGTGACATTAAGCCAGATTAATAATGAAGAGGCGTCAATTATGACACCTATCCATTATTAATCCAATAGTACGAAACGGTTAATAAAACACACACACATGATTACAAAGTATTTTAATGAAATAAAGACACATGTTGTTGTAATATTTTATTAGACTCTTAATCCACCTGAAGACCCTCGCTCTGAAAATAATAAACCAACAATATACATACCTTCCGTTGTTATGTCCCACGAAGTAAATCCATCTGAAGGGGTTAAATTATTTTACAGCCAGGAGCTGTGCTAATGCACTCGCTCGTGCCTGTAAACCCCCGGGTACTGAAAGGAAAGCTGGATGATCTGTAGTTACCTTGCGTTGCGGTGATGCGCCTTATGCTGGATGTCCTCATATGAACTCGAGCGTGGGAACTTTTCCAAGGCTCCAGTTCATGAGGACATCCAGCAGAGGGCGCCTCACTGCAACTCAAGGTAACTACAGATCACCCAGCTTTCCTTTCAGTACCCGGGGGTTTACAGGCACGAGCGAGTGCATTGCACAGCTCCTGGCTGTAAAATGATTTAACCCCTTCAGATGGATTTACTTCGTGGGACGTGACAGATCATCGGAAGGTATGTATATTGTTGGTTTATTATTTTTCAGAGCAAGGGTCATCAGGTGGATTGAGAGAGCAATAAAATATTAAAACAACCTGTGTGTTTATTTCATTAAAATACTTTGTAATAATGTGTGTGTGTTTTTTTAACCATTTCATACAATTGGATTAATAATGGATAGGTGTCATAATTGACGCCTCTCCATTATTAATCTGGCTTAATGTCGCCTTACAATAGCAAGGTGACATTAACCCTTAATTACCCCATATCCCACCGCTACACGGGAATGGGAAGAGAGTGGCCAAGTGCCAGAATAGGCGCATCTTCCAGATGTGCCTTTTCTGGGGTGGCTGGGGGCAGATGTTTGTAGCCAGGGGGGGGCAATAACCATGGACCCTCTCTAGGCTATTAATATCTGCCCTCAGTCACGGGAGCCCACGCCAATTTTTTCTGCCATTTAACCCTTTATTTTACAAGCTACAGAGCCCAAATTTTGCACATACACACTACTAACATTAGTAGTGTGGAATATGCAAATAAAAAGGGATATGAGATGGTTTACTGTATGTAAACCATGTCTCATATCCTGTCAGGTTTGTGAAGGAGAAATGAAAAGCCGGCAATTGAATTACCGTCTTTTCACTAACACCGCTGCGTATTTCTCGCAAGTCACACTGCTGGTCTGTGTGTAATCCGTATTTTTCTCGCCCCCATAGACTTTCATTGGTGATTTTTTTGCGCAATACGGTGACAAACGCAGCATGCTGCGATTTCCTACGGCTATACAAGACCGTATATTACGGATGCATAATATACGGCAGATAGGAGCTGGGCCATAGAGATTCATTGGGCCGTGTGTAATGCGTATTTTACGTACGTAGTTTATGCGCTCATACGTCCGTAAAACTCGCTAGTGTGACGCCGGCCTTATTCTCATCTTTCAGGATACATCAGGGGCTGATCTACAGCATTCCAGAATGCTGTAG
The DNA here is from genome assembly GCF_051348905.1 of Ranitomeya variabilis. Lineage (NCBI taxonomy): Eukaryota > Metazoa > Chordata > Amphibia > Anura > Dendrobatidae > Ranitomeya > Ranitomeya variabilis. The sequence continues at coordinate 1,010,887,862 of NC_135233.1, read as the reverse complement.
ATAAGCCCCTCATGCTGGTGGGCTTAGCTCATCTTCGATTTTGGGGGTGACAGGTTCCCTGTAAGGATAACGAAGTCAATGTTTTTGAGGGCCATCTCATAGCCTGAAAAGGCGCAGGCCACAAAAATGCCTATAATATCTAATTTTCTCAATTTTCGTGCTCTAAAAGTGATCAGTCACGTTCATAGCGATGTTATAAAAGAGAGTACACATAATCAGGTGCAAAAAAACCCATTTACTTACCATAAAAGTAATAACTTAATAAAAGTATACACATTTCACAACTCTCCCCAAATAGCCCTCAGTTTTCAACACATAACTATTATTAAAAAGTAAATATAGGGGAAAAAGCTTAATTTTAAGGTACCTAAAATGTTATTAGTAGTGTTGAGCGATACCTTCTGATATTTGAAAGTATCGGTATCGGATTGTATCGGCCGATATCCGAAAAATATCGGATATCGCCGATACCGATACCCGATACCAATACAAGTCAATGGGACACAAATATCGGAAGTGATCCTGGATGGTTCCCAGGGTCTGAAGGAGAGGAAACTCTCCTTCAGGCCCTGGGATCCATATTCATGTGTAAAATAAAGAATAAAAATAAAAAATAGGGATATACTTACCCTCGGACGCGCCCTGGTTGTAACTGCTGCAACCGGCAGCCTCCGTTCCTAAGACTGAGCGAGTGAAGGACCTTCGATGACGTCGCGGTCATGTGAGCGGTCACGTGAGCGGTTACACAACCAATCAGAAGACCGCGACGTCATCGCAGGTCCTTCACTCGCTCATTCTTAGGAACGGAGGCTGCCGGTTGCAGCGGTTACAACCAGGGCGCGTCCGAGGGTGAGTATATCCCTATTTTTTATTTTTACTCTTTATTTTACAAATGAATATGCATCCCGATCCCGATTCCCGATATCGCAAAAATATCGGAACTCAGTATCGGAATTCCGATACCGCAAATATCGGCCGATACCCGATACTTGCGGTATCGGAATGCTCAACACTAGTTATTAGACACATATTCAATCAGAATTAGATGTTAAAGGTTCACCAGAAAAAAAACACATTTGCAGAGCAAAGAGCAAGAATTGCACGATTGCATTATGACTAGTGATGAGCGAGTGTACTCGTTGCTCGTGTTTTCCCGAGCACGCTCCGGTGGTCTCTGAGTATTTGTAACTGCTCAGAAATTTAGTTTTCCTTGCATCAGCTGCATGATTTACGGCTGATAGCTTGAATACATGTGGGGATTCCCTGGCAACCAGGCAACCCCCACATGTACTCAGGCTGGCTAGAACTGTAAATCATGCAGCTGTTTCAACAAAAACTAAATCTCCGAGCAGTTACAAATACTTGGAGACCACCTGAGCGTGCTCGGGAAAACCCGAGCAATGAGAACACTCGCTCATCACTAATTATGACATTTGTGACATTCATAATTAGAACACCTTCTTTGTCCACTTTCGATGGTGCAGGTGGTGCATCTCCTTCTTTTGGGAGGTGGTAGAGGTGGTGGATTTTCACTATCATCTTCTGGGTGGAATCTTTTGATCCGAACTTGAAGGCTTGAGGTGATACTGATAGTTTTCATACTTTTGCGTAGCTCTCCAAGCACTAGTTCATAGGCCAATTTTTTCAGATAGGCTCTTCTGTGGAGTGGTTCAAGCTGGTTTCAAGGTATATCACTTGTGAATTTATACCACCTAAATTCAACATAGTGAAAAATATGACCATTGGCCAGTGCCTGAAGCTTCTGCTGATGCTGAAAGCAGAGCAAATCTGATCAGCTGTATCAACATCTGCTTTGGTTGCATTATAAAACGTAATTGTTTCCATTTTTATTGTGCTTCAGACCCAGGAGCGATCGCATCATCATCATGAAGCATTGAGACAACAATTACATTTTTCTTTTTGAGCGATATAAAGGAAACCAAAACCTTTCCATTATTGAATGCAAAACTGTACTGTTTTCTCTCTTTCACATTTACAAACTGTGGCAGCAATTCTTTCTTATTTTTTCTTACAGTACCTATATATGAAAGATTCTGCATTTTCAAATAATCAATCAGATCACAAGTTGAAAAACCAAATGTCAGCTGTTATATTGTGACAGGATCCAAATAAGGGCTCCACCATTCTTTTCACACAACATCACTGGGTTTGTTTCACATAGTATAGACCTTCTGGCTGTTTTCCTGCATAAATTTCAAGGTTGTATGTGTAGGTCTTCTTGGCATCAATGAGAGCATACATTTTAATTCCGTATTTGCTAGACTTTGATGGAATGTATTGACGAAATGAACATCTGCCACAAAAACCAGGGAGCATTTCATCAATAACCCCAACCCTAACCAGGTTTAATGTCACCTTACAATAGCAAGGTGACATTAACCCCTTATGCCACCACTACAGGGCAATAGGAAGAGAGAGTCTAAGTGCAGATCTTACAGATGCGCCTTTTATGGGATGGCTGGGGGCAGATGCTTTTGGCCGGGGGTGGGGCAATAACCAAGGTCCCTCTCTAGGCTATTAATATCTGACCTCAGTCACTGGCTTTCCCTCTCTGGTGGAGAAAATTGCATGGGAACCCACGCCAGTTTTGTTCTGTGAATTAATCCTTTAATTTAACACCTACAGCACCAAAATTTTACACACACACACTGCTAACATTATTAGTGAGGGACATATAAAAATCTAACCAATTTGTGTCACTGACATTTATATATACAGTATATATATATATATATATATATATATATACACATATATATATATTGTAGCATGGCTAAAGGTTGTCTAGTCGACGGGAGATATGTGTCACATAGGTGGCTTGCCGCGGTGATGTAATCATGCCTAACTATATGTGTTCCAGGACCTGTGGTGATGTCATAACCACATGTCTAATAATGTGATGGGTTCTGGGTGTGGTTAGACCTATAAAAGAAAGGCTAATGCTTAACACAGGAGATATGTGTGGAGGTGCTAGCCTCCAGAGTGTGTTAAGGCTCCAGGACTGAGCCTGAAGGACTGGACACTTGTTTTTCCTTTTTGCCTAAGCTAAAAGCTATTTGTTTTCTGTTTTGCTATGTGGTTTATGGAGCAATAAACCTTTGAACTTTTGATGGAACGTGCCTCCTAAGTGTCAGCCGTCGCACTTGAGTGAGTGAAACCCCTACAATTGGTGGTAGAAGTGCGGGCAGCGTTCCCAGCGGAGACATAAGTCAATTATTGAATGTCCTGGGTCAAGTCTGTTTTAAGCCACCAAGCATTGCCGGGGAAAATGGAGGACCTGCTGAAACACTTGGTCCAGTCGCAGTCACAGCAGCAAGAATGGTTTCTGTTGATGCAGCAGATACAACAGAGCCAGCAGGAGCAACGGCAGCAGATGCAACAGTACCAGCAGGAGCAATGGCAGCAGATGCAGCTTCTGGCAACCGCCATCCAGGGCAAGACGAGCGCCCCAACCCCAGGTCTGGCTGTTGACACCCACGTCTGGAAGACGGTAAGACGCACATTGCAGAAAATGACTCCCGGGGATGATGTTGAGGCCTTCCTGACGGTGTTTGAGAGGGTCGCTTAGAGGGAAAAACTTCCGCCAGAGCAGCGGGCAGAGGTATTGGCGCCTTACCTGACAGGGGAACCTCAGAAGGCATACTTTGATTTGACCTTGCAGGGTGCCAAGGAGTATCACAAATTGAAAGCCGAGGTTCTCGCACATTTGGGGGTGACACTGACTGTTAGGGAACAGCGAATTCACTGCTGGGCCTATCACCGGGACAAACCACCTCACTCCCAAAAGTTTGACCTGTTGCACCTGGCCAGAAATGGCTGCAGCCAGAGTCCTCTATGCCTGCACAGATGGTAGAACGGGTGATGATGGATCGGTTTGTGCATTCCCTCCCGAGGTCCATACAGACTTGGGTTGCCCAGGGTGATCCCCAGAACGCCGACAAACTAATCGGACTGGTCGAGAGATACCAAGGGATGGAAGGCTCCTTTGGGAGGAAGCCCATGCCATACTGGGGGTCCTAGAAAGGTGCTGAGTCCCAAAAAGGGGTGGGGCATCCAAGGTCACAAAGGCCGGGGGAGGTGGTGCCCAAGGTCCCTACGGGTGATATTATTTGCTGGAGGTGCCACGGGCCAGGACATATAGCTGCCCGTTGTTCCCAGACCACTGAGCAGATGGACTGCAGCATAGGACACCATAGTTCATACGATGCATATCCAGCCTGCAGTGTGAACTCTACGCCCAACGAGGGGCCTCAAGCATGTTCTGTAAAGGTGAACGGTCGAGCAGTAACGGCACTGTTAGACTCAGGGAGCTTAGTGACCCTGGTGAGGGCCACTTTCCCTCTCCACCTGCTCCCGGGAAAGAAGGTCGGCGTGCGGTGCATACATGGTGATGCCAAGGACTACCCTATGGCCAGGGTGGATATTGAAATGTCTTGTGGCACTGAGTCCCATGAAGTTGGCGTAGTTCGGGACTTGTTGCACCCTATAATTATTGGTCAGGATTTCTGTTTGTTTTGGGATTTGTGGGGTAAGGGTTCTGAGGTCACTAGTAAGAGTAGGGAACCAATGAACCCTAAAAAGGTATCGCCACACCCAGAGACAGACAGGTTTCCTTTTTCTGTCCTGGTTGGGGATGAGGGGGAAGTGTCCCCTGCATCTGACATTCTGGAGTTAGAAGTAACGGGTGAAAATTTTTGGACTGCCCAACATAGGGACCCAACTCTGAGGGAAGCCTTTTTGGAAGTGCATCTGAACAGCAAGGTGGATTGCTGTTGAGGGGAGATAGAGAGAAAAAAAAACCAAAATCTATAAATCTTCAGCACAGCGAGTGTGAGCGAGCTGAGTGTGACCTGAGCGTAAGTGTGAACGGCGGTAAGTGTGTGACTTGTGATTCAGTGACTTTGGAATCAGGGAGTTTCCAAGGGAGGAATTGCTTCTGTTTTTTTGTTTTTTTTAAATTAATACTTTGTATTTATTTTTAATTAGCGTTTCTGTGTGGTGCAATCCCCATTAGGAAATGTGCTCCACAATTGTTAATGCCATCCAGTGCACATCTTGCCACATGTATGCAGTCCTTGACCAGCCGGTCGAGGGTGCATACTGCTGTGCGAGATGTGAGCACGTTGTGCATTTGGAAACCCAGATACTGGATCTAAATGTGCAGCTGGCAACACTGAGATCCATAGACAATATGGAGAGGAGTCTTCTGCTCACAGAGCAGACGCTCAATGGGATAGATGAGGAGGGGGATGGTAGGATGGAGCTGCAGGACAGTGTGGCAGTTAGCTGGGTGACAGACAGAAGGTGGGGTAGAGGGAAGAGTGCCAGGGAGGCTAGTCCTGATCTGACTCACCCCAATAAGTTTGCTAAGTTGGCAGATGAGGGGTGTGCCAGTACAGGGGTAGCACTGCTGCAGCCAGGCATGTCCTCTGAAAGCCGGAGGAGTGACTGCTCCAGTAAGGAGGGAAATAGGAGAGCAGGGCAGGCCAGACAGGTGCTGGTAGTGGGGGACTCAATTATTAGGGGAACAGATAGGGCAATCTGTCACAAAGACAGGGATCGTCGGACGGTGTGCTGCCTACCTGGCGCTCGAGTCCGACACATCGCTGATCGGGTGGACAGATTACTGGGAGGGGCTGGTGAGGACCCAGCGGTCATGGTGCACATTGGCACAAATGACAAAGTTAGAGGTAGGTGGAAGGTCCTTAAAGATGATTTCAGGGAATTAGGCTGCAAGCTGAAAGCAAGGACCTCCAACGTGGTATTTTCTGAAATACTGCCGGTACCACGTGCCACGCCAGAGAGGCAATGGGAGATTAGGGAGGTTAATAAGTGGCTCAAGAATTGGTGTAGGAAGGAGGGGTTTGGGTTCCTGCAGAACTGGGCCGACTTCTCAGTTGGCTACAAGCTCTACGCTAGGGACGGGCTGCACCTCAATGGGGAAGGGGCAGCTGTGCTGGGGGAGAAAATAGTTAGAAGGTTGGAGGAGTGTTTAAACTAGGGATTGGGGGGGAGGGTATTCATTTTATAGGAGGGGAAGATAGTGCAGATAGAGACCTGGGCACAAATAAGGAAGTTGGGGGTGGCGGTGGCATGGGGGGTGGGGTAAGAACAGTTAATAATTTAAGAAAGAATAGAGGTACAGAGAGTAACATCAAGTGCATGTATATTAATGCCAGAAGCCTCGCCAACAAAATGGACGAATTAGAATTAATGTTGTTGGAGCATAATTATGACATGGTGGGGATATCTGAGACGTGGCTGGATGAGAGCCATGACTGGGCTGTTAACTTGCAGGGCTATAGCCTTTTCAGAAATGACCGTACAGATAAGCGAGGGGGTGGGGTGTGTCTATATGTAAAATCTTCCTTAAAACCCATCCTGCGTGATAATATAGGTGAATTTAATGAAAATGTAGAGTCCCTGTGGGTGGAGATAAGGGGAGGGGGAAAAAATAATAAATTACTGATAGGGGTTTGTTATAAATCTCCAAAAATAATGGAAGCAATGGAGAATATCCTCATAAAGCAAATAGATGAAGCTGCGACTCAAGGAGAAGTCATTATTATGGGGGACTTCAACTACCCTGAAATAGATTGGGGAACAGAAACCTGCAGTTCCAGCAAAGGTAATCGGTTTTTGACAACTATGAGAGACAATTACCTTTCACAACTGGTTCAGGACCCAACAAGGAGGGGGGCACTGCTAGACCTAATAGTAACCAACAGGCCAGACCGCATATCAAATATAAGGGTTGGGGGTCACTTGGGGAATAGTGATCACAAAATAATAAGTTTTCATGTAACCTTTAATAAGATGGGTAGTAGGGGGGTTACACAGACACTAAATTTCAGGAGGGCAAATTTCCAACGGATGAGAGAGGATCTTGGTGCAATTAACTGGGATGATATCCTGAGACATAAAAGTACACAAAGAAAATGGGAGACGTTTATTAGCATCCTGGATAGGACCTGTGCACAGTATATACCGTATGGGAATAAACATACTAGAAATAGGAGGAAACCAATATGGCTAAATAGAGCTGTTAGAGGCGCAATAAGGGACAAAAAGAAAGCATTTAGAGAATTAAAGGAAGTAGGTAGTGATGAGGCATTAAATAAATACAGAAAATTAAATAAATTCTGTAAAAAGCAAATCAAGGCAGCAAAGATTGAGACAGAGAGACTCATTGCCAGAGAGAGTAAAAATAATCCCAAAATATTCTTTAACTATATAAATAGTAAGAAACTAAAAAATGACAGTGTTGGCCCCCTTAAAAATAGTCTGGGTGAAATGGTGGATGAGGATGAGGAAAAAGCCAATATGCTAAATGACTTTTTTTCATCAGTATTTACAAAAGAAAATCCCATGGCAGACAAAATGACTAGTGATAAAAATTCCCCATTAAATGTCACCTGCTTAACCCAGCAGGAAGTACAGCGGCGTCTAAAAATCACTAAAATTGACAAATCTCCGAGCCCGGATGGGATACACCCCCGAGTACTGCAGGAACTAAGTACAGTCATTGATAGACCGTTATTTTTAATCTTTAAAGAGTCCATAATAACAGGGTCTGTACCACAGGACTGGCGTATAGCAAATGTGGTGCCAATATTCAAAAAGGGGACAAAAACTGAACTCATTAATTATAGGCCAGTAAGTTTAACCTCTACTGTGGGTAAAATCCTGGAGGGCATTCTAAGGGATGCTATACTGGAGTATCTGAAGAGGAATAACCTCATGACCCAGTATCAGCATGGGTTTACTAGGGACCGCTCATGTCAGACTAATTTGATCAGCTTCTATGAAGAGGTAAGTTCCAGACTGGACCAAGGGAACCCAGTGGACGTAGTGTATATGGACTTTTCCAAAGCTTTTGATACGGTGCCACACAAAAGGTTGTTACATAAAATGAGAGTAATGGGGATAGGGGAAAATATGTGTAAGTGGGTTGAGAGCTGGCTCAGGGATAGGAGACAAATGGTGGTTATTAATGGAGCACACTCGGACTGGGTCACGGTTAGCAGTGGGGTACCACAGGGGTCAGTATTGGGCCCTCTTCTTTTTAACATATGTATTAATAACCTTGTAGGGGGCATTCAGAGTAGAATTTCAATATTTGCAGATGACACTAAACTGATTTATGTAAACTAGAAGCTTGGGCTGATAAATGGCAAATGAGCTTTAATGGGGATAAATGTAAGGTCATGCACTTGGGTAGAAGTAATAAGATGTATAACTATGTGCTTAATTCTAAAACTCTGGGCAAAACCATCAATGAAAAAGACCTGGGTGTATGGGTGGATGACAGACTCATATTCAGTGGCCAGTGTCAGGCAGCTGCTACAAAGGCAAATAAAATAATGGGATGTATTAAAAGAGGCATAGATGCTCATGAGGAGAACATAATTTTACCTCTATACAAGTCACTAGTGCGACCACACTTAGAATACTGTGCACAGTTCTGGTCTCCGGTGTATAAGAAAGACATAGCTAAACTGGAGCGGGTGCAGAGAAGAGCGACCAAGGTTATTAGAGGACTGGGGGGTCTGCAATACCAAGATAGGTTATTACACTTGGGGCTATTTAGTTTGGAAAAACGAAGACTAAGGGGTGATCTTATTTTAATGTATAAATATATGAGGGGACAGTACAAAGACCTTTCTGATGATCTTTTTAATCATAGACCTGAGACAGGGACAAGGGGGCATCCTCTACGTCTGGAGGAAAGAAGGTTTAAGCATAATAACAGACGCGGATTCTTTACTGTAAGAGCAGTGAGACTATGGAACTCTCTGCCGTATGATGTTGTAATGAGTGATTCATTAATTAAATTTAAGAGGGGACTGGATACCTTTCTGGAAAAGTATAATATTACAGGGTATATACACTAGATTCCTTGATAAGGCGTTGATCCAGGGAATTAGTCTGATTGCCGTATGTGGAGTCGGGAAGGAATTTTTTTCCCCATGGTGGAGTTACTCTTTGCCACATGGGTTTTTTTTGCCTTCCTCTGGATCAACATGTTAGGGCATGTTAGGTTAGGCTATGGGTTGAACTAGATGGACATAAAGTCTTCCTTCAACCTCAATAACTATGTAACTATGTAACTATGTAATAATGTCACAGTTATTAATAGGGTTGTACAGGAGCCGGGGGCAGACACAAGATTTCCCCATTTTCTGATGAATGGAGAGTTGTTGTACCGAGTCATGAAAATATGGGAGGAGTTGATAGAGCAGTTGGTAGTGCCAGGTCCATATAGACGGAAGGTATTGGATATGGCCCATTCACACATCTTGGGTGGACACCTAGGGGTGGAAAAAAAGCAGGAACCGGTTGTGCAGAGGTTCTATTGGCCTAGGTGTCACCGGGAAATAGTGAACTATTGCAGGTCTTGCCCTACATGTCAGCTAACTGCCCCCAGTCCTCATTTCCGGAGCCCCCTTGTGCCATTGCCCATTATTGAGGTACCATTCGAGAGAATTGCCATGGACTTGGTCGGTCCCTTAGTTAAATCAGCCTGGGGACATCAGTATATATTAGTCATCCTGGACTATGCCACACGCTATCCTGAGGCAATTCCTCTGAGAAATTCTTCCTCGAAGAGTATTGCCCGCGAGTTGGTCCATGTGTTTTCCCGGACAGGTCTGCCGAAGGAGATTCTGACTGACCAGGGGACACCTTTCATGAGCAAGGTGATGAAGGAGTTATGCAAAGTCCTGAAAATCTCCCAGTTGAGGACCTCGGTGTACCATCCCCAGTCAGATGGTCTTGTTGAGAGATTTAACAAGACACTGAAGAGCATGCTGAGAAAAGCTATAGAGAAAGACGGTAGAGACTGGGACTGTCTCTTACCATATCTGATGTTTTCCATTCGTGAAGTTCCACAGGCCTCCACAGGGTTCTCACCGTTTGAGCTTCTATATGGCCGACATCCGAGAGGACTCCTGGATATAGCCAAGGAACATTAGGGAAGCCGAAGTTACGCCCCACAGAAGCATCATTGAGCATGTGGCCCTGATGCAGCAGAGGATTGCAAAGGTGATGTCTATCGTGAAAGAACACCTCCTCCAGGCACAAGAAGCTCAGGCCAGGGTCTACAACCGGTCTGCAAGAGTTAGGCAGTTCAAACCGGGAGACCGAGTTCATGTGTTAGTTCCGATGGTGGAGAGCAAGTTCTTGGCCAAATGCCAAGGGCCATATGAGGTCGTAGAGAAGCTTGGTGAGGTAAACTATAAAATTCACCAACCAGGTAGACGGAAACCAATCCAAGTCTACCATGTCAACCTCATCAAGCCATGGCAAGATAGAGAGCCGGCAGTAACTCCATCTTTGCTAAGCAACCCAGAAGGTGAGGTTGGAGGGGTTACTATAGCGGAGACGCTATAGAAGACCCAGAAACAGCAGTGCCGGGAGTTAGTCGAGAAGAACAGGGACCTGTTTACTGAGTTGCCTGGGTACATGAACGTCATAGAGCATGAGGTCCTGACAGAGCCACATGTGCGCGTGAATGTGAAGCCCTATCGAATCCCTGAGGCTCGTCGAGAAGTAATATCCAAGGAAGTGGAGCGTATGTTGAAGCTTGAAGTCATTGAGGAATCCTAGAGCGGTTGGAGGAGCCCAATTGTCCTGGTCCCAAAACCTGATGGGGAGTGGATATTTTGCAATGACTATAGGAAGTTGAATGAGGTCTCCAAGTTTGACGCATATCCCATGCCCTGCGTTCATGAGCTTATCGAAAGGCTTGGGCCCACCAGGTATATAACCACCTTGGATTTGACGAAGGGGTATAGGCAGATCCCCATGGCACAGGAAGCCAAGGAGAAGACGGCGCTTTCTACACCAGATGGGTGCTTCCAGTATGTCCGGATGCCGTTTGGCCTACAGAGAGCTCCGGCGACCTTCCAGAGAGGTCTATGGATAGAATCATTGCACCCCATAAGGCATACGCCTCTGCGTACCTGGATGATATCGTCATCTTTAGCCCGGACTGGGAGAGTCATCTGGAAAAGGTCCAAGCGGTGATTGATGCTATAAGAGAGGCGGGGTTTACAATAAACACGAAGAAGTGTGCCTTGGGTAAAGAAGAAGCTAAGTACCTTGGATATATAGTGGGTCGTGAAGAAATAAAACCCCAAATCAGTAAAGTGGAGGCAATTCAAACATGGCCAAAACCAGTTTCCAAAAAGCAAGTTAAAGCCTTCCTGGGAATCGTGGGATATTACAGGAGGTTCATTCCAAACTTCGTCACGATGGCTGCGCCTCTGACTGATCTGCTAAAAGGGACAAAATCAGTAATGGTTAAATGGTCCGAAGAAACAGAGTCAGCCTTCCAAGAAATGAAAGAGGCTTTGTGTAAGCAACCCGTTCTGATGGCCCCAAACTTCAAGAAAGAGTTTATTCTTCAGACAGATGCCTCAGATGTTGGGGTAGGAGCAGTCCTTTCCCAAGAACTATGTGGGGAGGAGCATCCTGTTCTCTATCTGAGTAGGAAGCTGTCCTCGTCTAAAGAACTACTCAGTCGTAGAGAAGGAGTGTTTGGCCATAAAGTGGGCGGTGGACACATTACGGTACTATCTGCTGGGATGTAAATTTAGACTGATATCCGACCATGCCCCACTTTGATGGATGAGGTAAACGAAGGGTAGAATTGCCCTTGGTTCTTAGCCCTGCAGGACTTCTGTTTCCATGTGGAACATAGGGCCGGGAAGCTGCACGGTAATGCTGATGCCCTGTCAAGAATCCCTTGTCTAGTGGGGGAAAGTGCCAAGCCCCACGGCTTTAGGCAGAGGGGGGAGGTATGTAGCATGGCTAAAGGTTGTCTAGTCGACAGGAGATATGTGTCACATAGGTGTCTTGCCGCGGTGGTGTAACCATGCCTAACTATATGTGTTGCAGGACCTGTGGTGATGTCATAACCGCATGTCTAATCATGTGATGGGTTCTGGGTGTGGTTAGACCTATAACAGAAAGGCTAATGCTTAACACAGGAGATATGTGTGGAGGTGCTAGCCTCCAGAGTGTGTTAAGGCTCCAGGACTGAGCCTGAAAGACTGGACACTTGTTTTTCCTTTTTGCCTAAGCTAAAAGCTATTTGTTTTCTGTTTTGCTATGTGGTTTATGGAGCAATAAACCTTTGAACTTTTGATGGAACGTGTCTCCTAAGTGTCAGCCGTCGCACTTGAGCGAGTGAAACCCCTACAATATATATATATACTATGTGCATATATTTATTTTATCTATTCTATTGTAAGCTGTCAATATGATTTTTCTGCAAACCGCACTGAACTGCCGGCTTTTCTATAGGACAACGGTGCGCATTTCTCGCAAGTCACACTGATGGTCCATGTGGTGTGCGACCTTTTCTCGCACCCATAGATTTTCATTGGTGAGTCTCGGCTGATATACGGTACAAATCGCAGCATGCTGCGATTTAGCTCACACGTATAATACGACCGAGAAAAAAACGACAATGGTAGCTGCCCCATAGATTAATATTGGCCTGAGTGATATGCGATTTTTTATAGCATAGCACTCATCCGTATTATACGGTAGCGTTTCTACGGCCTTGACAAGTACACTTTCAGATGTAAGAAAACCTTACTTATTTCTATGAAATAACCACAAACTTTGCACTATCCATTCATATAACAAACTAAATGAACAATTTTTCATAAATAAAAACATAAAATACCAACTTAAAACTGTTCGGGAACAATGTGTCTGAGAAGCCAGTACAGTTATATCAGCTATCCTGAGTCTTTGCAGTACAACTGTGATATGAGGTTTCACAAAGCATCATGAGGTATTGGGGGTGGGGGATTTCTTGTCAATCTGGTGAGGAGGGAGAAATGAATCCCTTTTTCTGACATCCAATGTACTATCCCATCCATGTGGGCTGGGCCCGTCTGACCATGGACTGTTTGGACGCACGACAGGGCTCGGAAGCAGGGCCGGACTGGCCATAGGGCACTTCTGGCAAATGCCAGAAGGGCCGGTGCCAGTGGTGGGCCGCTCAATCCGCCGCCCCCGCCGTCGCATTCAACTATACCGGCGTATAGACGCCGGTACAGTTGAATGCAATGATGGAGGAGAGAGCGTCTACAGACGCTCCTCTCCCATCATTCCCCGCTCTGCCTCTGACACTGCGGGTGCGCGATGATGTCATATCATCGCGCACCTGCTGTGTCCCGGGCAGACTGCAGCTGCTGAGACAGGAGCAGGAACCAGGAAGCAACGCTGGGCACAAGGAGAGGTGAGGAGAGTTTTTTTTTTCTGGACTGTGGGGCCATTGTCGGAGGAGGTGAGGGGAGGAAGAGAAGAGATGTGGGCTGTATATAGTTCTCTGTGGGCTGTGTTCTGTGCTGTATACTGCTGTGGGCTGTATATAGTTCTCTGTGGGCTGTGCTCTGTGCTGTATACTACTGTGGGCTGTATATAGTTCTCTGTGGGCTGTGCTCTGTGCTGTATACTGCTGTGGGCTGTATATAGCTCTCTGTGGGCTGTGCTCTGTGCTGTATACTACTGTGGGCTGTATATAGTTCTCTGTGGGCTGTGCTCTGTGCTGTATACTGCTGTGGGCTGTATATAGCTCTCTGTGGGCTGTGCTCTGTGCTGTATACTACTGTGTGCTCTGTGCTATATATAGTTCTCTGTGGGCTGTGCTCTGTGCTGTATACTGCTGTGGGCTGTATATAGTTCTCTGTGGGCTGTGCTCTGTGCTGTATACTACTGTGGGCTGTATATAGTTCTCTGTGGGCTGTGCTCTGTGCTGTATACTGCTGTGGGCTGTATATAGCTCTCTGTGGGCTGTGTTCTGTGCTGTATACTACTGTGTGCTCTGTGCTATATATAGTTCTCTGTGGGCTGTGCTCTGTGCTGTATACTGCTGTGGGCTGTATATAGTTCTCTGTGGGCTGTGCTCTGTGCTGTATACTGCTGTGGGCTGTATATAGTTCTCTGTGGGCTGTGCTCTGTGCTGTATACTGCTGTGGGCTGTATATAGCTCTCTGTGGGCTGTGCTCTGTGCTGTATACTACTGTGTGCTCTGTGCTATATATAGTTCTCTGTGGGCTGTGCTCTGTGCTGTATACTGCTGTGGGCTGTATATAGTTCTCTGTGGGCTGTGCTCTGTGCTGTATACTACTGTGGGCTGTATATAGTTCTCTGTGGGCTGTGCTCTGTGCTGTATACTGCTGTGGGCTGTATATAGTTCTCTGTGGGCTGTGCTCTGTGCTGTATACTACTGTGGGCTGTATATAGTTATCTGTGGGCTGTGCTCTGTGCTGTATGCTACTGTGGGCTGTATATAGTTCTCTGTGGGCTGTGCTCTGTGCTGTATATAGTTCTCTGTGGGCTGTGCTCTGTGCTGTATACTACTGTGGGCTGTATATAGTTATCTGTGGGCTGTGCTCTGTGTTGTATGCTACTGTGGGCTGTATATAGTTCTATGTGGGCTGTGCTCTGTGCTGTATATAGTTCTCTGTGGGCTGTGCTCTGTGCTGTATACTACTGTGGGCTGTATATAGTTATCTGTGGGCTGTGCTCTGTGCTGTATGCTACTGTGGGCTGTATATAGTTCTCTGTGGGCTGTGCTCTGTGCTGTATATAGTTCTCTGCGGGCTGTGCTCTGTGCTGTATACTACTGTGGGCTGTATATAGTTCTCTGTGGGCTGTGCTCTGTGCTGTATACTACTGTGTGCTGTATATAGTTCTCTGTGGGCTGTGCTGTATATAGTACTCTGTGGGCTGTGCTGTATATAGTACTCTGTGGGCTGTGCTGTATATAGTACTCTGTGGGCTGTGCTGTATACAGTACTCTGTGGGCTGTGCTGTGTATAGTACTCTGTGGGCTTTGCTGTATATAGTACTCTGTGGGCTGTGCTGTATATAGTACTCTGTGGGCTGTGCTGTATATAGTACTCTGTGGGCTGTGCTGTATATAGTACTCTCTGGGCTGTGCTGTATATAGTACTCTCTGGGCTGTGCTTTATATAGTACTCTGGGCTGTGCTGTATATAGTACTCTGGGCTGTGCTTTATATAGTTCTCTGTGGGCTGTGCTGTATATAGTTCTCTGTGGGCTGTGCTGTATATAGTTCTCTGTGGGCTGTGCTGTATATATTACTTTGTGGGCTGTGCTGTATATATTACTTTGTGGGCTGTGCTGTATATATTACTCTGTGGGCTGTGCTGTATACTACTGTGTGGACTGTGCTGTATACTTCTACGTGGGCTGTGCTGTATACTACTGTGTGGTCTGTGCTGTATACTACTGTGTGGTCTGTGCTGAATACTGCTGTGTGGGCTGTGTTATCTACTACGCGAGCTGTGCTATAGTATGCAGGCTGTGCTGTATACTATGCGGTTTGTGCTATATAATATGCGGGCTTTGCTATATACTATGGGGAGTATATTATATTCTATGGGGGAGGCCATGTTATGTACTATGTGGCTGTGTTATATACTATTGTGGGGGTATATTATATTCTATGGGGGAGGCTGCGTTATATACTATGGGGGGCTGCATTATATTCTATGGGGGGCTACATTATATATTATGGGGAGGTGGGCTGTATTATATTCTATGGGGGTTACATACTCTGGGGTGGCTGCATTATACTCTGTGGGGTGGCTGCATTATACTCTGGGGTGGCTGCATTATACTCTGGGGTGGCTGCATTATACTCTGGGGTGGCTGCATTATACTATATGTGGGCTGCATTATACTGTATCGAGGACTATGGGGAATACGTTATACTATATGAAGAACTATGGGGTGCATTATACTATGGGAAGTGAATTGTACTACATGGATGACTGTGGCGGTGCATTATACTATATGGAGCACTATGAGGATTGTATTATGCTATATGGAGGACTATGAGGATTGTATTATGCTATATGGAGGACTATGAGGAGTGTATTATACTATGTGTAGGACTGAGCAGTGTATTTTAATATATGGAGGACTATAGGGAGTGTATTATACTATATGGAGGACTATGGAGCACATTATAATATATGGAGGACTATGGGGTGTATTTTACTAAACAAGTAAAATGCTGCATATTCGGATTGTTTTTGCTGGAACAAAAAGCCTTGTTGTCAGCAGCACATTGCCAGTGTAAACTGTAGATGTGCTGCTGAAAACATGATACTGTATGGTGATCTATTAGTGATCGTTCTGTCTCATCATTATTCCTCAGCTGGTGGAAAGAGACCGGGAAACAAGCGTTGAACAACTTCAGTATTGTCGATCAAACTCGTTTAGCGGCCTGAACTCAGCGCACGTAAATACAACAGAAAGGCTTCTGTGTGATGTGCAATATGTTAGCATTTGGGGACCCATTTTAAACTTTGCCTAGGGCCCCACTTTGCCTAAAACCGGCCCTGCCTACAAGTGTACAAAGATATTATACAGTCACCATGTGACAAGTGGGCCTGTGTAACTTCAAATGCCAGGGCTGAATTTTAGTCCCAGTCCGGCCCTGCTTGGAAGGGAAGGAGCGCCGTTTGACTTTTTGAATGAAAAATTGGCTCCAATCTTTAGCGGACACCATGTTGCGTTTGGAGAGCCCCCGTGTGCCTAAACATTGGAGCTCCCCCACAAGTGACCCCATTTTGGAAACTAGACCCCCCAAGGAACTTATCTAGAAGCATAGTGATCACTTTAAACCCTCAGGTGCTTCACAAATTGATCCGTAAAAATGAAAAAGTACTTTTTTTCACACAAAATTTTTTTAGCCTCAATTTTTCCATTTTCACATGGGCAACAGGATAAAATGGATCCTAAAATTTGTTTAGCAATTTCTCCTGAGTACACCAATACCTCACATGTGGGGGTAAACCACTGTTTGGGCACATGGTAAGGCTCGGAAGGGAAGGAGCGCCATTTGACTTTTTGAATGAAAAATTATCTCCATCGTTAGCGGACACCATGTCGCGTTTGGAAAGCGCCTGTGTGCCTAAACATTGGAGCTTCCCAAGTGACCCCATTTTGGAAACTAGAACCCCAAGGAACTTATCTAGGAGCATAGTGAGCACTTTAAACCCTCAGGTGCTTCACAAATTGATCCGTAAAAATGAAAAAGTACTTTTTTTCACACAAAAATTTTTTAGCCTCAATTTTTTCATTTTCACATGGGCAACAGGATAAAATGGATCCTAAATGTGTTGGGCAATTTCTCCTGAGTATGCCGATACCTCATTTGTGGTGGTAGACCACTGTTTGGGTGCACGGCAAGGCTCGGAAGGGAAGGCGCGCCATTTGACTTTTTGAATGGAAAATTAGCTCCAATCGTTAGCGGACACCATGTCGCGTTTGGAGAGCCCCTGTGTGCCTAAACATTGGAGCTCCCATAAAAGTGACCCCATTTTGGAAACTAGACCTCCCAAGGAACTTATCTAGATGCATAGTGAGCACTTTAAACCCCCAGGTGCTTCACAGAAGTTTATAACGCAGAGCCATGAAAATAAAAAATCATTTTTCTTTCCTCAAAAATTATGTATTAGCAAGCAATTTTTTATTTTCACAAGGGTAACAGGAGAAATTGGACCCTGATAGTTGTTGCCCAGTTTGTCCTGAGTATGCTGGTACCCCATATGTGGGGGTAAACCACTGATTGGGTGCACGTCAGGGCTCAGAAGGGAGGGAGCACCATTTGATTTTTTGAACGCAAGATTGGCTGGAATCAATGGTGGCGCCATGTTGCGTTTGGAGACCCCTGATGTGCCTAAACAGTGGAAACCCCTCAATTCTAACTCCAACACTAACAACAACACACCTCTAACCCTAATCCCAACTCTAGCCATAACCCTAATCACAACCCTAACCCCAACACACTCCTAACCACAACCCTAACCCTAATCCCAACCCAAACCCTAATCCTAACCCTAATCCCAACCCTAACCCTAACCCCAACCCTAACCACAACTTTAACCCCAACACACCCCTAACCATAACCCTAGCGACAAGCCTATTCTTAACCCTATTTCCAACCCTAGCCCTAATTCCAACCCTAACTCTAATTCCAACCCTAAGGCTATGTGCCCACGTTGCGGATTCGTGTGAGATTTTTCCGCACCATTTTTGAAAAATCCGCAGGTAAAAGGCACTGCGTTTTACCTGCAGATTTACCGCGGATTTACAGTGTTTTTTATGCAGAGTTCACCTGCGGATTCCTATTGAGGACAGGTGTAAAACGCTGCGGAATCCGCACAAAGAATTAACATGCTGCGGAAAATACAATGCAGCATTTCCGCGCGGTATTTTCCGCACCATGGGCACAGCGAATGGTACTGTAAACCTGATGGAACACTGCTACAAATCCGCAGCGGCCAATCCGCTGTGGATCCGCAGCCAAATCCGCACCGTGTGCACATAGCCTAATTCTAACGCTAACCCTAATTCTAACCCTAATTCTAACCCTAACCCTACCCCTACCCCTACCACTAACCCTACCCCTAACCCTAACCCTACCTCTAACCCTACCCCTAACCCTACCCCTAACCCTAACCCTAACCCTACCCCTAACCCTACCCCTATCCCTAACCCTACCCCTACCCTTAGTTCTAACCCTAGTTCTAACCCTGGTGGAAAAAAATATATTTTCTTTATTTTATTATTGTCCCTACGTATGGGGGTAATAAAGGGGGGGTCATTTACCATTTTTTTTATTTTGATCACTGTGATAGGTTTTATCACAGTGATCAAAATGTAGCTGGAACGAATCTGCGCATGCGCCCGCCATTTGGAAGGTGGCGGCGCCCGTGGAGGAGACGTACGGACACCGGGAAGCTCGGTAAGTATGAGTGGGGGGGATCGGAACATGGGGGGGGTGATCGGAGCAGGGGGGGTGGGATCGGAGCATGGGGGGAGCGGGCAGCAGGACGGGGGAGCAGACAGGAGGACAGAGGGGAGCGGACCACAGAACGGAAGACTGGGGAGGTGATCGGTGGTGGTGGGGGGTGCAGACCAGTGTTTCCAGCCATGGCCGATGATATTGCAGCATCGGCCATGGCTGGATTGTAATATTTCACCAGTTTTCATAGTGAAATATTACAAATCGCTCTGATTGGCTGTTTCACTTTCAACAGCCAATCAGAGCGATCATAGCCACGGGGGGGTGAAGCCACCCCCCCTGGGCTGAAGTACCACTCCCCCTGTCCCTGCAGATCGGGTGAAATTGGAGTTAACCCTTTCACCCGATCTGCAGGGACACGATCATTCCATGACGCCACATAGGCGTCACAGGTCGGATTGGCACCGACTTTCATGACGCCTACGTGGCGTCATGGGTCGGGAAGGGGTTAATAATGAGGAATATGTACAAAAATAATGGGTATGAAATGGTTTACTGTATGCAAACCATGTCTCATATCCTGTCGGGTTTGAGAAGGAGATAGCAAAAGCTGGCAATTGAATTACCGGCTTTTAAGCTATCTAGCGCTGTATTAAATATATAAATATATATATATATATATATATATATATATATATATATATATATATATATATCTGCGTGTCTCACTGACATATATATATATATATATATATATATATATATATATATATATATATATATATATATATATATATACTGTATATATGTTTTCATTAAAATTTAAGCCCATGGATCCATTGTATGTACGTTTTGCAAACCGGCGAGAAAATCTCGCTGTACGAATGTCATACGGATTACATACGGAGGTTTACATGCACAAAATATGCTGCCACACCCTGCCTACGGATGACATACGGATCACTATTTTGGGAACATTTCTGAGTATTACGCATGTAAAATACTGACCGTATTTCCCTACGCTGAGTGTGACGCCGGCCTAATTCATAAAATGGGGTTACTTATAGGGGATTCTGCTGTTTTGGCACCTCATGGGCTCTCCCAGTGGGTCATGGCACTTGCAAACCATAACAGAAAAATCTGGCGCTCCTGTCATGTCGGACGCTATTCACACTAGGGCGTCTGACAGACAGCGGTAATTCCACATTCGTCCACTATACGCTCAGTGGCGCCGGCTAGACTTTATCCAGGTTGTCCAGGGTTAATCTAGCTGGTAATCCGGTTGGAGGCTGGGTCACGCCCATGGCCTTTAAATAACCATTCTGGAATTTGGGCGTCGCCGATTATAGCTTGTGTCTTGTGCCTGGTGATCTCGGTCTGGAGTGGTGGTCTAGGAGAAGAAATATCGTATCTGATGGTGTATTATCCTTTGTCATATTTCTCCATCCTATATTTGTATTTGTTTTGCCCTGTGCACATTATAGTGTTTTCCTGGGAGTCTGCGGCGTGGTGCATTTTTAGTTTTCTCTGTCTGTGCTTTCTGTAGGGGTTGGTGTGTGGTCTTATCACTGGGTGGCGGGTGGAGGTTTCAGCATAGTACTGAAACAGGAGTCAGGGTCAGGCCTGGTGGCCCAGACAAGCACACCATCAGTGTAAATTCTGGGAGAGGGACAGACAAGGTTTTCCCTAGTCTGAGGGATATCACAGGGGCCCGGGTAATCAGATGTAGTCTACCCAGTACCCGCGTGACATTATCATCGGCCTAAATAAATTTTGGATGCCATGGATCCCATGACTTCCATTACCCGCCAGTTGGAGGCGCTGTCCTTTCAGGTCACTGAGTTGAAGGGGTCAGTTCAGCAACAGGGTCTTGTAGTATCTAATGTGCAAGCTGAAACTGCAGGTAGAGTTGCAGAGCCAAAGATTCCTTTACCTGAGAGATTTGCTGGGGAACGCAGTAAATTTGTTGTTTTTCGGGAAGCTTGCAAATTATATTTTAGTATGCGCCCGGTTTCCTCAGGTAATGAGGCTCAGCGTGTGGGCCTGGTATTATCCTTACTGAACGGAGACCCCCAAGCATGAGCGTTTTCATTACCATCTGATTCAGCTGCTTTTAACTCAGTGGAGATTTTTTTTTCTGCTCTTGGGCTCATATATGATGTTCCTGAAAGATTGGCTCTAGCAGAATCTAAAATATGCTCTCTCCGCCAGGGGGAGCGAATGGCGGAGGATTACTGATCTGAATTTCGACACAGGGCGGTGGACACACAATGGAATGACCCGGCGCTGTGGAGTCAGTTTGTACATGGGGTTTCGAGAAGGGTTAAACAAGCCCTCCTGATGTATGAGACTCCTGCTTCTCTAGAGTCTGCCATGAGTCTTGTTGTCCGCATTGATCGCCGTTTGCATCAGGGGGTGCAAGAGACGCTGCTTATGGGGGAGGGCGTAGGTGCACGTGAGGATGCTGCAGGTGAGACCACGGAGCCTATGCAAATCGCAGGGGTTTCACATCATCGAGCCCCCTCACTCAGGAAACAGGGAGCCTGTTTTTGCTGTGGTAAAAAAGGGCATTATGTAAATGCTTGTCCTCTGTTTTCTAAGAAAAGTGCAACAGCGGAAAACTACTAAACTCAGAGGGTGTGGAGGAGGCCAATCTGTGCTTATGCATATCCTCCGTGGTCGTCTCTCAATGTATGCTTCCTTCCAGAGTTATGGTCACTGGCAGAGAGCTGCCAATCACTGTTTTTGTGGATAGTGGGTCGGCCACTAATCTCATTGATGAGGAGTTTGCGCGCACGGCCGGGTTCACGGTCAAAAAAATGCCTCATCCTATCCGGGTGGTCACCATCAATGCTACTCCACTCCCACAGGGGGAGATTACTGAGTTTGTGGCTGAGGTTAAACTCCGCATTGGGGTTCCACATTCTGAGCAAGTTAAATGTAGAGTGCTCAGTAATCTTCCTGCACAAATGGTTCTGGGTTTTCCATGGTTGTCTATAAACAACCCGGTGATTGACTGGAAAACTCAGGACATAATTCAGTGGAGCGGATTCTGCCAGGAGAATTGCCTGGCCACATGTGTTTCCGCTGTGACTCCTAGCATTCCTGAGTCACTGCTGGATTTTGCAGATGTGTTCTCTGAGAAGGGTTGCTCAGAATTGCCACTACATCGACCCTATGACTGTACTATTAGGTTTAAACCAGGGGCCAAATTGCCGAAAGCTAGGATGTTTAACATCTCTGGTCCTGAGAGGCAAGCTTTAAAGGACTACATTGCTGAGAGTTTGAGCAAAGGGCACATCAGGCCTTCGTCCTTGCCGGAGGCAGCGGGGTTCTTCTTCGTTAAGAAGAAACATGGCAGACTACGCCCGTGTCTGGATTTCAGGGAGTTAAACCAGATTACGGTCCGTGATCCATACCCTATGCCACTGATACCTGATTTGTTCAACCAGGTGGCTGCTGCTAAGTGGTTTTCCAAGCTTGACCTCAGGGGGGCGTACAACCTCATAAGAGTCCGTCAAGGTGATGAGTGGAAGACGGCTTTTAATACTCCTGAGGGTCATTTTGAAAACTTGGTGATACCATTTGGGTTGACAAACATGCCTGCTGTATTTCAACATTTCATAAATGATGTGTTCTCGCATGTACTGGGGAAATTCGTTATTGTGTACCTAGATGACATCCTCATCTATTCATGTGACCGTGATACTCATTTAGAGCATGTGAGGCAGGTGTTACAGCTACTCAGAGAAAACAAGCTCTATGCAAAACTGGAGAAATTTGTTTTCTCGGTTCACGAGTTGCCTTTCTTGGGTTATATTGTGTCTGCTTCAGGGTTTAAAATGGACGCCGCTAAGGTGCAAGCGGTGCTGCATTGGGAACGGCCTGATAACCTAAAAGCACTTCAGCGGTTCCTTGGATTTTCTAATTATTATAGAAAATTTATCAAAGATTTTTATACCATTGCTAAACCGCTTACTGACATGACAAAAAAGGGTACCAATTTCTTCGCCTGGCCTGAGGCTGCGCATTCGAATTTCTGAAGAATATTTTTGCTTCGGCCCCCATTCTGGTGCAACTGGACGTATCAAAACCATTTACCGTGGAAGTCGATGTGTCTGAGGTTGGAGTGGGGGCGGTGCTTTCACAAGGCTCATCCTTGGGCGAGTTGCGTCCATGCGCCTACTTTTCCAAGAAGCTGTCGCCCGCCGAACGTAACTACGATATCGGCAACAGGGAGTTGTTGGCTATCAAGTTGGCTTTTGAGGAATGCCGACACTTCTTGGAGGGGTCGGTCCACCAGGTTACTGTTATCACCGACTATAAAAATGTGCTTTATTTGGAGTCAGCCAAGCGTCTGTCCCCCAGCCAGGCTCGCTGGGCATTGTTTTTCACATGAATCAACTTTTTTGTTACGTACCGACCGGGGTCTAAGAACACTAAGGCAGATGCTTTGTCTAGGTGTTTTCCAGGGGGAGAACCTGGGGAAGATCCGGTACCCATCCTCCAAAAGGGTGTAGTGGTCTCAGCTCTTACAACAGAGGTTGAGGCTGAGATTGCCAAGGCTCAGGAGGAAGTACCACCAGAGCTTCCCATTAACAAATCATTTGTACCGCTTCATCTTCGCCTAAAGGTGTTGGGTGAGCATCATGATGCTGTTCTGGCTGGCCATCCAGAGGTTAGGGGGTACCTTGGAGTTGGTGTCGTGTTGGTTTTGGTGGCCCAAAATCCGACAGGACGTGGTCTCGTACTTATCAGCATGTACCATGTGTGCTAGGGCTAAGACACCTTGCTCCCGTCCTGCTGGCTCATTACATCCACTAGGGGTACCAAGTAGTCCATGGACGGAGATCTCCATGGATTTTATTACAGACCTGCCCTCCTCAGCTGGGAACACGGTCATCTTGGTGGTTGTTGATCGGTTCTCAAAGATGTAGCACTTTGTGTCTTTGCCTTCGTTGCCTAACGCGAAGACTCTGGCTCAGGTTTTTGTGCAGGAGGTGGTCAGACTTCACGGGGTCCCATCTAAAATAGTGTCGGATAGGGGTACTCACTTTGTGGCAAAGTTTTGGAAAGCATTTTGCTCACGGCTGGGGATCAAGTTGTCGCATTCTTCGGCGTTTCATCCTCAGTTAAATGGTCAGACAGAGCGTATGAACCAGAATCTGGAGCAGAACTTACGCTGCTTTGTTTCTGACAACCAGGAGGAGTGGTCGACGTTCCTTCCTTTGGCTGAGTTTGCCATTAATAATCACCGCCAGGAATCGTCTGGGGAGTCCCCGTTCTTTTGTGTTTACGGGTACCATCCACAATTTTGTACTCTGTGTCAGGGTGGCTCTGCTGGCGTTCCGGAGGAGGACCAGCTAGGAGCACAACTGTCATCTGTTTGGAGGAGAGTGAAACAGCGCTTGCTGAGCGTGGGTGCAAGGTACAAACGAGTGGCTGACAGTAGACGTGTGCCAGGTCCGGACCTGAGTGTGGGTGATTGGGTGTAGTTGTCCACAAAAAACATAAAACTCAAAGTACCATCCCTGAAATTGGGTCCTTGGTTTATTGGTCCATTTAGGGTCGCCGCCATCATTAACCCGGTAGCCTACCGATTGGAGCTTCCTACGGTATATAAAATACACAACGTGTTTCACAGGTCTCTTTTAAAGAAGGTGGTGGGTTCCGTTTACGCGGCGCCTATGCCACCTCCAGTCTTGGTGGATGGCAATTTGGAGTTTGAAGTCTCCAAGGTGGTTGACTCTCGTATTGTGCACCACACTTACAGTACCTGGTACACTGGCATGGTTATGGGCCGGAGGAGAGGTCTTGGGTACCAGCTTCGGACATACATGCGGACCGGCTGGTCAGTATGTTTCACCACCGCCATCCAGACAAGCCGGGTCCTATAAGTCATGAGGGCCCTGGGGTCCCTTGTAGAAGGCGGGGTACTGTCATGTCGGATGCTATTCACACTAGGGCGTCCGACAGGCAGCGGTAATTCCACATTCGTCCACGGCGTGGTGCGTTTTTAGTTTTCTCTGTCTGTGTTTTCTGTAGGGGTTGGTGTGTGGTCTTATCACTGGGTGGCGGGTGGAGGTTTCAGCATAGTACTGAAACAGGAGTCAGGGTCAGACCTGGTGGCCCAGACAAGCACACCATCAGTGTAAATTCTGGGAGAGGGACAGACAGGGTTTTCCCTAGTCTGAGGGATATCGCAGGGGCCCGGGTAATAAGCTGTAGTCTACCTAGTACCCGCGTGACAGCTCCTTCCCTTCCGAGCTCTGCCTTGCGCCCAAACAGTGGTTTCCCCCCACATATGTTGTATCAGCATACTCAAGACAAATTGCATAATAACTTTTGGGGTCCAATTTCTCAAGTTACCCTTGGGAAAATAAAAAAATTTGGACATGAAATAATTATTTTGTGAAAAAAAGTTAAATATTCATTTAAAAAAAAAAAACATTCCAAAAATTCCTGTGAAGCACCAGAAGGGTTAATAAACTTCTTGAATGTGGTTTTGCGCACCTTGAGGGGTGCAGTTTTTAGAATGGTGTCACTTTTGGGTATTTTCTATCATATAGACCCCTCAAAGTGACTTCAAATGTGATGTGGTCCCAGAATAAAATGGTGTTGTAAAAATGAGAAATCACTGGTCAACTTTTAACCCTTATAACTCCCTAACAAAAGAAAACTTTGGTTCCAAAATTGTGCTGATGTAAAGTAGACATGTGGGAAATGTTACTTATTTTGTGTGACATATCTGTGTGATTTAAGAGCATGAAAATTCAAAGTTGGAAAATTGCAAAATTTTCTAAATTTTTACCAAATTTCAGTTTTTTTCACAAATAAATGCAAATCATATCAAATAAATTTACTGATATCATGAAGTACAATGTGTCATGAGAAAACAGTGTCAGAATCACCGGGATCCATTGAAGCATTCCAGAGTTATAACCTCATAAAGGGACAGTAGTCAGAATTGCATAGCTCACAACCGTCCCTCATACTGCGGGACTTTCCCGATTTTGAGGCTGTGCCCCACAGTCCTGCATGGGGCTCTGCTAATCCCGCAGAGCCAGCAGGAGAAGCAGCCGACATGCCCCTTTTTATTAGGCCTCACCCCTTCCGTATCTTCTTCTCTGGTAGTTCAGAGAGGGAGAGAGGACATTCTGAGGTACCTGTCTATGTGTGTGTGTACTGCACACATACTGTACATGCAGCTGGCCCTGCTGTGCTCACAGTGCAAGGCATTATAACCAGGAGTAGTGGCAGCAGTTAGAGCAATCCAGTGCAGCCTGTTAGTCATAGGCACAGTGTATACAGTATATATATATATATATATATATATATATATATATATATATATATATATATATATATATATATATACAGTTAGGTCCATATATATTTGGACAGAGACAACATTTTCCTAATTTTGGTTATATGCATTACCACAATGAATTTTAAACAAAACAATTCAGATGCAGTTGAAGTTTAGACTTTCAGCTTTCATTTGAGGGTATCCACATTAAAATTGGATGAGGGGTTTAGGAGTTTCAGCTTCTTAACATGTGCCACCCTGTTTTTAAAGGGACCAAAAGTAATTGGACAATTGACTCCAAGGCTATTTCATGGATAGGTGTGGGCAATCCCTTCGTTATGTCATTCTCAATTAAGCATATAAAAGGCCTGGAGTTGATTTGAGGTGTGGTGCTTGCATTTGGAAGGTTTTGCTGTGAAGTAAACATGCGGTCAAAGGAGCTCTCCATGTAGGTGAAACAAGCCATCCTTAAGCTGCGAAAACAGAAAAAACCCATCTGAGAAATTGCTACAATATTAGGAGTGGCAAAATCTACAGTTTGGTAAATCCTGAGAAAGAAAGAAAGCACTGGTGAACTCATCAATGCAAAAAGACCTGGGCGCCCACGGAAGACAACAGTGGTGGATGATCGCAGAATAATCTCCATGGTGAAGAGAAACCCCTTCACAACAGCCAACCAAGTGAACAACACTCTCCAGGAGGTAGGCGCATCAATATCCAAATCTACCAGAAAGAGAAGACTGCATGAAAGTAAATACAGAGGGTTCACTGCACGGTGCAGCCACTCATAAGCATCAAGAATAAAAAGGCTAGACTGGACTTTGCTAAAAAACATCTAAAAAACCCAGCACAGTTCTGGAAGAACATTCTTTGGACAGATGAAACCAAGATCAACCTCTACCAGAATGATGGAAAGAGAAAAGTATGGCGAAGGCGTGGTACAGCTCATGAACCAAAGCACACCACATCATCTGTAAAACACGGCGGAGGCAGTGTGATGGCTTGGGCATGCATGGCTTCCAGTGGTACTGGGACACTAGTGTTTATTGATGATGTGACACAGGACAGAAGCAGCCAAATTAATTCTGAAGTATTCAGAGACATACGGTGTGCTCAGATCCAGCCAAATGCAGCAAAACTGATTGGTCGTCGTTTCATACTACAGATGGACAATGGCCCAAAACATAAAGCCAAAGCAACTCAGGAGTTTATTAAAGCAAAGAAGTGGAATATTCTTGAATGGCCAAGTCAGTCACCTGATCTCAGCCCAAATGAGCATGCATTTCACTTGTTAAAGACTAAACTTCAGACAGAAAGGCCCACAAACAAACAGCAACTGAAAACCACTGCAGTGAAGGCCTGGCCGAGCATCAAAAAGGAGGAAACACAGCGTCTGGTGATGTCCATGAGTTCAAGACTTCAGGCAGTCATTGCCAACGAAGGGTTTTCAACCAAGTACTAAAAATGAACATTTTATTTAAAATTATTGAATCTGTCCAATTACTTTTGGTCCCTTTAAAAACAGGGTGGCACATGTTAAGGAGCTGAAACTCCTAAACCCTTCATCCAATTTTAATGTGGATACCCTGAAATGAAAGCTGAAAGTCTGAACTTCAACTGCATCTGAATTGTTTTGTTTAAAATTCATTGTGGTAATGTCTGTAACCAAAATTAGAAAACTGTTGTCTCTGTCCAAATACATATGGACCTAACTGTATATATATACCATATATATATATATATATATATATATATATATATATATATATATATATATATATATATATATATCCATTGCATACTACAGCAGTTATGGAGTGGAGCCAGTAGATACTGGTGTTTTCTGAGTGCATGCAGAGTTCACAGAGCTGGGCTACATTGCAATGTGCAGGATCTGTGAGACAGCAGTGTGGACAGCGACAGGTGGTGAAATGTTTTCCAGCATTGTAAGCAGAGCTGCTGGGACACATCTACAGCCACGACTGTACACTGACATCTCCATGTGTGGCCAATATACTGTACATAGCTGTAGCGTCCCAGGGTCCTGGTCATCACAGTAGCGTTGCTTTCCTCACGGGGAGAGTGATGTGACGCTTGGAGGCAAGGAAGGATAACTTTCATCAGGTAAACACAAGCATGCAACATGTTCACACCCCAGGGCATAAGGGGGATCTTGTGATCCTATTCCTAGGGGAATCCCCAATATATATTGTGGTTTGGAGGGAAAGTTAGTAAGTTCCTGTCAGAGAGACAGAGGGGAAGGAAGCAGAGAGGCCGTGCAGTCATGAGAAAATGCTGCAGCTCCTGGACAGGGATAACACCGAAAGCAGAACAGATTGCAGTGAGTGTGTAGTAGAGACAGGCACGGGCGAGGACACCAGGGGGAGGACAGCAGCGAGCAAACTATCTCCCTGGCAAATCGCAGACAACTGGTAGCCGGAATACCGAGTTTGTAAGAGAGTCTAAGACTTACATCAGAGACCGGCAGGACAGCTGAATTGCAAGTTACCTGTCCGCCACACACACCTGAAGACACAATAACACATAGAGCCCGGGGCATGATAGAGTCCCTGTAAAAAGGCTTGAGTTACCTGTCATACAGGTATTGTCCTATCCTATATGGGGGACAGAGAGAAGAACTGTGAGGACCTTATCAGAAGCCATAGGCAGTAAGGGACTACAATACCACCACGCTAGAGGGAAGGCTTTAAACTCTACCTGGAAAAGGGGACTCCCAACTTGCCCCCAAGCCGGCCAGACTCTACCTATCCTGTGATCTGGTACCCTGGACTGTGGCTGCCAAAAGTCTTCAGTAAGCAAGGTAAAGAGACTGCAAACCTGTGTCCTCGTTCCTTACTGCACCATTCACCACCATCTTCCATCTACACACTGGGAGCCCTAGGGATATACTTCACCAGTGGGAAGTTATACCATCTAGCTGCAATAACATCACCCCAGAGGACCCCTTAAAGCAGCGTCGGTCCCTACTGACCGAATACCACAGGTAGTGTCACGAACATAAACTTTATTCAATTTCCCTTTTACATGGGCGCCCAGGGCCACGGACCAGGTCACCACTGTGACATCCCCCTGTGAACACAGGACCCGGTACCGGGTACCCCACGGCCCTGGTGGGCGACTCATCATGGCATCAGGAACAGGATGGACCAACCCTGAGAATTGGGTCATGTGCGCGTAAGAGACTGTGTTGTGCTAAGAGACTTTGGATTGTGAATTGCCGCCAAAACTGCCACCATTATAGCGCCACGAGGAGCACTGGAAAAGAAAAGTTTGCCATCGTGGGCAGGGACTAGTTGCACGGCGCAAAAAAAATGGCCGCCCACTCCAAATACTTCTGCACCATGTGGACAAGCCCATCAGCAACAGAGATCCGCCTCCTGATCCTGAATGGTGGGAGAAAGAGAAAGAAGAAGCTCTACCCCGCAGTAGAGAGCTGGAAAGGGACGAGGGAGCAGGATGCAATGTGGAGGACGCCATGGCGAGCATCCTGGACCCAGAGCATGGGGTGGAAGCTGAGGACTCCCCCATCACCAGGATGGAAGCCACGGTGACCATCACCAGCAGTCCCAGAGTTCCTGCAAGCAGAAGTGGAGGAGCTGAGCAACCAACCCCTGCGGATGCAGCTGAGCGCTTTGACCAGATGGAAGGTGACTCTGGAAGTGAAACTACAGGAACAGCGTCCCATCCAATGGCCCCTGATTCCAGCGGAGGAGACCAGCACCGGAGACACTGCAGCAGCAGGTAAGGAGACTGACCCTGCCCCGGTAGCCGAGTAACTCCTAGTGGGCCCATTAGCTGCACCACCACGCTATGGATCCGGATGGATTCAAATCCTGGGACCAGGCCACGGGGATGGAAAGCCACATGAAAGCCCCGATCCAACCCACCAGTATGCCAGGCCTATACGCTGAGGTATTTGTTAACAGAAGAGACGTAGAATCTCACCTCAGAGAAGAACACCCGGACAGGAACCTGTATCCAGGGGACACTGTGACCTTCACTCGGCATTTTGGTGACAAGGGGTGGTATGCCTTAAATGTGAGAAAACTGAAAACCTCTGCTGTTAATTTAAAGGATACCATACCAAAGACACCAGTAGCACCACCTAGTGCCAAAGTGTCCACCACCACCACTGCTCCTACTGTGACACCAGCCTCAAAAGCCATTACAAAGACGACTGTGTGTACCATAACCACAACTGAGACAGCAGTGGCTACAGCACCAGTGATCACATGTACCCAGGCCACGCAGACCCCCATTGCAGGACATGATCTAACCATGCATAAGTACAAGACACACGATGTTTACTTGTTATCAGGTGTAACTTTGGTTCAAGATCTTCCCAGGCCAGGAAGCAACCAACGCCAAATATTACCTTGGAGACAGCCAAAATAAATAAGAAGAATATGACTGCAAATAGTTAAAAGTTGACTGTTTAAAAGTATTGTTTTACCTGACCAGGGTTTTTGCACTAAGAAGTTCAATTGTTTAAAGGGATCATTTGTTTAAAGACAGTGAGATCATGGACAGTGAATGATCCAAAAACTTTCCATTGTACATAGTTGGCACCTATTAAGGTGCTTCCTACTGGTTTTGCAAAGAAGCATTAAAGAGACTGTTTCTAATAATGCTGTGAAAGTTGCTTTGATTTACAGAGACCTGAAGAAAAACCCATTTGGCGCGGCAGGATTCCGGGTCTGGATACACACCTTGTAGCCTGCCAAAGACCTATGTTAAGGGTTTATGATGGGTCCCTCGCATCGTTGCTGCTGTATAGAGTTATTAATTGACTTGAATACTACTTTGAATATTAATTGCACTTTCACAAAATGCTACCTCAGTTAATAGGGAAATATGTAGAAGAAAGCATAGTAAGATGTTGAATTGGTTGCATTTTGTTTAATAAAGTGATAGTAATTGATATAGTCAAAATAGATAGGAAACATACTCAGAAAGTACTAATGACTTGAAAAATATTTGTACCCTTAAGGAGAATGTTGATTTGTTGCACTTTAATAAAATGATAGTATCTGATAGTGTCAGAGAAGTTAGTTAAAACTGTATTTTATATGCCAAATAGTATTATGTACAGAAAGTATTGAAGATTATAGTATATCTAATGTTGCACTTTTTAATTCAGTATACCCGTAGGGGTAGTCGCCATTTGTAAGAAAAGTTCTGCACTTTGAAGAAAATAAAGATGACATTTGTTTTGCACTTTGAAACCTTAAAGTAGTATACCTGTAAGGGTAGTTGCCAATGATAGGATAAGTTCTATTTTTGAAGGTATGCATACCATGTAAATATGTTCTTGTAACGTTCAAGCATCAATTCCTCCCATAAAGGGAAGCTCCAGTTTACATTAATTAACTTGTTTTACATGTTTACAGCATTTAAAAATTTGGATGTCTTTTTGCTAAATTGTATTGTTGTTCTTCTTTTCCCAGTCCGGGAGTACTGGATTTAACTGGGGAGGTGTGTGGAGCCCCAGAGTCCTGGTCGTCACAGAAGCATTGCTTTCCTCATGGAGAGAGTGATGTCACACTTGGATGCAAGGAAGGATAACTTTCATCAGATAAACACAAGCATGCAACATGTTCACATTCCAGGCCACAAGGGGGAGCTTTTGATCCTATTCCTACGTGACTCCCCTATATATATTGTGGTTTGGAGGGAAAGTTAGTGAGTTCCTGTCAGAGAGACAGAGGGGAAAGAAGCAGAGGGGCCATGCAGCCACGAGAAAGTGCTGCAGCTCCTGGACAGAGATAACACCGAAAGCAGAACAGATTGCAGTAAGCGTGTAGGAGAGAGAGGCACAGGCAAGGACACCAGGGGGAGGACAGCAGTGAGCAGACTGTCTACCTGGCAAAGGGCAGACAACCGGTAGCCGGAACACCGAGGATGTAAGGGACTCTAAGACTTACATCAGAGACCGGCAGGATGGCTGAATTGCAAGTTACCTGTCCGCCACACACACCTGAAGACACAGTAACACATAGAGCCCGGGGCATGATAGAGTCCCTGTAAAAAGGCTTGAGTTACCTGTCATACAGGTATTGTCCTATCCTATATGGGGGACAGAGAGAAGAACTGTGAGGACCTTATCAGAAGCCATAGGCAGTAAGGGAGTATGGAGCATCATGTGGGGCCATTATACAGTATGGAGCATCATGTGGGGTCATTATACAGTATGGAGCATCATGTGGGGCCATTATACAGTTTTGAGCATCATTCGTGGCCATTATACAGTATGGAGCATCATGTGTGGCAATTATACAGTATAGAGCACTGTGAGGCCATTACACAGAATGGAGCATCATGTATGGCCATTATACAATATGGAGCACTGTGTGGCCATTACATTGTGTGGAGCACTGTGTGGCCATTATACAGTATGGAGCATCATGTGTGGCCATTATATACTATGGAGCACTGTGTGGCCATTATACAGTATGGAGCATCATGTGGGGCCATTATACAGTATGGAGCATCATGTGTAGCTGTTATACAGTATGGAGCATCATGTGGGCCATTATACAGTTTTGAGCATCATGTGTGGCCATTATACAGTATGGAGCATCATGTGTGGCCATTATACAGTATGGAGCACTGTGTGGCCATTATACAGTATTGAGCATCATGTGTGGCCATTATACAGTATGGAGCACTGTGTGGCCATTATACAGTATGGAGAATCATGTGTGGCCATTATACAGTATGGAGCACTCTGTGGCCATTATACAGTATTGAGCATCATGTGTGGCCATTATAAAGTATGCAGCACTGTGTGGCCATTACACAGTACGCAGCATCATGTGTGGCCATTATGCAATATGGAGCATCATGTGTGGCCATTATACTGTACGCAGCATAATGTTGGGCCATTATACAGTATGCAGCGCTGTGTGGTCATTAAACAGTACTAAGCATCATGTGGGGCCATTATAGAGTATGGAGCACTGTGTGGCCATTATACAGTAAGGAGCATCATGTGGTGCCATTTTACAGCATAGAGCATCATGTGGGGCCATTATACAGTACTGAGCATCATGTGTGGCCATTATACAGTATGGAGCATCATGTGTAGCCATTATGCAGTATAGAGCATCATATAGGGCCATTATACAGTTTTGAGCATCATGTGTGGCCATTATACAGTATGGAGCATTATGTGTGGCCATTATACAGTATTGAGCACTGTGTGGCCATTATACAGTATTGAGCATCATGTGTGGCCATTATACAGTGTTGAGCAATGTGTGACCATTATACAGTATGGAAAATCATGTGTGGCCATTATACAGTATGGAGCACTGTGTGGCTATTATACAGTATTGAGCATCATGTGTGGCCATTATAAAGTATGCAGCACTGTGTGGCCATTACACAGTACGCAGCATCATGTGGGGCCATTATACAGTATAGAGCACTGTGTGGCCATTATACAGTATTGAGCATCATGTGTGGCCATTATACAGTATGGAGCACTGTGTGGCCATATTTTTTTCTGTTTATAATTATTGTTTATGAAACAGTGTGTTCAGCAGTACTAAATGAGTGTGGTTGGGGCGTGGATATGTGTGTGACTAGTTGTGAAATGGGTGTGGTCAGGGACATCGCCTAAAATTTGCGCAGCTACCTTTGTCCCTCTTTGCCTTCTTCAAAAGTTGGGAGGTATGGAATTGTAAAATTGACCTGTTCATTAACATGCAAACAACCCTTGGGGGTAAAGGGCAGGGGCATAACTACCGGGGTCGCAGCTGCAATGGGTCCCGGAGTGCTTAGGAACCCACCCAGTCCAGCAAAGACGCAACCGGCTTCATGTGGGACCTGAGCTTCGATCACATCCTGCGCCCCCTCCTCCAGCATGGACTCGGTTATTCGTCCCCCTGAGCTCTGCACTCCACCCCCTAGTGTCTCTGGTGACAGAGGATGAAACCTGCTGCCATCACAGAGCCGACATCTATCAGTGACCAGTCACATGGAGCTCCGTGATTACAGAGTGCAGGAGAAAGCCTCAGGGACAGGACCTTGCATGACGTCAGAGCATGTGACCACAGGTATGCTGCATGCAGAAAAGTTCAACACTGTGCACGGCTTCACTATGCTCTACATGTACAGCTCTGCACTGTACTCTACACAAATAGCTTTGCACTGGGCAGTCTATACACACATGAATGCACTGTGCACTACAAAGCTCTGCACCGTATACTCAATACACTGGACTGCAGTGTGTACTTACTGTATATACACGGCTCTGTGCTGTACCCTCTAATCACACAGTTCTGTGCTGTGCAGTCCATACACAAGGCTCTGCTATTTAGGGGGCACACGGCTCTGCACTGTACAGTCTACACACATGGCTCTGCACTCTGCAGTCTGTACACATGGCCCTGCATCATGTCCTCTACACCCACTCACGGCCCTGCACTGTGCCCTGTACACCCACTCACGGCCCTGCACTGTGCCCTGTACACCCACTCACGGCCCTGCACTGTGCCCTGTACACCCACTCACGGCCCTTCACCGTACCCTGTACACCCACCCACTCACTGCCCTACACCGCATCCTGTACACACACTCACGGCCCTGCACCGCATCCTGTACACCCACTCACGGCTCTGCACCATGTCCATCATGCGCACTGCGGCGGCATTCACACATGGCTCTTCAAGGAACGCCTTTAAGAGGACTGTTGAAGGGCACAACACAGTATAGCAAAATCCACTGATTTGGTATTGGGGGAGTGTTAATGTATGTGGGCTGGTGGGGTTTGTGTGGCAGGGCTGCTTTTTTGTCCCAGTTCGGCCCTGGACAGCTCTGCAGTGAGGCTGCCATACTTTGTATTTTTCTTACTCCCTTCATATTGTAGAGCAGCTGAAGGGTTTAGGTAGCAGTGTCATCGCCCTGTGTTGTTCTGTAGCCCACATCCCCACACTGACTTTATACAGTGGGCAACTAAAGTGGAGACAGCAGTTCCTTATGAATAGTAAGGTCAGTGGGTAAATGTGTCTACCTCTTTTTACAATGGTATGAGCTGAGGTAAAACATTGCCAGAAGCTAAGGGGGACCAAGCTTTCTTCTCTCTAGCTTCTGACATGTCCATACACAACAACTAATGCCCTCACACTTCCACCAGTATGTACAGCGGTGTGTGGGGCAGTAGTTTTTCTAATAGTCTTATCACACTCGTCTGCCATACTTCCTTGAGGTTGGACAGGAACCATAGTTGACGTGTTCTAATATTGAACTCCCATTTCCCAGCACTGGAAATGCACCACTTACGGTTGGACAATTTGCAGTATCACTTGTCAGGATGTGACTTTCCCCACAAGGTGAATGCAGGGTTTAGAGGGGCACACTTCCATTTATAAGGTGTCATCCCTGTCAGGCTGGGGTTACAGGAGCGTACTGCCATAGACACACGAGGGTGTGAGTTCGGATTGGGATACCCTCCGTGAGGCTGGAGGTTGTGGTCTGTATACAGACCGTGAACTTCACTCTTGTGAACCCAGCCTACAGCTAATTCTGTAATGGTGCATATATTACTAATGCAGATGATGCTTGCGCGTTTCGCCATTTCTAATTCACCTATATATTTTGGCATGGGGCGGGCCCCATTTGAATGTTCGCACCGGTGCCCATAACTTTGTAGTTATGCCACTGGTAAAGGGGTTAAACTAAAAGAGCTGAGCCTGTCAGATCAGTTATTTCTGACTGAGGGTTAAGGGTAGTGTTGAGCGATACCTTCCGATATTCAAAAGTATCGGTATCGGATTGGATCGGCCGATACCGGCAAAATATCAGATCTCGCCGATACCGATACCCGATACCAATACAAGTCAAAGGGACACAAATATCGGAAGGTATCCTGGATGGTTCCCAGGGTCTGAAGGAGAGGAAACTCTCCTTCAGGCCCTGGGATCCATATTCATGTAAAAAATAAAGAATTAAAATAAAAAATATGGATATACTCTTCCCTCCGGCGGCCCTTGGACCTTAGCGATGTAACCGGCAGCCTCCGTTCCTAAGAATGCAGAGTGAAGGACCTTCGATGACGTCGTGGCTTGTGATTGGTCGCGTGACCGCTCATGTGACCGCTCACGCGACCAATCACAAGCCGCGACGTCATCGCAGGTCCTAAACTCACTGCATTCTTAGGAACGGAGGCTGCCGGTTACATCGCTAAGGTCCAGGGGCCGCCGGAGGGGTGAGTATATCCATATTTTTTATTTTAATTCTTTTTTACATGAATATGGATCCCAGGGCCTGAAGGAGAGTCTCCTCTCCTCCTGACCCTGGGAACCATACACTGGGAACTTCCGATTCCGATTTCCGATATCACAAAAATATCGGAACTCGGTATCGGAATTCCGATACAGCAAATATCGGCCGATACCAGATACTTGCGGTATCGGAATGCTCAACACTAGTTAAGGGCAATGGTACAAAATACTAATGAAATGAATGTAAACTTTTGACTTTGCAATAAGTAATAAAAATTCCTTAAAACGTTTTCTCTCAATATTCTGGCATTTGATAATATATTGTTAATTATGGTAATCCTAATTGACCTAAAATGGGAAAGGTTTATTCTGATTTCATGTCAGATATTGAGAAAAACATGCATATGTGTATTTTTATATAGTGTATGCAAACTTCTAGTTTCAACTGTATTTTCCCACACGTAATTTCTCGTTTTCCCAAGCCCCCAACCTACTGTCTCCTTTCCTATTACACTGTAAACTGTAAGCTCATAAGGGCAAAATCTTTTCCCATCTGGTCCAGTCTGTCACTGTTATTTTGTTCATTGTCATGTATGTTTGTATTTTGTATGTAATCTCTTTTCATCTGTACACCACCATGGAATCAATGGTGCTCTAAAATTAATGGATAATAATAATAATAATACTTGACCATTAGAGATGAGCAAATTTGCTTGAGGTGAATCGAATTGGCCTCATATGTTGCATAAATTTTGGAATGTAAATTTTGAATGAGAATTTTGATTCACTCTATGGGTATCTAGCAAAATGGGGGTTGTATTCCTGTCATTTTGCTGAATTATAAGGGGCTGGAAAAGGGGTGAAAAAAATAATTATCACCTCGCTGCTCATATATCAGTTTCCCCACCACCCATGAGGTCCTCATTGCAGCTCCCTTCAGCCTTTTCTTTTCATGTCCAAGTGCAATATCCTCTTCCTCTGCCAGCATTTTGTATTTTCGGTATTTGGCATCAAGTAGGTCTCTAATGGCATGAAGCACGTCACTTTTTGATGTCACAAAATGCTTTTATTGTAATTAGAGCCTAAGGAAACACGTTGTTAGGCACCAGGGTTCTCCCACTGCACAGGTTAGATTACAAGCTTTATCTGCCTCGGCAGTCTCCCATTCAGGTTCGGCCGCTACGAGACTTTGCTCCCATCGTCTTGCTCAGGCTTGCGGTATACGCTTGGTTACTGCTGGCTCTCCAGCCAAGCCTTTAGTAACCAATAATATTCAGGTGCAGTCCAGAGATCACTGTACTGAGCATGTCCGTGAGGTGGCATCTTCTCATTAGTGGTCGGATGTAAGCTTCTCTGGTGATGTGACAGTGCCGGATTGGTCCACGGGAAAGGTCCTGTCTGACTGGACATAAGCCTAGTGTATAAAAGGTTCTCAGAGGCGCATGCCGGTGCACTAGTATCATTTTATGTATGGCTATGTGAGTGGAATTTCTACCACTCTGTCTGCAAGTGTTGTGTGTCTGTATAGCTTGGGACTGTACACATAGGCAGGCAGCTAGCATCAGTGGGGACAATTAGCCATTGACTTAGCATCTGGTTCCTGCATGTGTGCGGTTATCACTAGTGATGAGCGAGTGTACTCATTGCTCGTGTTTTCCCGATCACGCTTGGGTGACCTCCGAGTATTTGTTAATGCTCAGAGATTTAGTTTTTATCATGGCAGCTGAATGATTTACAGCTATTAGCCGGGCTGAGTACATCTCCTTTGTTTCTGTGTGTGAGTGACACAGCTCAGTTGCAGAGCATCTCTTTTGTTTCTGTGTGCGAGTGACACAGCTCAGTTTCAGAGCATCTGTTCCATTTCTGTGAGCAAGTGACACAGCTCAGTTGCAGAGAATCTCTTTTGTTTCTGTGTGCGAGTGACACAGCTCAGTTGCAGAGCATCTCTTTTGTTTCTGTGTGCGAGTGACACAGCTCAGTTGCAGTGCATCTGTTTCATTTCTGTGTGCAAGTTCAGTTCATGTGTTTGTCCTGTGCCGTTTAACAGGACAAAGCACTTAGTACACACAGTGTAATCCATCATTTTCACTAGCAGCAGTTTTCCATCTCTGAACGGTAGACACCGGGTTGCGATTGCGCTTTATTATTTATTTTATTTAGCGCAATGTGCCAACCCTAACACACGTCATTGTGCCTTCTCAACTCTGAAAGCCCTGACACAGAGTGAAGATGGAGGAAGAAAATGCTGCACATGGCGAATAACTAAAGAGTCCTGAGGGAGCTGCATGGAGGACCGGATGTGAGGCTGTGATGGTAACACAGGTGAATTGCAAAGTGAGTATTCTTTTTTTTCACTCTGCATTTATTATGTTCTGGAGTTTACTGAAACCCCAGAGCATAATAAGGAAATTTTATATTGAATAATTTCAAGAAGAATTATTTTTCTAAATAAGAGAAGATTTACTGGAAGCTTCAGAAAACATAAAGAAAACCCAGAAAGTACATTGCCTGTTCTTTCCAATGTGGATACGAAACATAAGCAAAGTCATGAGTAATTTACTTTTCTTATCATTAGGAAAAAGTGGCTATGTTAGGCTACGTTCACATTTGCGTTGTGCGCCGCAGCGTCGGCGCCGCAGCGCACAATGCAAACAAAAACGCAGCAAAACGCATGCACAACGCTGCATGCGTCCTTTTTTTCATTGATTTTGGACGCAGCAAAAATGCAACTTGCTGCGTCCTCTGCGCCCGGACGCGGGCACCGCAGTGACGCATGCGGCGCAAAACGCAAGTGCGACGCATGTCCATGCGCCCCCATGTTAAATATAGGGGCGCATGACGCATGCGGCGCCGCTGCGGTGCCCGACGCTGCGGCGCTGACCGCAAATGTGAACGTAGCCTATGTCATCTTAGAGGGCATTTATGCCACCAGCGAGGTTCAATTCTCAACAGTAATTCTGTCTCCTTACTTGTCATCATGGTCATTAGTGCACTCTGGTCTTCAGAGGACCAGACCCATGATTAGATGTATCAGTATAAGTAGCCTTTTGACCTTGCGTCTCATATCTTGTATTTCTAATAGGTGGGAGATTTTATGCCCATTGCCATATGTCTCATGTCTCTGACACAGCGTAAATCACTTCACACACTGCGCCTTGGCTGAGTGGGGCATTGCATCGAGATGCCGCCGTGAGTAAATCAGACAAATTGACTGTAACAAGAGATACAATTACATTTGTTGATTAACCCTCCAGGACCTTTTCGTGTGAATTGGTACCTGAGGTGGTAACCTGGGCAGTCAGTTCTTATTAGCATTCATACACTCATACCACCGGCGTATTTACAATGTGAGCTGCAGTGTTGGCAAATCAGAGAAATATGTATTCTGTTCACACTAAATCAAGATGCTTGGCAGCGGTGACTGCCTCGCTGTGTGTTTTCTTCTGCCTGTGACAAAATTGCTCAATTGTAATGTCTCTCTGCCTTTGAAGTGGGTGTATCCTTTTAGTTATAGTCTCCTCTTGTGACCTTGGATAAATCTGGGCATATGAGAAAAAAGATCACTGTTATTCTGCACCTATATGATGCCGTGACACCGAGGAACAAGATGCATTTGGATGATATGATTGACAAGGGATTATGTCATGTAAAATGCATGATGGAGCACTTAGCTATAGAGTTACATTGTCAAAAAATATTCATACAGATAAAGCTGAGATAAATGAGTTTACGTCATGGAAACCTTCTTGAAGAGATTTACTGAGGGTTATTTTTGTTTTCACATTCCACTGCATTTAAAAATCTTTATAATTTACTTTAGTTTCAATTTTCTCAAGTATATACTGATGATTGTGCCTGGCAGCCGGTTCTCTCTATTCCTGTGTTCATCAGGTTGCAATGGTAACCCTGCGCATACTTTTCAGGTCATGCTTACAGGCCTTTTAGGCTCGGGTAGTAATCAACTATTGTCTAGGTCAGTGTTCCCCAACTCCGGTCCTCAAGAGCCACCGACAGGTCATGTTTTCAGGATTTCCTTAGTATTGCACAGGTGATAATTGCAGTACCTGGACAGGCAAGCATTTAATCACTTGTACAATACTAAGGAAATCCTGAAAACATGACCTGTTGGTGGCTCTTGAGGACTGGAGTTGGGGAACACTGGTCTAGGTAGTTGGTGTGCTTGCTACTAATAGCATACTGTTGTACTTTGCTACACCATAGATTTTTGTAAAAAAAAATAGCTTTTTTTTCATAAATTAACAGAATACATAAAGAAAAGAAACTTTGGAATACAAATTATTAGAAAAAAATGTTTGGTTCTTCGCTTTGAACAATTATTAATTCTCAAATTTCTCAATTTAAAATTGTTAGTGAAAACAAATTTTCACAATATGAAGATGGGACATGAGTTGGTGCTGATAAAGTTTTATGAGAACTGTAGCTGTTGTGTCAGAAGAACTTGCAGCAGAATGTCTGTGTCTGCCCCCAGCTCAGGGGTCTCAGCTGGGTACAGTGGGGAAAAAAGTATTTAGTCAGCCACCGATTGTGCAAGTTCTCCCACTTAAAAAGATGAGAGGCCTGTAATTGACATCATAGGTAGACCACAACTATGAGAGTCAAAATGAGAAAACAAATCCAGAAAATCACCTTGTCTGATTTGGCAAGATTTATTTTGCAAATTATGGTGGAAAATAAGTATTTGATCATTAACAAAAGTCCATCTCAATATTTTGTTATATATCCTTTGTTGGCAATGACAGAGGTCAAACATTTTCTGTAAGTCTTCACAACGTTGGCACACACTGTTGGTAGTATGTTGGCCCATTCCTTCATGCAGCTCTCCTCTCAAGCAGTGATGTTTTGGGCCTGTCGCTGGAAAACACGGACTTTCAACTCCCTCCAAAGGTTTTCTATGAGGTTGAGATTTGGAGACTGGCTAGACCACTCCAGGACCTTCATAAGCTTCTTATGAAGCCACTCCTGCATTGCCCTGGCAGTGTGCTAAGGATCATTATCATGCTGAAACACCCATCCATGTTTCATCTTCAATGCTGTTGAAATAACTGCAGTGTCACTATACTTTAGCTGCCGTGATACTTTTCCAGTTCTACTTTGGCTTCATCAGACCATATGACATTCTGCATCGATTCAACGAGATTAGTATAGCAATGTGGGTGTTCAAACCCTGTGTACGGGGATGAGAGGATGAGTACTTTCTTTTCCTAATGAGAGTCTCTTGTAGGGTGAGCTAGACTGGAGAGCTGCATATGGTGGAACTAGCGGTGTTGGTGGTGGACATGGCGGATTGAGAGAGGGTTAGTGATGGTATTCTTGATGTTGGCCTACATACAGTGTTTCCCACCAATAACCTTGTGATTCCTTGACTGCTTTGGCCTTGTGGCGATACCTCCACATTTGCTGCTGGTGGTGTCCTAACCGGTGGGCTTACAGTGAGGGAAGCAATGTAGCATTGCTGACTACCTTCAAATGTGTCATTTGGTAGTTAGTCCAGGCTTGCAAGTGCATGCTGGTTAAATGTCTAAGCATGCACATTGTATTTACATTTTGAAGATTCTTCCCTCTGCTAAAGGTCTTTGAGCATTTCTTACAGATAACTTTTGACTGATCATTCGGATCTTGGTTAAAAAATTGCCACACTACACTCTTCTTACTATGGAATACCTTTTCAGACATCAAACACTGTGCTACTTTCACCAGATGGCCACGCTGTCCTAAAACTGTTTTTGTTTTTGACATACGTTTTTGGCCTGATACGGGCCTGCCAGATGACAGCTGTTGCGATGTAGATGGCTGCTGCGAATCATCCTCCTCCGCTTCTGAGCTACTGGCAGCGGCACCCTCTTCCCCCAATGGCTGCCAATCTGGGTCAACAACTGGGTCATCTATCACCTCCTCTTCAATGTCATGTGCACCTTCCTCTGTATCACCTTGTAAGGTGCTATAGCTTTCGGGACGGGGCACCATAGTCTCATCAGGGTCAGATTCTGGCTCGGTACACTGTGAGGGCAATGTAGTGATCTGAGTCAATGGAACAGCATAATAATCTAGCTGTGGCTGTGCATCAGTGCAGTCCATGTCCGATTCATCTTGTAATGGGCAGTTAACAATTTCCCTTTCTAACCCAGGCACGGTATGTGTAAAGAGCTCCATGGAGTAACCTGTAGTGTCGCCTGACGCATCCTTCACTTTTGGTTTGGGTGAAGGACACAAGGAAAGTCTTGTTCCAGACCGGGAGCATCCACTGACGACTCACTGCTTTTATATTTGGAACTTTCTGAAGAGGAGGCTAAAGAGCTAGAGGCTGAGTCAGCAAGGAAACCGAAAACTTTTTCCTGCTGCTCCGGCTTTAAAAGCTGTTTTTCTACTCCCAGATAAGGGAGCCTTCGAGGCCTTGTGTAGGAAGACGATGACACTGGTTCAACACCTCCAGCCTTAGGCGCTATTGTGCTTTTGCCACTCCCCCCAGATGCACCACCACCATCAGTACCAGCTGGCAACCACCGACCACGGACTTTTCCACCAGACTTCCTCATTTTTTGGAAAATCTAACCAAAATAACAACCGTTATACGGTACTGTAAAACAAGGTAGAAGGTGTAAAACTTGTTGAGAATTTAAATCTCCCTTTTTTTTGTGGGAGACTGAACCAAAACTCAGGCCCTGTGCATAAAACAGCACAATGTAAGTGGCAGAAAGTGGCTGGCTGATATACGACAAACTAACAGGACTGAAGTATATCCACTTTGTGAGAATTTGAATCTCACTTTTTTTTTGGAGACTGAACCAAAACTCAGGTCCAGTGTATAAAACAACACAATGTACGTGGCAGAAATTGGCTGGCTGATATACGACAAACTAACAGGAATGAAGTATATCCACTTTGCGAGAATTTGAATCTCACTTTTTTTTTTGGAGACTGAACCAAAACTCAGGCCCAGTGTATAACACAACGCAATGTACGTGCCAGAAAGTGGCTGGCTGATATACGACAAACTAACAGGACTGAAGCATATCCGCTTTGTGAGAATTTGAATCTCACTTTTTTATTTGGAGACTGAACCAAAACTCAGGCCCAGTGTATAAAACAACACAATGTACGTGGCAGAAAGTGGCTGGCTGATATACGACAAACTAACAGGACTGAAGTATATCCACTTTGTGAGAATTTGAATCTCACTTTTTTTTTGGAGACTGAACCAAAACTCAGGCCCAGTGTATAAAACAACACTATTTAAGTGGCAGAACGTGGCTGGAAGATATATGAAAAAATACAAGGACTGTAGTACAATTTCAATCTCCATACAATGATCTCAGGACAAGTATGGCAGCAATAAAAAGGACTGCTGCACACAAAAGTGTGGACAAATAAACAAGATAACTGTGCAGAAAGGAGCAACATGATTTTTGCTTTTAAAAAAGCAGTTGGTTTGCACAGCAGCTTGCAAACAACAATGCAGCTATCAGGGAACCTTATAAGGCAGCCTAATAAGCTACAGAGCTGATGCACAAAAATATAGCCTCCACTGTCCCTGCAAAAAACAGGTGGTGTTGGACAGTGGAAATCGCTACAGCACAAGCGGTTTGGGGGTTAATCTTCCCTCCCTAACTACATCCCTTCTTCTGATGAAGCTGCAGCAACCTCTCCCTATGTTAAGATCGGCAGAAGTAAGATGGTGGTCGGCGTGCACGGCCCTTTATACCACCTGTGACGCCGC
The DNA here is from genome assembly GCF_051348905.1 of Ranitomeya variabilis. NCBI lineage: Eukaryota > Metazoa > Chordata > Amphibia > Anura > Dendrobatidae > Ranitomeya > Ranitomeya variabilis. Next base: position 1,010,843,745 of record NC_135233.1, on the reverse strand, counting down.
AGAAAGCAAGCCAATCACTGTCATGCCCTTCTCTAAGATGGTGGGGACCGAGACCTATGTAATCATGCTGCCCACACTCTGTGTCCTCCTTCATTGGCTGAAAAATGGCGCTGAAAACATCATACGAAACTCGACTTTTGCGCGCAGATCGCTGACCTCATGGCCAATCCCACACTAGGATCGGGTCGGGTTTCATGAAACCCGACTTTGCCGAAAGTCGGCGATTTTTGAATTTGTCCGATCCGTTTCACTCAACCCTAGTGGATAGGTGTCTTTTATACTGATAACAAGTTCAAACAGGTGCCATTACTACAGGTAATGAGTGGAGGACAGAGGAGCCTCTAAAAGAAGTTACAGGTCTATGAGAGCTAGAAATCTTGCATGTTTTTAGTTGATCAAATATTTATTTTCCACCACAATTTGCAAGATAAATCTTGCCAAATCAGACAAGGTGATTTTCTGGATTTGTTTTCTCATTTTGACTGTCATAGTTGTGATCTACTTATGATGTAAATTGCAGGCATCTCTCATCTTTTTAAGCGGGAGAACTTGCATAATTGGTGGATGACTAAATACTTTTTTCTCCACTGTACATGGGCTGCACAAAGAAAAAAATTGAGTTTGCAGGGGGGAGGGCACATTCTTTTCAGGACAAAGTGACTTTTTTAGTAATACCATTTTTTTTTTGCTGTATACCATTTGATAATTTTTTTTACCATTTTTGGCATGTTTATTTTACTTTTTTTTGTTTACTTTATTTTATATATAAAACAGCATTTTTAGTGGCAAAATTTTATTTTGTGCTTTATTTTGAAGTTATTTTTTTTTTACATTTTTACAATTTTGTTTCCCCCAGTTAGCCACTTGCAGTGATATTGTCTTAGAATAAGCACAAAAGTCTGGCAAACATCTTGTAGTAATGTGCCCAATCCTGGTCCCCATCTTGTGGTAATGCCCCCCATTCTGGTAACCATCTTGTAGTAATGCCCCATCCTGGTCCCCTTCTTGTAGTAATGCCCCATCAGGACCGGAATGGTACTGATAATAAGCCCTGGCACACGGACCCCATGAACCCATATAACATTTCGCCACCCTACTTCTACATCACAAAAAATGTTAAGACCATTCCCTTTAATGGGGGACTGGGACAACCCCTTCTCAATCAGCATGTATGCCCATTACAATAACAAATTGCAAGCTTTCGAGACTACACAGGTCTCTTCATCAGGCATAGACTAATACAAATTCTGAAGAAACACATATTTATGCACAACATTCACATCAGGACTACAAGATCCCAGGTACTTTCAGCTGCGTCACTTCTAATGTGGTGTACTTAATTATTTGTACTAAATGTCCAACTGGGGGTCTGTATGTGGGGGAGATAGGGCAAAAGCTTAGAACAAGAATGAATTCTCACTGCCACACAATAAGAGAAAAAAGAATGGATCTACCTGTGGCAATACATTTCTGTCTCCCAAATCATAGCATTATGGACATGAAATTACTTGTGTTGAAAGGTAGCTTCAAATCCCAGAGAGACAGAAGAGTCAGGGAATATAAACTGATGATGACCTTTGACTGTCTTAGTGGTGGAATGAATGTGTCGCACGGATTTATGTCTTTTTACATCAACTAAGGAACTTGCCCAGACTTTGAGGGGTCATCACAACAGAACCAACCCCAATCAGAGGACAATAAAACATTCCTATCTAAGAACTGGCCCAACATTTATGGACATAACTGTTTATCACTCATGGTAATTCTGCTTCATGCCACCTGTCTTATCCATGTTTTTTTTTTTTTTCTGTGCTGTGTTGTGCATATATATGTGATTCTTCAGAATTTCTATTAGTCTATGCCTGATGAAGAGACCGGAGTATTCTCGAAAGCTTGCATTTTGTTACCATCTTTTCAGTTAGCCATTAAAAGGTATCAACCACTGAGGACTCTCAATTCTAAATATTTTTTATCTACTGGCTAACACGGTACCAAGATATATATCTTTCCTGCATTACAATAATATCACTTATATTCCTGTCAGCGCCATTCCAGGGAAAATGATTGAGTCCCTTCAAGTATATAAATCACACTATCACCACAAGTAGAACAGTACATGTGGGATACAGAGTTTGTCCCATTTGGGACATTTATTAGAAAGAATGGGGTCCCAGTGATGACTTCTGGAAAAGGAGAGGTGGCTGCATATGTGCAGCTCGCTGCATTAATTTCTAATAGTTACCTCGTGGGACCTGTTAGTATCAAACGCAGATGATATTTCCCATCAATATGCAAAAAAATATCTCAGTTAGGTCAAACCCTTTAATTAGGACTGACATACACTTGTAATTTTAGCCAGGGGTAAGTGTACACCAACAAAACCCAACCTTCCCCCATATAGTTGCCATATAGTGGTCAGTCACCAGAGTGTAAGTGTGTGCCAGAGTCTGGTCGCACTTCTCCCTGTTGTGGATTCTGTTTGTGGGCTCCCTCTGGTGGTTACTGCTGGTACTGGGTGACGTTGGTGGGTTGCGGCCTTTGGTTTCCACCTGTCCATCAGAGGCTGGGTGTTTCCTATTTTACCTGGCCTTTCTGTCATTCCCTTGCCGGCTATCAATGTATTCAGATGTGCTCTGTTTGGTTCCTGCCTATCTGCTCCCAGATCTTTCAGGATAAGCTAAGTGCTGATTTTCAGTTGTTTGGTTTTTTTTTTTGTCCAGCTTGCTTATTATGTCTCTATGCTAGCTGGTAGCTCTAGTGGACTGAGGTTCTCCCCATGTGCCATGAGTTGGCACATGGGTTCTTTTAATCTCAGGATGGTTTTTTGATTAGGGTTTTTTGCTGACCGCTCAGACCCCTTTTGTATCGTTCTGCTTTCTAGTTTACAGCGGGCCTCAATTTGCTGAACCTATATATATCATCTCTATGTGTGTGCCTTCCTCTCATTTTCACCGTCAATACATGTGGGGGGCAACTATACCTATTGGGGTTCATTCCTCTGGAGGCAAGTGAGGTCTTTATTTTCTCTGCAGTACTAGTTAGCTCTTAGGCTGGTGCGTGGTGTCTAGAACCAACGTAGGCACGCTCCCTGGCTATCTCTAGTTGCGTTTGTCAGGCGTAGGGCAGCGGTCAGCCCAGGTTCCATCACCCTAGAGCTCGTCCGTTATTTTGTATGACTTTGCTTGTCCCTTGCTATCCCTAGCCATTGGGATTCATGACAGTATAGCCGGCCCACAAAGTGTTAATTGTTTGGGCTGAAGCAGGAGAAAAAGAAGTGTTTAAGGGAAATTTTTTTTTTCTTTCCCTTCAGAGTTTTGCTGCCTAGCCCTTAATTGCTGTCTAGCTGCTTCTTACCTCCTCTTAACCCTTGAATGGCTCTGATCTTAGCTGTTTAACATGGATGTCCAGAGTTTGGCTTCCAGCCTGAGTAATCTCGCGGCAAAAGTTCAAAACATACAGGATTTTGTTGTTCACACTCCCATGTCTGAACCTAGAATTCCTATTCCAGAGTTCTTTGCTGGAGATAGATCTACCTTCCTGAATTTCAGGAACAATTGTAAATTGTTTCTTTCTTTAAAATCTCGCTTCTCTGGAGACCCTGCTCAACAGGTCAGGATTGTAATATCTTTCCTGCGGGGCGACCCTCAGAATTGGGCATTTGCATTGGCACCAGGGGATCCTGCATTGCTCAGTGTGGATGCGTTTTTTCTGGCATTGGGATTGCTCTATGAGGAACCTAACCTGGAGATTCAGGCTGAAAAGGCTTTGTTGGCCCTCTCTCAGGGGCATGATGAAGCGGAAATATATTGTCAAAAATTTCGGAAATGGTCGGTGCTTACTCAGTGGAATGAGTGCGCCCTGGCTGCAAACTTCAGAAATGGTCTTTCTGAGGCCATTAAGGATATTATGGTGGGGTTCCCTACGCCTACAGGTCTGAATGAGTCTATGGCTATGGCCATTCAGATTGATCGGCGTTTACGGGAGCGCAAACCCGTGCACCAGTTGGCGGTGTCTTCTGAACAGGCACCTGAGACTATGCAATGTGATAGAATTCAGTCCAGAAGTGAACGGCAAAATTATAGGCGGAAAAATGGATTATGTTTTTATTGTGGTGATTCAGCTCATGTTATATCAGCATGCTCTAAACGCACAAAAAAGCTTGATAAATCTTTTGCCATTGGTACTCTGCAGCCTAAGTTCATTTTGTCTGTGACTCTGATTTTTTCACTGTCTTCCATTTCCGTCGATGCCTATGTGGATTCGGGCGCTGCCCTGAGTCTTATGGATTGGTCATTTGCTAAACGCTGTGGTTTTAGTCTGGAGCCTCTGGAAGTTCCTATTCCTCTGAAGGGAATTGACTCTACACCATTGGCTATGAATAAACCGCAGTATTGGACACAAGTGACCATGCGCATGACTCCCGTTCATCAGGAGGTGATTCTTTTCCTTGTACTGTATAATTTACATGATGTACTAGTGCTGGGTCTGCCATGGTTACAAACTCATAATCCTGTCCTGGACTGGAAAACAATGTCTGTGCTAAGCTGGGGATGTCAGGGGGTTCATGATGATGCACCTCCGATTTCAATCGCTTCATCTACTCCTTCTGAGGTCCCTGCGTTTTTGTCTGACTATAGGGATGTTTTTGAGGAGCCTAAGCTCAATTCGCTCCCTCCTCATAGAGAGTGTGACTGTGCTATAGAATTGATTCCTGGCAGTAAGTTCCCTAAGGGTCGTTTATTTAATCTGTCACTGCCAGAGCATACTGCTATGCGGAATTATATTAAGGAGTCCTTGGAAAAGGGACATATTCGTCCATCTTCGTCCCCTCTGGGAGCAGGTTTTTTTTTTTGTGGCAAAAAAGGACGGTTCCCTGAGGCCTTGTATAGATTATCGCCTTCTGAATAAGATTACAGTCAAATATCAGTATCCATTGCCATTATTGACTGATTTGTTTGCTCGCATTAAGGGGGCTAGGTGGTTCACTAAGATAGATCTTCGCGGTGCGTATAATCTGGTGCGGATAAAACAGGGTGATGAGTGGAAAACCGCATTTAATACGCCTGAGGGCCATTTTGAGTATTTGGTAATGCCTTTTGGACTCTCCAATGCTCCGTCAGTCTTTCAGTCCTTTATGCACAATATTTTCCGTGAATATCTGGATAAGTTTATGATTGTGTATTTGGATGATATTTTGGTGTTTTCTGATGACTGGGAGTCTCATGTTCTACAGGTCAGGAAGGTGTTTCAGGTTCTGCGGGCCAATTCTCTGTTTGTGAAGGGCTCAAAGTGTCTCTTCGGAGTCCAGAAGATTTCTTTTTTGGGGTACATTTTTTCTCCTTCTACTATTGAGATGGATCCCGTCAAGGTTCAGGCGATTTGTGACTGGACACAACCTACATCTGTTAAGAGCCTTCAGAAGTTCTTGGGGTTTGCTAATTTTTATCGTCGGTTCATTGCTAATTTTTCCAGTATTGTTAAACCTTTGACTGATTTGACTAAAAAGGGTGCTGATGTTGCTGATTGGTCTCCTGCGGCCGTGGAGGCCTTTCAGGAACTTAAGCGCCGGTTTTCTTCTGCTCCTGTGTTGTGTCAACCAGATGTTTCACTTCCTTTTCAGGTTGAGGTTGATGCTTCCGAGATTGGAGCGGGGGCGGTTTTGTCACAGAGAAGTTCTAATGGCTCGGTGATGAAGCCATGTGCATTCTTCTCTAGAAAATTCTCGCCCGCCGAGCGCAATTATGATGTGGGTAATCGGGAGCTTTTGGCCATGAAGTGGGCATTTGAGGAGTGGCGTCATTGGCTTGAGGGTGCTAAACATCGTGTGGTGGTCTTGACTGATCACAAGAATCTCATTTACCTTGAGTCGGCCAGGCATTTGAATCCTAGACAGGCTCGTTGGTCGTTGTTTTTTTCTCGTTTCAATTTCGTGGTTTCATACCTGCCAGGTTCAAAGAATGTGAAGGCAGATGCTCTTTCCAGGAGTTTTGTGCCTGACTCTCCTGGAGACTCTGGGCCTACTGGTATCCTTAGGGATGGGGTGATATTGTCCGCCGTATCCCCAGACTTGCGACGTGCATTGCAGGAGTTTCAGGTGGATAAACCGGATCGTTGTCCACCAGAAAGACTGTTTGTTCCGGATGATTGGACCAGTAGAGTCATCTCCGAGGTCCATTCTTCTGTGTTGGCTGGTCATCCTGGAATATTTGGTACTAGAGACTTGGTGGCCAGGTCCTTTTGGTGGCCTTCCTTGTCTAGGGATGTGCGTACCTTTGTGCAGTCTTGTGAAGTGTGTGCTCGAGCTAAGCCTTGCTGTTCTCGGGCCAGTGGGTTGTTGTTATCCTTGCCCATCCCGAAGAGGCCTTGGACGCACATTTCCATGGATTTTATTTCTGATCTCCCCGTTTCACAGAAAATGTCCGTTATCTGGGTTGTGTGTGACCGCTTTTCTAAGATGGTTCATTTGGTGCCCTTGCCTAAGTTGCCTTCCTCCTCTGAGTTGGTCCCTTTATTTTTTCAGAACGTGGTTTGTTTGCATGGGATTCCGGAGAATATCGTTTCTGACAGGGGATCCCAGTTTGTGTCTAGATTTTGGCGGACGTTTTGTGCCAAGATGGGCATTGATTTGTCTTTCTCGTCTGCATTCCATCCTCAGACGAATGGCCAGATGGAGCGAACTAATCAGACCTTGGAAACTTATTTGAGGTGTTTTGTTTCTGCTGATCAAGATGACTGGGTTGCTTTTTTGCCACTGGCCGAATTTGCTCTTAATAATCGGGCTAGTTCTGCCACGTTGGTCTCTCCTTTTTTTTGTAATTCGGGGTTTCATCCTCGTTTTTCCTCTGGTCAGGTGGAGTCTTTGGGTTGTCCTGCAGTGGACGTGGTGGTGGACAGGCTACATCAGATTTGGAATCAGGTGGTGGACAATTTGAAGTTATCTCAGGAGAAGACTCAGCAGTTTGCTAATCGCCGTCGCCGCGTGGGTCCCCGACTTCTTGTTGGGGATTTGGTGTGGTTGTCTTCTCGTTTTGTCCCTATGAAGGTCTCTTCTCCTAAGTTCAAGCCTCGGTTCATCGGTCCTTATAGGATCTCGGAGATTCTTAACCCTGTATCTTTTCGTTTGGATCTCCCAGCATCGTTTGCTATTCATAATGTGTTCCATCGGTCGTTGTTGCGGAGGTATGAGGTGCCCGTTGTTCCTTCGGTTGAGCCTCCTGCTCCGGTGCTGGTGGAGGGAGAATTGGAATATGTTGTTGAGAAGATCTTGGATTCTCGTGTTTCCAGACGCAAACTCCAGTATTTGGTTAAGTGGAAGGGTTATGGTCAGGAGGATAATTCCTGGGTGGTCGCCTCCGATGTTCATGCGACTGATTTGGTCCGCGCCTTCCATAGAGCTCATCCTGATCGCCCTGGGGGTTCTCGTGAGGGTTCGGTGACCCCTCCTCAAGGGGGGGGTACTGTTGTGGATTCTGTTTGTGGGCTCCCTCTGGTGGTTACTGCTGGTACTGGGTGACGTTGGTGGGTTGCGGCCTTTGGTTTCCACCTGTCCATCAGAGGCTGGGTGTTTCCTATTTTACCTGGCCTTTCTGTCATTCCCTTGCCGGCTATCAATGTATTCAGATGTGCTCTGTTTGGTTCCTGCCTACCTGCTCCCAGATCTTTCAGGATAAGCTAAGTGCTGATTTTCAGTTGTTTGGGGTTTTTTTTTGTCCAGCTTGCTTATTATGTCTCTATGCTAGCTGGTAGCTCTAGTGGACTGAGGTTCTCCCCATGTGCCATGAGTTGGCACATGGGTTCTTGTAATCTCAGGATGGTTTTTTGATTAGGGTTTTTTGCTGACCGCTCAGACCCCTTTTGTATCGTTCTGCTTTCTAGTTTACAGCGGGCCTTAATTTGCTGAACCTATATATATCATCTCTATGTGTGTGCCTTCCTCTCATTTTCACCGTCAATACATGTGGGGGGCAACTATACCTATTGGGGTTCATTCCTCTGGAGGCAAGTGAGGTCTTTATTTTCTCTGCAGTACTAGTTAGCTCTTAGGCTGGTGCGTGGCGTCTAGAACCAACGTAGGCACGCTCCCTGGCTATCTCTAGTTGCGTTTGTCAGGCGTAGGGCAGCGGTCAGCCCAGGTTCCATCACCCTAGAGCTCGTCCGTTATTTTGTATGACTTTGCTTGTCCCTTGCTATCCCTAGCCATTGGGATTCATGACATCTCCCTTCCCCTTTAAGGCAAATGTACTATTTTATGATTATTAACTTGCATGTATGTTTTACAATGCTGTACAGTGTTGAAAGGGACAGCATAGGGCTAGAAATAGTAGTTAGGAATGGGAAGCACAGTTTAGTAGAAGTAAGGGGAAGAGGCAATATAATGCAGTATTATTAGGAGAAGTTATGCTCACATCACAGGGGACTTTCTAGGTTGGGAGGAGCTAGAATTGGGCATAGTGTACTTGAGTGTAGGAACTTCCTGAAAAAGATCAGTGTGGTGATGATATGAAAAGAGGAGACAGATAAACCAAGGGTCTGGAGAGGATTAAAGACATACGGGACCCCAAGAAGAAGCAATGTGCGGGCGGTCACTATATAATTTGGTGGTCACTCTGGGATTATTTGGGGACTGGGCAGAATTATGGATGCCTCTTAGTTTTTCCAAGGGAAGCCGGATGGAAAATCGACTGAAGCTAGTGGACCTAAGGGCCCGGGAGCTGCATGGGTGGAAGGAATGTCTTCGGGACTAGGATTATCAGAAAGTACAGGGAAAGGTCAGGAACTGCAAAAGAAAACGGACTGTACTGTAATTGTATCGTAACTCCTGCGTGTGAGTAAAGTTGATTTGTTGGAAATGAATCTAAGTCTGGAATCATTTTTGTGGACTCTGGAATGGGAACCAGGGTAACAGGACCGGAGGAGATCCCAGAGATTAAAGTGAGTGTTCTGTTCTTTATGCAACACACACCACAGACAGAACATTACAATTTCTTTGCGGGGTGCCATGGTGCGGGAACACAACAGCCCAAGTGTTGCTTCTCATAGCTCATATGCATAAAGTATTTACATGTCCTGTGAGAAACACTGCTTATGCTAGCCCGTGTATTGACAATGGTTCTTGGAAAAGTAATACACGAGTCATCCTATAGATGGTGATGGTGCTGGTCAAATGCAGCACAAGCTGGGAGAGCAAGTTAAAGAAGCCCTCCCATGAAGCTTTTTATTCATTAAATGTGTATTCGTGTATGTAGAGAAGGTGTATAAATATAATCGCCTACCGCCTGATCCAGGCCTGGTATCCTCCTCTTTTCAGTTACGTCACCTCTCTTTAGACTTCTTGGGTCAGACTGTGCTCTCCATGATCTGGAAATTACTTTTACAATGTAGGTCTATGGATTTTCAGAACGAGGCACCTTAGGCTTTGATTGTAAAAGAAACTTCCGACTTATGCATAGAACATAGATGTCACTGAAAAGAACTCTGTCAAGCGTTGAAACGTGGAAGTTTAAAAAGAAATTGTGTGCATCGGGACAATTGTGGAAAAAAAAAAAGAAAGACAAAAAAGCAACTAAAATCTGTTGTAAGAGCTTTGAAATGTTGTGGGGGGGGGGGGGGGGGGTTGCTCTTCATTGCATAAAAAAAAAAGATAACTTGCAATATTCATTCTACATTGAAGCATTTCTGCCACAATGGCCAGAGCAGGGGAAAAGTCTTATTCTCTAACTTGAGAAGCATTTCTAGCTGAGTGCTTGACACAGAGTTGATGCTCCGATTTTATAAAGTGGCATGCACTTCTTAATGCATTCGACACGTTGTATTTCAGAAAGCCATTCATTAACATTGGTGTGTGAAACGACAGTCATAATGATTTGGCCTCTTTATCTTTATTTTCTTAAAACTACTAAATTCTTACCTTTGTATACTTGAAATAACAGGGACTCCTTTTAAAATATCTTAGCCTTAATTGAACTCTTACTCAAAAACATAGACAATATATATATATATATATATATATCGGTGAGATAAATTGAGCTCTGCTATACCTGACAAGTTCAACATTTGCTACACACATAGTCATATCTATTCAATAAGCTCTTTTTTTCCTGTTAAAACAATTTTGACTTTATTTCAAAAGATTCATCCATCTGCGAATATGTAATTTTTTTTAAGCCATGAGCTCTTGAAAAGCAGAAATGTCATCAGCCGATAAAAAGACACATACATAAGCATGTACAATGTCACACGCTATAGCAAAATGTCACACACTCCCTTCCCAGGAGGACTGGTGTTGATGTTGAGATTAATTTTTAAAGATGGGTTCTTGCAGACGGCTGCCCATCTGTCTCTGACTATTTGCCACCATAGAAGAGATACATTATTTTGATGGATATGTGTAATTGTTTTGAGGGTTGCAGGTGAGAAACAAGAAGAGACACTTTGTGGCAATATAATGCAAGCATCATTGAGCAGAGGAAAGCCAACGGAGGAACGGGAAGAGATTATGTCTGTGGAGACCCAATAAGAAGCGAAGAGGGAATAGCTCTACTTTGTCACAGAAATGAAACTAGTAAGTTATTAATTTAGTGTGCAAATGAATATATTGGTAAACGGGGAAAACACAACTACATTCAAAATATATGTGACGTTAATAGCTATTGGAAAATCAACAATGAAATCCGTGGACAAAGTCTTCAAATAGGGGAAAATTTCACTGTCAATGAAGACACAGCTATTTCATAGTTTGGTCTTTTCTACTGTAACATATGGATGGGAAACCTGGACGATAAAGAAATAATACAGAAGAAGATTTGATGCCTTCAAAATGTGGAGCTGAAGAAGGATGTTATCAATACCATGGATGACAAGAAGAACAAACAAATTAATTTTGGAACAAATTCAGCCATAAATGTCACTTGAAGCAAGAATCACCAATCTATGAATTGCCTACTTTGGATACAACATACGAAGATAGCAATCACTGAAGAAGGTCATCAAAGTTGGAAGAATAGAAGGAACAAGGCAAAGAGAAAGACCAACAGCCTGATGGCTTGATACTTTAAAGATTCAGGTGGAGAAGACACTGGTGGACCTACCTAGACTTACATAAGTTTGATCTTCCTACATCTTGTTCATCCATCAAGTCGCCATGGCTTGGGATCAAGCCGAAGTCTGATATAAAAGAAGAAAAAAAAATCCTCAACACAAAGAGGACCTGTGGACAAGCATTTGCATTCCTGGGTCAATGACAGAATGACTATTAGATGCTACCGAGACGCATCAATAGCCACATCAAATGTGAATTTACCTAATGATCTTTACAAATACCTATAATAAATATCTAACATTAAACTAAGAAATACATGAAGATGTTTCTAAGTACCTCATGACTAAATGACCATCGGTCAATGAACCACTACAAGAAGAATAAAGCATGAATAATCTGCATACATTACTACCTATCATATACAAAAAAATGGCCTGCACTCTGTAATAATGTTGGGTGCGGGTGTAATGGACCAAAAGTCCAATATCAGTAGGCTAAGATTCACCGCACACCCTTTGTGGAATATCTTTCAGAAATATGAAAAAAATCAATCAGATAACATATGTACACTGGAAAAATAATATGCGACACAGATTACTGACTTTTCGAACCCTCCTGGGTCTTACTCATAGGTCGGTGAATCCAGGTGTAGTATGAGAGCAGAACTCCAGAAAAGGGAACACCGATGCTGAATCACGCTGCAAATAAGGTCCACAGCCACAATAGGCACCCTATGCCATCAGAACTGAATTTCTGGGATTAGTAGCCCCTGGATACTACAGGGACATCCTTTCCCTTTTCTTGAGTTCTGCTCTAATACTACACTACAGACAGCAAACTCTGTATTCTGATCCTGCAATCTTGCTTCCATCCATCTGTCATACTGTACTTCTTACTAACAAACATGCTATAGATTAGCAAGAGGTAAAGAATGGGTGATAGAGAAAACAGCAGGATAAAGGTACCGTCACATTAAGCGACGCTGCAGCGATGCTGTTTCGTCGTTGTGTGGTCGCTGGAGAGCTGTCACACAGACAGCTCTCCAGCGACCAACGATGCCGAAGTCCCCGGGTAACCAGGGTAAACATCGGGTTACTAAGCGCAGGGCCGTGCTTAGTAACCCGATGTTTACCCTGGTTACCAGTGTAAATGTAAAAAAAACCCAAACACTACATACTTACATTCCAGTGTCTGTCGCGTCCCCCGGCGTCCGCTTCCCTGCACTGTGTAAGCGCCGGCCGTAAAGCAGAGTGGTGACGTCACCGCTGTGCTCTGCTTTACGGCCAGCCGGCGCTGACACAGTGCAGGGAAGCGGAAGCCGGGGGACGCGACAGACACCGGAATGTAAGTATGTAGTTGGAGCGCCCCCACACCGCCGCAGGGCCGAGGGGTACCCGGAGCCGGGCCTCTGGGATCTCAGTCCTGGGGTTGTCACGGTGGCTAGACCCGGTCCGTGGCCCTGTCTGTCAGTGGGGGACGTCCGTTGCAAATAGGTGCTGTTAACGGTGGTGTAGCGGTGCAGTTGTGGGGTGCAGGTCGCGGTAAATAACGAGGACACCAGGTTGCAGTCTCTTTACCTCTTTACTGGAGATCTCTCGGTCCTCAGTCCGGAATCCGGTCCACCAGGCTGCGCAAGTCCGGCCGGTCCAATGGTACCTCCAGAGTTCTCCTCACAGGTGGAAATCAGTGCCTTCCTTCTTAGCGCTTTGTGTTGTAGTCCCTCCCTGCTGTGCTTACGGAAAGTACCCCACAACTGTTGTGTCTGTTTCTTAAGTTCCCTCACAACTCGATTAACTGATCTTCTGCTAATCTTCCGTCCCTTCCTGATGTTACAGTAAGAACGGCACCCGTTTGTCAGGTAGGCCTGGAGTTCTTCCGGGACCCTAGAGACGCCCCTCTCCCGCAATTGCCCCCCAAGACTTCATAGGTGATATGTGGTAGACAGCCCGCCTGAGACTGACTGTCCTGCCGCTGTTTGGAGTATGGCTTAAAGCTGTATATTATTCCACTCCCTCGGCGTTCCGGCCACCGGTAATGCGCCTCAGCAAGGTGCTGCCTCTTTCAACAAAACCCCTGCTGGTATTCTCCTTCTGCTTGATTTCGTTTCTCACTCAGCACAATCTATCTCGCTTCTAATCCTTTCTTAGGGCACCGCCGCTATTCTGAGCAGGCACGGTCCCGTTACGTTCTTTCAATGCCAAGCCTCTGCCAGGATCCCACCCCTGGCAGAGACCCTTCTGTCTCTTCCTCCACAACACCCTCTCTCACTAGGTGTTGCTTCGTTCGATCCAGTCAGCTTTCTCTACTAACTTCCTGCCTGACCCCCAGTTTACCCACTATGGTGGGGAGTGGCCTAATGAATAGCACCCTTAGCTCCCCCCGGAGGCCCAGCTGTGAAACATATTGGTGTCTGTGATACCTGATTGGAGGAACTCCTTCAGTGCCATCGAACGCACCATGGCTCCCCTTAGTGGCAGAGCCACAGTACTGCAACGACCAGGACTCTGGGGCACTGCATAGTGTTTGGTTTTTTTTACATTTACAATGGTAACCAGGGTAAATATCGGGTTACTAAGCGCGGCCCTGCGCTTAGTAACCCGATGTTTACCCTGGTTACCAGTGAAGACATCGCTGAATCGGCGTCACACACACTGATTCAGCGATGTCAGAGGGTGATCCAGCGACGAAATAAGGTGCTGGCCTTCTAGCTCCGACCAACGATGTCACAGCAGGATCCTGATCGCTGCTGCGTGTCAAACACAACGATATCGCTAGCCAGGACGCTGCAACGTCACGGATCGCTATCGTTATCGTTGTTAAGTTGTTCAGTGTGAAGGTACCTTTAGACTACATACAGTTGTTTGCTGTACGTTATCAAAGAGACATCAAGAAGATTTAGGTATTTTAGGACACCAAAAAGAAGGTTGTGATATTGTACATAGCTTTTTAAGTTAATGGGAATCTATCACCACATTTTTGCCATGTAATCTGAGAGCTTCATAACGTAGAGGCAAAGACCCTGTTTTCAACTAAATATTGCTACTGGGACAATTCTGGTAATTTTGAAAAAGTTACTTTTTTATCAGTAGGACATTATCACTAGAGGACTAGTAAAGCTGTTGCCATGTTGTCCTCCATATTCATGAGCCCTGCTGCATACCCTCCACCACCACCATCACCACTTATTTCTAGCTATCTTCCCATGCACAGTAGGCTGCCAATCAATATTGTTTGGGGGGTTATACAGAGCTCAGCATTCAGAGAACTGCTAGGTTTGCAGTAGATAAAATAATGATTTTATCAAAAGTACAGCAATTGGCCCACTAAGTGATATATCGCTGAAATCAAGGCCTCTGCTCTTACATCATGCTGCTCTCAGATTGGATAGCAAAAATCTGGTGATCTAGATCTAAACTGAATATTCACCAGTTATATGTATATACCAAACTGTTTGTATTAGGATTGTCTCATGGATAGAGTGGTACAGCTGCCCATAGCGATCAGTCATGTAGGATGAAGAGTAGAAGATCTGCATAATAGTTGGCCCGTAAAACAGGAAATAGTAAGGGCTAAATACAAAGATAGTGTGAAAAAAGGAAAAATACTTTAATTATCTAAATGTATTTAATGTACAACATTTAAGTAAACAGTGAATTATAATGTATACTGTATCTATAATGCATTAATAAATCTGAAAATAAAAATATGTAAATGATGAAATTAGATAAAAATTGCTGTATTGAACTTACAGGGGTTTTCCCATGTACAAAAGTTTATTTTATTCAATAGATCTTGGAATAATAATAATTTCCACCATTGGTATCATTAAAATTAGGGTAAAATTGGAAGGGAGGCGAGAAAGACACTAGGTCTATGCGTTTCGCGCTCACTGCTCTTAGTCCTGTCTAAGTAGTGAGCTCAAAGAGCATAGACCTAGTGTATTTCTCCCCTCCCTTCCCAGTTTTCATGATTTAAATTTTTCTCTGATTTTTATTTATACCAATAAATGTAATGCTTTATAATATAATCTCTACCTTTTTTCCAGATGTTGAAACTACGTCCATTTGCTGTAAACAATAGGAAATCCTTTTTTATAACTTAAAATAGTAGCGTAGTTGACTTCACTTTTCTAAGCAGCCGCAGAGAAAATATCACAGAATATGATTTTCACAAGCGAGCCTGCAGGCAATGAATACTCTACTCCTTATCTATACAGTCCCACACATTGCAGCCTTTCATTGGAGGTATAGCTAAGGCGATACTCCCAACACAACTCACAATGCATATGTGCAATCATAGTTTCAATGTAGCAAGTTATAACATATGTCCAAGCCAGTCCCCCCATACAGGTAACAGTGATAGAATAGTTGCAGGTTATTTTTTCATGTTCGCATGGTTGCCCATTACCGTATATACTCGAGTATAAGCCGAGATTTTCAGCCCAAATTTTTGGGCTGAAAGTGCCCCTCTCGGCTTATACTCGAGTCACGGTCTGTGGCAGGGTCGGCGGGTGAGGGGGAGAGGGCGCTGAGGCATACTTACCTAGTCCCGGCGCTCCTGGCGCTCCCCCTGCCCGTCCCACGGTCTTCGGCCCCTGTACAGCGGTCACGTGGGACCGCTCATTAAACTTATGAATATGGACTCCACTCCCATAGGGGTGGAGCCGCATATTCATTTCTCTAATCAGCGGTGCCGGTGACCGCTGATAGAGGAAGAGGCTGCGGCACCTGGAGACCAGCTGTCCGGTGGAAGGAGCGGGACGCCGGGAGCAGGTAAGTATCGCATATTTACCTGTCCACGATCCACACGCCGGGCGCCGCTCCATCTTCCCGGCGTCTCTCCGCTCTGACTGTGCAGGTCAGAGGGCGCGATGACGCATATAGTGTGCGCGCCGCCCTCTGCCTGATCAGTCAGTGCGGAGAGACGCCGGGACCGGATGCTGAGGAGCTGCAAGCAAGAAAGGTGAGTATGTGTTTTTTTTTTTTTTTACTGAAGCAGCGTTATATATGGCACAGATTTATGTGGAGCATTTATGGGGCCAAACCAAACGGTGCAGAGCATATAGGGAACAGCTATATAAGGAGCATCTATGGGGCCAAACTGAACAGTGCAGAGCATATAGGGAACAGCTATATAAGGAGCATCTATGGGGCCAAACTGAACGGTGCAGAGCATATAGGGAACAGCTATATAAGGAGCATCTATGGGGCCAAACTGAACAGTGCAGAGCATATAGGGAACAGATTTATAATGAGCATCTATGGGGCCAAACTGAACAGTGCAGAGCATATAGGGCACAGCTTTAAATGGAGCATCTATAGGGCCATAATGAATGGTGCAGAGCATTGTATATGGGGCACAGCTTTATATGGAGCATCTATGGGGCCATAATGAACGGTGCAGAGCATTCTATATGGCACAGCTATATATGGATAATATATGGGGCAATAATCAATGGTATGGAGCATTATATATGGCACAGCTTTATATGGAGCATCTATGGGGCAATAATGAATGGTATGGAGCATCTATTTTTATTTTTGAAATTCACCGGTAGCTGCTGCATTTTCCACCCTAGGCTTATACTCGAGTCAATAAGTTTTCCCAGTTTTTTGTGGCAAAATTAGGGGGGTCGGCTTATACTCGGGTAGGCTTATACTCGAGTAGATACGGTATTTTCTTTCTGCAATTGCATGCTAGTAACTAGTGTTGAGCATTCCGATACCGCAAGTATCGGGTATCGGCCGATACTTGCGGTATCGGAATTCCGATACCGAGATCCGATACTTTTGTGGTATCGGGAATCGGAATCGGAAGTTCCCAGTGTATGGTTCCCAGGGTCTGAAGGAGAGGAAACTCTCCTTCAGGCCCTGGGATCCATATCCATGTAAAAAATAAAGAATTAAAATAAAAAATATTGATATACTCACCTCTCCGGAGGCCCCTGGACATCCCTGCTGGTAACCGGCAGCCTGCTTTGCTTAAAATGAGCGCGTTCAACACCTTCCATGACGTCATGGCTTCTGATTGGTCGCGTGCCGCTCATGTGACCGCCACGCGACCAATCACAAGCCGTGACGTAATTCTCAGGTCCTAAATTCCTAGAATTCGGAATTTAGGGCCTGAGAATGACGTCACGGCTTGTGATTGGTCGCGTGGCGGTCACATGAGCGCACGCAACCAATCAGAAGCCGTGACGTCATGGAAGGCCCTAAACGCGCTCATTTTAAGCAAAGAAGGCTGCCGGTTACCAGCGGTGATGTCCAGGGGCCTCCGGAGAGGTGAGTATATCAATATTTTTTATTTTAATTCTTTATTTTACACAGTAATATGGATCCCAGGGCCTGAAGGAGAGTTTCCTCTCCTTCAGACCCTGGGAACCATCAGGATACCTTCCGATACTTGGTGTCCCATTGACTTGTATTGGTATCGGGTATCGGTATCGGCGATATCCGATACTTTTCAGGTATCGGCCGATACTATCCGATACCAATACTTTCAAGTATCGGACGGTATCGCTCAACACTACTAGTAACTCAAAAAAGACTTGGCTTTCCAACCATCCTAGGTGAAGGTAATGTAGATGAAATTGTAATCTGGCATGATATATTGATTGTTAATTAATAGTCTCCCAAAACATGGTCTTTCACGGGATTGGAGGAGGCTATTAATTAATATTCAACCGTTTGGAAGCAGATTACTGGACATCTGCAAAACTGCTAAGTTTTATATGTAGGCCATTGGATGTAGCAGTGTTTTTTGTGTGAACATATGCTTAACTTTCTGTAATCTGATTAGGTACTCCATTTCAAATATTTTGTGAGCAGATGCATATATGTAGCTTGGTACAGATAGATGTGTTATTTACAGAATATAATAGACTCCATGCATATAACCAAGAATTTACATTAAAGGGAATAAAGAGATTCCCAGAGTAATTATTCATTATCCTCATCTTTAAATTCCTGTGTTACCAGAGGCACTTGGAATATATCCAGGCAATTGCCTAAAAAAAATTCTGCATGGATGAATAAATACTGAAGAGCTCATGATATATTTTTACATATAATGGGTACGGAAAGTATTCAGACCCCTTTACATTTTTCACTCTTTGTTTCATTGCAGCCATTTGGTAAATTCAATGAAGTTCATTTTTTTTCTCATACATGTACACTCTGCACCCCATCGTGACTGAAAAAAACAGAAATGTAGAATTTTTTGCATATTAATTAAAAAGAAAAACTGAAATATCACGTGGTCATAAGTATTCAGACCCTTTGCTTAGACACTCATATTTACGTCACATGCTGTCCTTTTCCTTGTGATTTTCCTTGAGATGGTTCTACTCCTTCATTGGAGGACAGCTGTGTTTAATTAAACTGATAGGACTTGATTTGGAAAGGCACACACCTGTCTATATAAGACCTCACAGTGCATATCAGACCAAATGAGAATCATGAGGTCAAAGGAACTGGCCAAGGAGCTCAGAGACAGAATTGTGGCAAGGCACAGATCAGTCCAAAGTTACAACAGAATTTCTGCAGTACCCAAAGTTCCTAGGAGCACAGTGGCCTCCATAATCCTTAAATGAGAGAAGTTTGGGACCTCCAGAAGTCTTCCTAGACCTGGCCATCCAGCCAAACAGAGCAAACGCTGATGATGAGCCTTGGTGAGAGAGGTAAAGAAGAACCCAAAGATCACTGTGGCTGAGCTCCAGAGATGAAATAGGGAGATGGGAGAAAGTTGCACAAAAGTCCACTATCACTGCACCCCTCTACCAGTCGGGCTTTTATGGCAGAGTGGCCTGACAGAAGCCTCTCCTAAGTGCGAAGTGCAAGACATATGAAAGCCTGCTTTTAGTTTGCTAAAAAGACATGAACGACTCCCAGACTATGAGAAATAAGATTCTCTGGTCTGATGAGCTGAAGATAGATCCTTTTGCCGATAATTCTAAGCGGTATGTCTGCAGAAAACGAGGCACTGCTCATCACCTTCCCAATACAATACCAACAGTGAAACATGGTGATGGCAGCATCATGCTATGAGGGTGTTTTTCAGCTGCAGGGAGAGGACGACTGGTTGCCATTGAAGGAAACATGAATGTGGCCAAGTACAGAGATATCCTGGATGAAAACCTCTCCCAGATTGCTCTGGAACTCAGACTTTGCCGAAGGTTCACCTTCCAACAAGACATTGACCCTAAGCACACAGCTAAAATAATGAAAGAGTGGCTTCACAACAACTCTGTGACCATACGTTACAGGCCCAGCCAGAGCCCTGACCTAAACCCAATTGAGCATCTCTGAAGAGACCTGAAAATGGCTGTAAACCAATGTTCACCATCCAACTTGACGGAACTGGAGAGAATCTGCAAGGAAGAATGGCAGAGGATCCCCATATCCAGGTGTGCAAAACTTGTGGCATCGTTGCCAAGAAGACTAATGGCTGTACTAGCTCAAAAGGGTGCTTCTACTCAATACAGAGCAAAGGGTCTGAATACTTATGACCATGTGATTTCAGTTTTTCTTTTTTTTATACATTTTCAAAAATTCCTACATTTCTGTTTTTTTCAGTCAAGATAGGGTGCCGAATGTACATTAATGAGAAAAAAATGAACTTTTTTGAGTTTAAAAAAATGGCTTCAATGAAACAAAGAGTGGAAAATTTAAAGGGGTCTGAATACTTTCCGTACCCACTGTATATAACTCCAAGACACAAGCAACCCAGCATGAACATTAGATAGAAGTTCTTAGAACTTAAGAGCGTGTCTCCAGAAGATTATCTGGTATCTAAAGATTAGCACCTGTTTTTTTCTTCTGTTATCAGCGTAGAATTGTCAATTTGGATATGCTGAATTGTACATGGAAGATTGAAGCTGGATGTTTGACCAGAAAACTTGGTCAAAAGCCACCTTGGTTTACAACAACTGAGTGTGCAGACTACACTGTGTTCCAAATTATTATGCAAATTGGATTTAAGTGTCTAAAAGATTTAATTGTTTTGTTTTTCAAATAAACTCGTGGATGGTATTGTGTCTCAGGGCTCAATGAATCACTGAAATCAATCTTAAACACATGTGATAATTAGTTTTCCAGGTGATATAATTAAAGGAAAACTACTCAAAAATGATGTTCCACATTATTATGCAGGTCACAGGTTTCAAGCAATATGGGAAATAAAAAGGATCTATCTGCTGCTGAAAAGCGTTAAATAGTGCAATGCCTTGGACAAGGTATGAAAAAATTTGATATTTCACGAAAACTTAAGAGTGATCATCATACTCTGATGAGATTTGTGACTGAAACAGAGCACAGACAGAGTTCATGAAAATAAAGGCATAATGAGGAAGTTTTCTGGCAGACAAATTCATTGGATTAACCCCTTAGTGACAGAGCCAATTTGGTACTTAATGACCAGGCCAATTTTTACAATTCTGACCACTGTCACTTTATGAGGTTATAACTCTGGAACGCTTCAACGGATCCTGCTGATTCAGAGATAGTTTTTTCGTGACATATTGTACTTCATGTTAGTGGTAACATTTCTTCGATATTACTTGCGATTATTTATGAAAAAAATGGAAATATGGCAAAAAAATTAAAAATTTAGCAATTTTCAAAATTTGGATTTTTATGCCCTTAAATCAGAGAGATATGTCACAAAAAATAGTTAATAAATAACATTTCCCACATGTCTACTTTACATCAGCACAACTTTGGAACCAAAGTTTTTTTTTGTTAGGGAGTTATAAGGGTTAAAAGTTGACCAGCAATTTCTCATTTTTACAACACCATTTTTTTTTTAGGGACCACATCACATTTGAAGTCATTTTGAGGGGTCAATATGATAGAAAATAACCAAGTGTGACACCATTCTAAAAACTGCACCCCTCAAGGTGCTCAAAACCACATTCAAGAAGTTTATTAACCCTTTACGTGCTTCACAGGAACTGAAACAATGTGGAAGGCAAAAATGAACATTTAACTTTTTTTTGCAAACATTTTGCTTCAGAACCATTTTTTTTTTATTTTCACAAGTGTAAAAACAGAAATTTAACCATAAATGTTGTTGTGCAATTTCTCCTGAATATGCCAATATCCCATATGTGGGGGTAAACCACTGTTTGGGCGCACCGCAGAGCTTGGAAGAGAAGGAGCGCCGTTTGACTTTTTCAATGCAGAATTGGCTGGAATTGAGATCGGATGCCATGTCACGTTTAGAGAGCCCCTGATGTGCCTAAACAGTGGAAACCCCCCACAAGTGACCCCATTTTGGAAACTAGACCCCTTAAGGAACTTAACTAGATGTGTGGTGAGCACTTTGAGCCCCCAAGTGCTTCACAGAAGTTTATAAAGTAGAGCCGTGAAAATAAAAAATCGCATTTGTTTACACAAAAATGATCTTTTCGCCCACAAATTCTTATTTTCACAAGGGTAACAGGAGAAATTAGACCAGAAAAGTTGTTGTGCAATTTCTCCTGAGTATGTTGATACCCCATATGTGGGGGTAAACCACTGTTTGGGCGCACCGCAGAGCTTGGAAGAGAAGGAGTGCCATTTTACTTTTTCAATGTAGAATTGGCTGGAATTGAGATTGGACGCCATGTCGCATTTGGAGATCCCCTGATGTGCCTAAACAGTAGAATCCCCCCACAAGTGACCCCATTTTGGAAACTAGACCACTTAAGGAACTTAACTAGATGTGTGGTGAGCACTTTAAACCCCCAGGTGCTTCTCAGAAGTTTATAACGTAGAGCCGTGAAAATAAAAAATCGCATTTTTTCTACAAAAATGATATTTTTGCCCCAAAATATTTATTTTCACAAGGGTAACAGGAGAAATTAGACCACAAAAGTTGTTGTGCAATTTCTCCTGAGTACATCAATACCCCATATGTGGGGGTAAACCACTGTTTGGGCGCACTGCAGAGCTTGGAAGAGAAGGAGTGCCGTTTTACTTTTTCGATGTAGAATTGGCTGGAATTGAGATCGAACGCCATGTCGCGTTTGGAGAGCCCCTGATGTGCCTAAACAGTGGAATCCCCCCACAAGTGACACCATTTTGGAAACTAGACCCCTTAAGGAACTCATGTAGATGTGTGGTGAGCACTTTAAACCCCCAGGTGCTTCACGGAAGGTTATAGCGTAGAGCCGTGAAAATAAAAAGTCACTTTTTTTTTTCAAAAATGATCTTTTTGCCCCCAAATTGTTATTTTGACAAGGGTAACAGGAGAAATTAGACCACAAAAGTTGTTGTGCAATTTCTCCTGAGTGTGGCGATACCCCATATGTGGGGGTAAACCACTGTTTGGGCGCACCGCAGAGCTTGGAAGAGAAGGAGTGCCGTTTTACTTTTTCAATGTAGAATTGGCTGGAATTGAGATCGGACACCATGTCGCGTTTGGAGAGCCCCTGATGTGCCTAAACAGTAGAAACCCCCCACAAGTGACCCCATTTTGGAAAGTAGACCACTTAGGGAACTTATCTAGATGTGCGGTGAGCACTTTAAACCCCCCAAGTTCTTCACAGAATTTTATAAAGTAGACCCGTGAAAATAAAAAATCCTTTTTTTTCCCTCAAAAATGATTTTTTTAGCCTGCAATTTTTTATTTTCTCAAGGGTAACAGGAGAAATTGGACCCCAAAATTTATTGTGCAATTTATGCTGAGTAGGCTGATACCCCATATGTTGGGGTAAACCACTGTTTGGGCGCATGGCAGAGCTCGGAAGGGAAGGAGCGCCGTTTTGGAATGCAGACTTTGATAGAATGGTCTGCGGGCGTTATGTTGCATTTGCAGAGCCCTTGATGTACCTAAACAGTAGAAACCCCCCACAAGTGACCCCATTTTGGAAACTAGACCCCCCAAGGAACTTATCTAGATGTGTGGTGAGAACTTTGAATGCCCATTTGCTTCACAGAAGTTTATAATGCAGAGTTGTGAAAATAAAAAATATTTTTTTTTTCCACAAAAAAGATTTTTGAACCCCCAAATTTTTATTTTGACAAGGGTAAAAAGAGAAATTGGACCCCAAAAGTTGTTGTCGAATTTGTGCTGAGTACACTGATACCCCATGTGTGGTGGGGACCACTGTTTGAGCGCATGGCAGAGCTCGGAAGGGAAGGAACCCCATTTTGGAATGCGGACTTTGATAGAATGGTCTGCGGGCATTATGTTGCGTTTGCAGAGACCCTGATGTACCTAAACAGTAGAAACCCCCCACAAGTGACCCCATTTTGGAAACTAGAGCCCCCAAGGAACTTATCTAGATGTGTGGTGAGAACTTTGAATGCCCAAGTGCTTCACAGACGTTTATAATGCAGAGTTGTGAAAATAAAAAATATTTTTTTTTCAACAAAAATTTTTTTTTAGCCCCCAAGTTTTTATTTTCACAAGGGTAACAGGAGAAATTGGACCCCAAAAGTTGTTGTCCAATTTATCCCGAGTACGCTGATGCCCCATATGTGGGGGTAAACCACTGTTTCGGTGCACGGCAGAGCTCGGAAGGGAGGGAGCACCATTTGACTTTTTGAGCGCAAAATTGGCTGTGGCGTTTAGAGACCCCCTGATGTACCTAAACAGTGGAAACCCCCCAAATCTAACTCCAACCCTAACCCCAACACACCCCTAAGGCTTCTTTCACACTTCAGTTGTTTGGCGTCAGTCAGCTCCGACATAGTGACGGATCCGTCACAATTGTTGAGAAAACGGTATTAACGGATCCGTTTTTTTGACGGATCCGTTACTTGGGGGTTGTCTGGGAAAAGTATCTACTTTTTGGAGCATGCGCAATTGAAAAAGCGGATTGGGGCGAAGGATCCGCCGAAATGACGGTAACAACGGATCCGTCGCCCATAGGCAGCCATTCTATGGAATGACGAACGCGACGGATCCGTCGCGAACCGCCATTTCGGCGCAGACAAAAAACGTTACAATGGCCGTCAATGTCTAGATGACGTCCGCCAAATCTCGATGGATCCGTCACATGGCGGATGGAACGGACGACCATCCGCCACAATCCGTCGCTAATGCATGTCTATGGGAAAATAGCGGAACCGCCAAAAAAATGGCGGATCCGCTATTTGATGAAAATGGCCGTTTCAGACTGACGCCAAAAGACTGAAGTGTGAAAGAGGCCTAACCCTAATGCCAACCCGATCCATAATCCTAATCACAACCCTAAGGATAATCGCAACCCTAACCTCAAAACAACCATAACCCTAATCAGAACCCTAAATCCAACACACCCCTAATCCTAATCTCAACCCTAACCTCAAACCTAACCCTAATCCCAATACACCCCTAATCCCAACCCGACCCTTAACCCTAATCCCAAACCTAACCGTAATCCCAAACGTAACCCTAATGCCAACCCTGATCCAAACCCTAATCCCAACCCTAACTTTAGCCGCAACCCTAGTCCTAACTTTAGCCCCAACTCTAACTATAGACCTAACTTTAGCCCCAACCCCAACCCTAACCCTAAATTTAGCTCCAACCCTAACCCTAAATTTAGCCCCAACCCTAACCTTAGCCCTAACCCTAACCCTAGCCCTAACCCTAGCCCTAACCCTAGCCCTAACCCTAACCCTAATTTTAGCCCCAACTCTTCTCTCCTGCCGGCCGGCAGATGGCAGCAGAGAGCGGGCGCACTGCGCATGCGCCCGCCATTTTCTTTCTATAGGAAGAACCCGGCCGGCAGGAGAAGACACAGGAGGACCCAGGGACACCGGTAAGTATGATAGGGTCCCCGAATCCCCCTATTTCTCTGTCCTCTGATGTGCGATCACATCAGAGGACAGAGAATTACACATCACTTTTTTTTTTTTTTTTTTGCGGTCGCCGGTAAACAGTTAATTACCGGCGATCGCAAAACAGGGGTCGGTAAAAACCGACCCCGATCATGTTCTTTGGGGTCTCGGCTACCCCCAGCAGCCGAGACCCCAAAGATCTCCCAGGTGCCGGCTGGCGGGCGCACTGCGCGTGCGCCCGCCATTTTTAAGATGGCGGCGCCCATGGGGAACCACAAGGAGCACCGGGGGAGACAGGTGAGTATCGGGGGGGCATCGGGGGAGGCCGGGGACCCCATTTCTCTGTCCTCCGATGTGCGATCACATCGGAGGACAGAGAAATTAAATGGGAAATCGCGTTTTTTTTTTTTTTTGCGATCGCCGGTAAACGGTTAATTACCGGTGATCGCAACTTGGGGGTCGGTAAAAAACCCCCGAATCATGTTCTCTGGGGTCTCGGCTACCCCCGGTAACCGAGACCCCAGAGAAAATCCGACTCTGTGGGGCGCTATTCACTTTTTCCACAGCGCCGTTAATTAACGGTGCTGTGGTTTAAGTACCCTTAGCGGCCGCCGTTAAAAGGCGTATCGGCGGTCATTAAGGGGTTAAGAGAGCAGCTGCCAAAATACCATTACAAAGTAGCAAACAGTTATTTGAAGCTGCTGGTGCGTCTGGAGTCCCTCGAACCTCAAGGTGTAGGATCCTTCAAAGGCTTGCTGTGGTGCATAAACCTACTATTCGGCCACTCCTAAACAGTGTTCACAAGCAGAAACGGTCGCAGTGGGCCCAGACATACATGAAGACTAATTTTCAAACAATCTTGTTTACTGATGAGTGTCGAGCAATTCTGGACGGTCCATATGGATGGAGTAGTGGATGGTTGGTGGATGGCCACCATGTCCCAAAAAGGCTGCAACGTCAGCAAGGAGGTGGAGGAGTCATGTTTTGGGCTGGAATCATGGGGAACCAGCTGGTAGGGCCCTTTAAGGTTCCTGAAGGTGTGAAAATGACCTCAGCAAAGTAAATAGAGTTTCTGACTGACAACTTTCTTCCATGGTCTAAAAAGCAGAAACGTGCCTTCAGGAACAAAATCATCTTCATGAATGACAATGAATACCTCTGAGTAATTGGCTGCTATGGGCATAAAAGGAGATAAACTCATGGTGTGGCCACCATCTTCCCCTGATCTCAACCCTATAGAGAACCTTTGGAGTATCATCAAACAAAAGATCTATGAGGGTGGGAGGCAGTTCACATCAAAACAGCAGCTCTGGGAGGCTATTCTGACTTCATGCAAAGAAATACAAGCAGAAACTCTCCATAAACTCACAAGTTCAATGGATGCAAGAATTGTGAAGGTGATATCAATGAAGGGCTCCTATGTTAACATGTACCTTGGCCTGTTAGGATGTTTTGGAGTTAAATAGCTTTTTTGTTCAGTGAATGTGACTTCCTAATGCTGCAAATTCCACAAATGAGCATTTTCAGTTCTTTAAAACATATCAAATGTTTAGAAATACTACTGTGCCTAATAATTTGGAACAGTGCATTTTAAGTTTTTATTCATTTTGGAGATTATACTGTTATCATTGGGGGGTTTCTTCAATAAAATTTGATGTATACTCTAACAGGTGATGACTTTTATTAGACGGACTGTCATTTGCACTGACCATTTAGGAA
Source organism: Ranitomeya variabilis (assembly GCF_051348905.1). Taxonomy (NCBI): domain Eukaryota; kingdom Metazoa; phylum Chordata; class Amphibia; order Anura; family Dendrobatidae; genus Ranitomeya; species Ranitomeya variabilis. Next base: position 1,010,817,240 of record NC_135233.1, on the reverse strand, counting down.
AATCCGAGGAAAATGTCATTTGCATAATAATTTGGAACACAGTGTAAGGCCGGGTTCACATATGCGTCTGTGTGCACAGCGTACGATCCGCATTGATCTGCATCGATCCGCATGCATCACGCGTACATATCTTTAACATTGTGTACTCAGTGACATGTTTTTCCATGCGTTCTCTTGCAGATGCGTACACATGCGCCGTTTTGAGGTGTGCGGCAGGGTCCAGCAAACACAACGTGTTTCATTTTTTGAGGTGTCAAATACTGCTCAATCGTCCGCGTTTCTGTGTATGGGAAAGCATTGTTATACAAGGACATGCGTACGCTTGAGCTCGATATCCATGCGTACTTCTGACTAATTTTGTCTTGGAAATGATGTAACCACCTGAAAATTGCCAGCTGTACAAAAGGGGGTCTGGAGACAGGAAGTCCATTACTCTCAAGACTCTTGATGCAGCTACAGGTCAGTGGATGAAGGCACAAGACTCTGGATGCACGCACAGGACATTTCATGAAGGCAGAAGACTCTGGATGCGGGCATAGAACCTTGGATGAAGGCAGAAAACTCTAGATGTAAGTATAGAAGCTTTGAAAATGTCTTTCTGTCTCTCACTGCATTCTTTACTCTGTACTTATGTTTTTTTCTGGTACTTCTAGACTGTTTGTTGCTGCCATCCTGGTGCTGCTGTCTTGGTCCCGATGCTGCCATCTATGTAAGTATAGAAGCTTTGAAAATGTCTTACTGTCTTTGCACTCTGTACAGATTTTTTTTTATCTTTGTAGATAAGGTGCTGCTCTCTTGGTCCCAGTGCTGCTGTCCTGGTTCTGGTGCTGCTGTCTTTGTCCCAGTGCTGCTGTCCTGGTCCTGGTGCTGGTGCTGCTGTCTTAGTCCCAATGCTGCCATCTATGTAAGTATAGAAGCTTTGAAAATGTCTTACTGTCTTTGCACTCTGTACAGATTTTTTTTTATCTTTGTAGATAAGGTGCTGCTCTCTTGGTCCCAGTGCTGCTGTCCTGGTTCTGGTGCTGCTGTCTTTGTCCCAGTGCTGCTGTCCTGGTCCTGGTGCTGGTGCTGCTGTCTTAGTCCCAATGCTGCTGTCTATGTAAGTATAGAAGCTTTGAAAATGTCTTTCTGTCTTTGCACTCTGTACTCTGTACAGATTTTTTTCCATTCTTTGTAGATTAGGTGCTGCTGTCTTGGTCCCAGTGCTGCTGTCCTGTTCCTGATGCTGCTGTCTTTGTCCCAGTGCTGCTGTCCTGGTCCTGGTGCTGCTGTCTTGGTCCCAGTGCTGCTGTCTTGGTCCCGGTGCTGCTGTTCTGGTGCTGTTCATCAGTCCATCCTGGTGCTGTGCTGCGGTTCCTGTTGTGTGTTGCCTGCCTGCTGTGTGCTTGGACTACTGCCTGTAATGTAAGTATTGGTGTCCATTTTATTTATTTTTTTGCTACATTGTGTTTGGATTTTACCAAGTTATATATTTTTCCTCTCTAGTGTTTCACTTGACTGCTGTCTGCTCTTACAACATGTCTTCCACTAAAGGTTCCGAAAGTGGCCATGACACTGATTATGTAATCACATTTGATTGGCTTCCGCACTTCATGTCCTCAGAACTCCCAACCCTTATCCTGGGAGACTTCAACATCCCCATAAACAGCTTCACTTCTACATCTGCATCCCAGCTTCTATCACTAACCACTTCGCTCGGCCTCTCGCAGCTCTCAACCTCTGAGACACACAAGGACGGTAACACCCTTGACCTGGTCTTGTCTGGCTGTGTTCCATCTCCTACCTAAATAGCTCACCGCTTCCCCTCTCTGACCACAGCATTCTCTCCTTCATGCTCACAAATCCTCGCTCACCCTAGCGCACTCCAACCTACCATTTAGTCAGAAATCTACAAATCATTAACTGTCATACACTTTCAGACTCCTTACACTCATCACTGTCCCCCAATCTCCACTTTTTCCTGTCCTGATCTGGCTGTACATCACTACTATTACACTCTTAGAAGCACCCTGGAACAAGTAGCTCCCCTCACCATCAGAACCTCCAAACACAAAGTAAAACAGTCCTGGCTCACATCGCAAACCCGATTTCTCCAGCGATGCTCTAGGAGTGCTGAACGCTTATGGAGGAAAACTGTACACCAGAAGACTTCATCCACTTCAAATTTATGTTAAAAACCTATAACTCTGCATTTCACTTTGCCAAACAGACCTACTTCACCACCCTGATCTCCTCACTATCCAACAACCCCAAGAAATTTTTTGACACCTTTCACTCCCTCCTGAGGCCAAATGCACAAGCTACTATCACAGACATTTGTGCTGGTGACCTGGCCTCCCACTTTATAGAGAAAATAGACAATATCCATCAGGAAATCCGCTCCCAATCACCAAGTTCAGTGACTCCCATCCCTCCCTACATCTCCCCTGGCTCACTCTCCACATTTGATCCCATCACAGAAGAAGAAGTCTCCAGCCTCCTCTCTTTTTCTCATCTGACTACATGCACTACCGACACCATTCCCTCTCATCTCCTCCAGTCTCTCTCCAGTCATCACTGCTCACCTAACTACAATCTTTAATCTCTCACTCTCCTCAGGCATTTTCCCATTCTCCTTCAAACACTATCATTACTCCATTACTAAAGAAACCCGCCCTCGACCCATCCTGCACAAATAACTACAGACCAGTCTCCAACCTGCCCGTCATCTCTAAACTCTTGGAGCGCCTAGTCTACTGCTGCCTTACCCGTTACCTCTCCACTCACTCCCTCCTAGACCCTTCGCAGTCCAACTTCCACCCCCTACACTCGACAGAAACTGCACTTATCAAAGTGACCAACGACCTTCTGACAGCAAAAATGTAACGGTGACCACTCTCTGATCATTCTTCTCAATCTTTCTGCAGTGTTGGACACTGTTGACCACCCTCTCCTACTCTCTAGGCTCTAATCACTAGGCATTAAGGACACTGCTCTCTCCTGGTTCTCCTCCTATCTTTCTGACCACTCCTTCAGTGTTCTGTTCTCTGGCTCCACTTCATCTCCCTGTCGGGGTAACTCAGGGATCAGTCCTTGGCTCCCTTCTCTTCTCTCTTTACACAGCCCCAGTTGGACAGACCATCAGCAGATTTGGCTTTCAGTACCATCCTTATGCTGACAACACACAACTATACACGTCATCCCCTGACCTTACTCCCGCAGTCTCCGACATCATGTCCGCTCTCTATCTGAAATTCAACCTCTCCAAAACTGAATTTTTTCTGCTCCCACCATCTACTAACCTCCCTAAACCTGATGTTTCCCTCTCTATGGGTAGCTCCATAATAACACCCTGGCAGCAGGCACGTCTGGGTGTTACGTTTGACTCTGATCTCTCCTTCACAGCCCATATACAATCTCTTTCCCGCTCATGCCGCTTACACCTAAAGAACATCTCTGGAATCCACCCTTTTCTCACTATGGAAACAACAAAAACCTTCACTGTCGCCCTGATCCACTCCCCCTTGGACTACTGCAATGCTCTATTAATTGACCTCCTGTTAGGGGTTGAGTTCCCACCTCTGCACAGGAGGAATCTTGAGCCATCTCTGCTGCGGTCTCCCATTCTTCTCCAGCCACGGTGGAGCCTGCTCAGCGGAGGCATCAGTCCCAGTGTCTCGCTCAGTCTGATACTGTCAAAAGGGTTACTGCTGCCTTTCCAGCTTCTGCCATTGTAGCGGAAAAAACCCAAAATGAAAGAAAACAATATACTGTTCATCCACATACTCACAACCACCGTGGGGGAGTCTATCGGGAAGACATACTTAGTAAAAAGAGAGGGGGACACTCTTATAGTCAATATTATAGAGCAGAAAAAATGGAGTTCTTGTCCACGAATAGTTAAATAGTTTATTCTTTAGTTACAAAATGTACCAAGCAACATATTTATAATTAACTTGCATAAAAAGCAAAACGATTAGACACGAATGGCTGTAGCACAGACCAAGAAAACGGTGCAGCACACGGGCTGATGCCAGGTATATAAAACAATTACATGCACAGTGCAGAATCTTTTGTAGGTAATTAGCCAGGGGGAGCCTATGGAGAGGTGCAAAATAGTCGATTGAGCCCTGTACACTGGCTCATCTCATGTAACAACATACTCACAACCCCGGATGCTTACCCACATTCAGGCACCAGGACCGAGCCGCACCGTCGCCCCAACGCGCGTTTCACGTCGGCTTCTTCAGGGGGCGGTGCTGCTCACTGTCCGGCGCTACTATTTATAAGAACCTCAATCATATTACAGGATCCACCTGTGTCGGCGCATGTCCGGGAAGCGCCCAGCTAGGCACTGCATCGCGGGCGACATCCAAGATGGCGGTGCGGTCCAGCGGCTCAACTAAGTGACCTCACTGAACCGCAAACGCCATCAGCCGGCGCTGCCCACAATGCCCCGGGACATAGACGTCACCGGGCATGCGCACAGTGGATCAATCTGCTAGCCCACATACAAGACCCTACGGGACTCGGGGCTGCCCATATCTCAAAGAAGGAGGGGCCGAAAAATAAGAAGAGAAGAAAAAAAGGAAGAAAAGAAAAAAGGGGGAAGTATAAGTGAAAAACAAAACGTCAATAGTGAATAAGTGAACAATAAGAGATTACCCCCATGAATCTGAAAAATAATACATATACAAAAAGCAAATACATATGTGTAAAGATGCTATTTAGTGAACATCATAATTCCATGTATAAAATATAAACTCTAATGACAATAGAGGCAACAATATAATATCACAAAAGTGACACGTGAATATAAATATATATACTACTAATCTTTTTTTGTTGAATAAATATACACATAAAAAGGTATAAAATATTGTGCTAATAACAAACATCTTATTTTTTTGTTCCGCCAAATTATGTAAGACCATGAGATGTCAAGGAAGATGACACTTGAATAGACAGCCCGTCAATCATCCACATATTCCAAAAAAGGCAAGGCCTTCAGCAGCAGAGGAACCATATAAAGAGCGCCATAACCTAAGGTAAGGTACTACAAATGAATCAGAAAAAATACACAATTAAAAACATGAAAAAGGGACAGACAACAACACAACAATTAAAAAACATGTAAAAAAGAATCTGGAGATAATTTATAAGAAGGAACTGAAAGTCAAGCTTTCATTGAGGCCCGCGGGGGCTAACGTATTTAGTACCGCAATCCAGCGGCACTCCCTTTGAGCTAATTTTTGTTTTACATCCCCTCCCCTTATGCCTATTCGGATCCTCTCAATACCCCACGCCCTAAGATCTTTGGGGTTACACTTGTGATGTTTCCGAAGGATCTGGTGTTTTGGCCACTTAGTGGCTATGTACCAATATGTCTTTAAAATTATTGCTCCTCCGAGCAGTCATTAGGGGTCGGTCAGACAAAAACCTGCCAAGTAAGGGATCAGTGGCTAGGACAGGCCAGTGTTTTCTCAGGATGCTCCGCATTTCACTCCACCTATGATTAAAGGTGGATATAAATCGTTGCTCATCCCAAGTTTTTTCTTTTGTTTTACATTTCTCAACCAAAAGTTCACTCCTCCTTGTTTTTTTGGCCCTCAGATACCCCTTCTTTATGGCTCGGCCACTATAGCCACATTGTTTAAAACGCTCCCCAAGGTCCACAGCCTGCCTCTCAAAAAGAGTATCAGAGGCACATATCCTTCGAGCCCGAAGGAACTGACCTATGGGGATGGCTCTTATCGTGGAGGGTGGATGGGATGAGGTTGAGTGCAGCAATGCATTCACCGATGTCTCATTCCTATACATGTCAGTATAAATATATCCATTCGCTTGTACCCTAAGTGTTATGTCTAGGAAGGAGATCTCACTATCATGGTACGTATATGTGAGTCTGATGTTGGAGTCATTGTCGTTCAATCCCACCATGAACTTCTGTAACTCCAGGACAGGGCCATGCCATATAAACAGGACATCATCTATATATCTATACCACCCAAGAATTTGGGGGGCAGACTGTGCGCCATCATGGAACACCTCACGCTCCCAGTAGCCTAGAAATAAATTAGCGTACGATGGCGCACAGGCCGCCCCCATGGCGGTGCCCTGTCTCTGGAGAAAGAAGTGATCCTTAAAGACAAAAAAATTATGTGTTAGGATGAACTCCAACAACTCCAACAACAGCTCACGTAAATCCGGATCCAGATTGCTGGACTCAAGAAAAAATCTAGTAGCCCTCATCCCATCCACATGGCGGATGCTGGTATATAATGACTCAACATCCGCCGTGACTAATACCATGTCCTTGTCCACGACAAGGCCATCCACTCGTCTCAGGACGTCCGTGGTGTCCCTGACATAGGAGGGCAGAGTCTCAACCTGTGGCCGCAGATAATGTTCAATAAATTTGCATGTTGCGTCACACAGCCCTCCCATGCCAGAGACAATTGGACGCCCTGGAGGAGAACTCAGGTCTTTGTGGACCTTGGGGAGCAAATAGAAAGTCGGTATCACTGGGCATTGTACTAGTAGACCACCCAACATTTTCTTACTAAAGATACCCCTTTCGTAAGCCATCTCCAAAATATTCTGCAATTGAATCTGGAATTTGGTAAGAGGATTCTGTGGCAATGGGGTATAGGTATCCCTATTCCTTAATTTCCGAAAGGCTTCTTTTTCGTACCTCTCCACAGGCCATATGACCACATTTCCCCCCTTGTCCGCTGGTTTGATAACAACATCCTCCCACGTTTTAATCTCCTGTAGAGCTTCTCTCTGTGCAGTTGTGAGGTTATCCCTTTTTTTAAAATTGGTTATTTTATTGAAATCCTCCATTACCAATTTGGTGAAGATTTCTACCTGTGGGCAGAGGGACAAGGGGGGAAAAGTGGTACATCTGGCAGATATACAAGGTGGAGAGGCACTTACCCCTTCTGCCATTGTAGCCAGTACTGGTCAGCGGTGAGCAGACGTCTTTGGGACTAAGTCCTTCTTTTCCCCTTCTGAGCATGCCCAGGGTAAGATCTCTCATTGGAGATCAATGTGACATGCTCAGGTACTGCAGCAACTCCCATTGGTCCTCTAGGAAGGTCCTGAAGTTGCTCAAGTTCTTTGGCAACCTCCCATTGGTCTCTCTGGGAAGGTCCTGAAGTTGCTGCAGCTATAAAAGGTTTGCATGACCACATGGCCATGCGCTAGTATCAATCTGTGTTATGTGCTTTGCGCCAGTGTGGTCTTGTGTGTATGTATTTAGTTCCCTGGCTGAAATAAGCCCCTAAAATACCGGCACCTCCGTTGAGGAGTTTTGTATGTATGTATTCAGGGTCCCAGCTGAAATAAGCGCTTAGTATACCAGCACCTCCGGTGAGAAGTTTGTGCGTGTGCAAGACCACTGACTGCTACCAGCTCAGCAGTTAGCTGTGTACTCTGTGAGTCTAACAGAGCACAGTTCTTTCTTTTGTCGGCAACTATGTGAAGTAACAGAGTTCGCTAATACCACCATTTAGTGCCATTTGCTAGCAGCAGATTCCTCCTGCATGGTGGACCCCGGGCTGCGAACATAGTAACATAGTAACATAGTAAGGCCGAAAAAAGACATTTGTCCATCCAGTTCAGCCTATATTCCATCATAATAAATCCCCAGATCTACGTCCTTCTACAGAACCTAATAATTGTATGATACAATATTGTTCTGCTCCAGGAAGACATCCAGGCCTCTCTTGAACCCCTCGACTGAGTTCGCCATCACCACCTCCTCAGGCAAGCAATTCCAGATTCTCACTGCCCTAACAGTAAAGAATCCTCTTCTATGTTGGTGGAAAAACCTTCTCTCCTCCAGACGCAAAGAATGCCCCCTTGTGCCCGTCACCTTCCTTGGTATAAACAGATCCTCAGCGAGATATTTGTATTGTCCCCTTATATACTTATACATGGTTATTAGATCGCCCCTCAGTCGTCTTTTTTCTAGACTAAATAATCATAATTTCGCTAATCTATCTGGGTATTGTGGTTCTCCCATCCTCTTTAATAATTTTGTTGCCCTCCTTTGTACTCTCTCTAGTTCCATTATATCCTTCCTGAGCACCGGTGCCCAAAACTGGACACAGTACTCCATGTGCGGTCTAACTAGGGATTTGTACAGAGGCAGTATAATGCTCTCATCATGTGTATCCAGACCTCTTTTAATGCACCCCATGATCCTGTTTGCCTTGGCAGCTGCTGCCTGGCACTGGCTGCACCAGGTAAGTTTATCATTAACTAGGATCCCCAAGTCCTTCTCCCTGTCAGATTTACCCAGTGGTTTCCCGTTCAGTGTGTAATGGTGATATTGATTCCTTCTTCCCATGTGTATAACCTTACATTTATCATTGTTAAACCTCATCTGCCACCTTTCAGCCCAAGTTTCCAACTTATCCAGATCCATCTGTACAGAATACTATCTTCTCTTGTATTAACTGCTTTACATAGTTTTGTATCATCTGCAAATATCAATATTTTACTGTGTAAACCTTCTACCAGATCATTTATGAATATGTTGAAGAGAACAGGCCCCAATACCGACCCCTGCGGTACCCCACTGGTCACAGCGACCCAGTTAGAGACTATACCATTTATAACCACCCTCTGCTTTCTATCACTAAGCCAGTTACTAACCCATTTACACACATTTTCCCCCAGACCAAGCATTCTCATTTTGCGCACCAACCTCTTGTGCAGCACGGTATCAAACGCTTTGGAAAAATCGAGATATACCATGTCCAATGACTCACCTTGGTCCAGCCTATAGCTTACCTCTTCATAAAAACTGATTAGATTTGTTTGACAGGAGCGATTTCTCATAAACCCATGCAGATATGGAGTTAAACAGTTATTCTCATATATAGAGTCCCTAAAAATAAGAAATAATGGTTTATCTATTACATTACTTAGTTCTCTTAGTACTCGTGGGTGTATGCCATCCGGACCCGGAGATTTATCTATTTTAATCTTATTTAGCCGGTTTCGCACCTCTTCTTGGGTTAGATTGGTGACCCTTAATATAGGGTTTTCATTGTTTCTTGGGATTTCACCTAGCATTTCATTTTCCACCGTGAATACCGTGGAGAGGAAGGTGTTTAATATGTTAGCTTTTTCCTCGTCATCTGCAACCATTCTTTCCTCACTATTTTTTAAGGGGCCTACATTTTCAGTTTTTATTCTTTTACTATTGATATAGTTGAAGAACAGTTTGGAATTAGTTTTACTCTCCTTAGCAATGTGCTTCTCTGTTTCCTTTTTGGCAGCTTTAATTAGTTTTTTAGATAAAGTATTATTCTCCCTATAGTTTTTTAGAGCTTCAATGGTGCCATCCTGCTTTAGTAGTGCAAATGCTTTCTTTTTACTGTTAATTGCCTGTCTTACTTCTTTGTTTAGCCACATTGGGTTTTTCCTATTTCTAGTCCTTTAATTCCCACAAGGTATAAACCGCTTACAGTGCCTATTTAGGATGTTTTTAAACATTTTCCATTTATTATCTGTATTCTTATTTCTGAGGATATTGTCCCAGTCTACCAGATTAAGGGCATCTCTAAGCTGGTCAAACTTTGCCTTCCTAAAGTTCAGTGTTTTTGTGACTCCCTGACAAGTCCCCCTAGTGAAAGACAGGTGAAACTGTACAATATTGTGGTCGCTATTTCCTAGATGCCCGACCACCTGCAGATTTGTTATTCTGTCTGGTCTATTAGATAGTATTAGGTCTAAAAGTGCTGCTCCTCTGGTTGGATTCTGCACCAATTGTGAATGATAATTTTTCTTGGTTATTAGCAGAAACCTGTTGCCTTTATGGGTTTCACAGGTTTCTGTTTCCCAGTTAATATCCGGGTAGTTAAAGTCCCCCATAACGAGGACCTCATTATGGGTTTCAGCTTCATCTATCTGCTTTAGAAGTAGACTTTCCATGATTTCTGTTATATTTGGGGGTTTGTAACAGACCCCAATGTAAATTTTGTTACCATTTTTCCCTCCATGAATTTCGACCCATATGGACTCGACATCCTCATTCCCTTTGCTAATATCCTCCCTTAAAGTGGACTTTAGACAAGACTTTACATAGAGACAAACCCCTCCTCTCCGATTTTTACGATCCTTTCTAAACAGACTGTAACCCTGTAAGTTAACTGCCCAATCATAGCTTTCATCTAACCATGTCTCGGTTATTCCCACTATGTCAAAGTTACCTGTACATATTTCTGCTTCTAGTTCTTCCATCTTGTTTGTCAGGCTTCTGGCGTTTGCGAGCATGCAGTTTAGAGGATTTTGTTTTGTTCAAATCTCCTCGCTGTGGATTGTTTTAGAAATGTTCTTACCTCCCTTCTGAGTATGTTTTCCTGGGTCTTCTTTGTCCGAGTCTAATGTTTTTCTTCCCATCCCTTCTTCTTCTAGTTTAGTCTAGAATGCACCAATAACCTCATCTATTTACTTGGTGTGTTTCGCTAGCCCTAACAGAATACTAGCGCCAGGGTTTGGCTTGTAAATGGCAGACGATCAGCATCTACAGCGGTACATCCAGCAGCTAAAGGGTAGGTTGGCAGTTCTAGAATGCACAACCTCAGCTGCGGATGGTACCGCAGTCACTGTTCAGGCTGCTAGTGTGGCTGCAGCCAGTTTGTCCTCTGCCACCCTTTCTCCGACGTTATCCCGTCTCCCGCTTCCAGACAAGTTTGCTGGTGACAGTAAGCAATGTCGGGGATTCATGAGTCAGTGCTCCATACATCTAGAGCTTCTGGCTGCACGCTTTCCTACGGAACGGGCAAAAGTGGGTTTTATCTTATCCCTTTTGTCGATCAGGACATTGGAGTGAGCAACGCTGCTGTGGGAGCGCAATGATCATGTGGTGCAGAGTGCTCCTCTCTTCCTGGACTCTCTGAAACAGGTCTTTTTAACACCTCGTGTCACCCACGATATGGCACTCCAACTATTGGCAATAACAGGGTTCATCCATAGTCAGCCAGTTCGCCATCCACTTCTGGACTCTGGCCTCAGAGCTGGAGTGGCCGGATAAAGTCCTTATTCCGGTGTTCTGGAGAGGACTGGCAGACCATGTGAAGGACGCCTTTGCCACGAGAGAGATTCCCACCACACTGGAGGAGATCATTACAATATCTACCCACATTGACCTCCATTTTAACGAGCGGAGGTTACAGCGGACCCAGTGTAGGCAGAGATTCCAGCTGGCTCCCACCTTTGCCAGACCTCTAGAATCTTCCGTTTAGGCGTCCGACTCCCATGAGGCCATGGAGGTTTCTCAATCGGGACCTAAGTCCCGGGCCTCTCGAGTACTCATGGTTTGTAATATTTGCCAACTGTTAGGACATTATGCTAATAAATGTCCACAGCAGTTGGGAAATGATGGCGTCTAGTAACCATTGGAGGAGGTTCACTAGACACAGCATCATTTTCCTCCAAGCTGTCCTTTAAAGGGACAATCACTTTAGGCTCATCTACTCTAACAATCGAGCTTTGGGTGAACTCAGGAGCAGTGGGGAATTTCATATCCTCTGCCTTTGCTCACTGCCACGCAATACCTCTGGTGATGCTCGCTAAACCGGTGACTGTTTGAGTAGTGAATGGGTCGACACTGCTCTCAAAAATCACACATCAGACTATCCCTTTCACATTATCCATGTCCCCTTCCCATCAGGAGATTATTTCCCTTCTTGTCATTCCTGAGGGAATAGACGAGATTCTGCTGGGAATATCCTGGCTCCGTTTCCACTCCCCACATATTGAGTGGACTTCTGGGAGGATATTGAGTTGGAGTAAATCATGTAAGGGCAGATGTGTGAGGGAGTGCATTCACGTTACCACTACAGAGATACCCACAGATCTTACTTCCCTTCCCAAGTGCTATTGGTCCTATGCAGACATGTTCTCCAAAAAAGCTGCAGAGACCCTTCCGCCTCACCGCCCCTATGACTGTCCTATTGATCTCATGCCTGGAGCAGAACATCCTCAGGAACAGGTCTAACCCTTCTCTCTCCTGGAAACGGAGGCTATGTCCCAATACATCCAGGAGAATTTGGCAAGAGGGTTCATTAGGAAGTCAGTGTCACCTGCAGGGGCAGGGTTATTCTTCGTGCAGAAGAAGAACGGAGAATTACGTCCATGCATAGATTACAGGGGTCTTAACGCCATCACCGTTAAGAATAAGTACCTGTTGCCCCTGATTTCTGAGCTCTTTGATAGGCTACGGGGAGCAAGGGTATTTACCAAATTAGATCTGCGGGGTGCTTATAACCTGATCCGCATCTGTGAGGGGGACAAATGGAAGATAGCTTTTAATACCAGGGATGGGCACTATGAATATCTGGTGATGCCCTTCGGGCTCTGTAATGTCCCTGCCATTTTCCAAGACTTTGTTAACAATATCTTCCGGGATATGCTCTCCACCTCGGTCGTAGTCTATCTGGATGATATTCTCATCTTCTCTCCAGATATTGACTCCCACCAGAGAGATGTTTGCAGAGTCTTCGACCTCTTATCGACAAATTCCCTCTATGCAAAGTTGGAGAAATGTGTGTTTGAGCAGGAGTCCTTACCTTTCCTGGGCTAAATCATCTCTGCCCAGGGATTGGCTATGGAACCTGACAAACAACAGGCTGTGATGGACCGCCAAGAACCCCATTCTCTTATAGCGGTGCAGCGCTTTATGGGGTTCATTAATTGCTATCGCCAGTTCATCCCCCACTTCTCAACTTTGGTAGCTCCCTTGGTAGCCCTCACCAAGAAGGGAGCAAATCCAAAACTGTGGTCTGAAGAGGTCTCCAATGCTTTCACTTCTATTAAGTCTCATTTTGCTAGCGCTCCCATCCTACATTGTCCCGATGTTGATAAGCCGTTTATATTGGAGGTGGATGCCTCATCCGTTGGTGCTGGAGCAGTCCTCTTCCTAAAGGATGCTCAAGGTCGGGAGCATCCGTGCTTCTTCTTCTCCAAGACCTTCACACCACCGAAGAGGAATTATTCCATCGGGGACAGGGAGTTGCTAGCAATGAAGTTGGCCTTCTCGGAGTGGAGACATCTTTTGGAGGGGGCTCGCTTTCCCTTCCAAGTCTTCGCTGACCATAAAAATTTGGTGTACTTACAAACAGCCCAGTGGCCAAATTCTCGTCAGGCCAGATGGTCCTTGCTCTTCTTCCGGTTCCACTTCACCCTCCATTATTTCTCTGGGGAGAGGAACATCTGTGCTGACGCTCTCTCACTCCATGGTGTCTTCTGAGGAGGAGGAAGGGGAGCCTAAGCTTATTGTCCCTTCTGAGAGCCTGAGAACCATAGCTTCGGTTTTTCTAGAGTCAGTGCCTCCGGGCAAGACTTTTGTACCTACTAATTTGCGACCAGAGGTTCTCTCTTGGGCTCATTCATCCAGGGTGGGTAGACATTTTGGGACAAAGAACTTTTGTGAAGCACATGGGGGTTCAAGGTGCTCACTACATATCTAGATAAGTTCCCTAAGGGGCATAGTTTCCAAAATGGTGTTACTTGTTGGGGGTTTCCCCTGTTTAGCATATTAGGAGCTCTTCAAATGCGACATGGCGTCCGCTAATTATTTCATCACATTATAAATTCAAAAAGTCAAATGACGCTCCTTCCCTTCGAAGCCCTGCTGTGCACCCAAAGTGGTTTTCCTCCACATATTGAGTATCTGCGCACTCAGGAGAAATTGCACAACAAATTTTATGTAGCAATTTCTCTTGTTACCCTTATGAAAATGCAAAATTTGAAGCTAAAAAAGATTTATGTGGGAAAAATGTGATTTTTTTTAATTTTCACGGCTTAATATTATAAACTTCTGTGAAGCACCTGGGGGTTCAAGGTGCTCATTACACATTTAGATAAGTTCCATACGGGGTCTAGTTTTTAAAATGGTGTCAGTTGTGGGGGTTTCCACTGTTTAGGCACCTCAGCGGCTGTCCAAATGCAACATGGCAAGCGCTAATTATGCCAACATATTTTACATTCAAAAACTCAAAGAGAGCTCCTTCTCTTCCAAGAACTGCCATACCCAAACAGTAGATTTCCCGCAAAAGTTGGATATCTGCACACTCAGGAGAAATTGCACAACAAAATATGTGGTCCATTTTCTCCTGTTACCCATGAAAGTAAAAAAAAATAGGTCTAAACGAATATTTTTGTGAAAGAAAAGTAAATGTTTATTTACTCCTTCCACATTCCAAAAATTCCTGTGAAGCACCTGAAGGGTTAATAAACTTCTTGAATGTGGTGAAGAGTACCTTTACGGGTGAAGTTTTTAGAATGGAGTCATTTTGGGGTATTTTCTGTCATATAGGCCCTTCAAAGTCACTTCAAATGTGATGTGGTCCCAAAAAAATGGTTTGCAAATTTTGTTGTAAAAATGAGAAATTGCTGGTCAACTTATAACCCTTCTAACTTCCTAACAAAAAAATATGTTTCCAAAATTTTGCTGATGTAAAGTAGACATGGGGGAAATGTTATTTATTGACTATTTTTTGCAATATGACTCTCTGATTTAAAGGCATAAAAATTAAAACTTTGAAAATTGCAAAATTTTCTACATTTTTGCCAAATTTCCATTTTTTAACAAATAAAAGCAAGTTATATCAAATAAATTTTACAACTAACATTAAGTTATATATGTCACAATAAAACAATGTCAGAATCACCGGGATATGTTGAAGCATTCTAGAGTTATTATCTCTAAAGTTGACCTCTAGAGTTATGACAATGGTCAGAATTGTAAAAATTGGCCTGGTCATTAAGGTGAAAACAGGCTTTGGGGTGAAGAGGTTAAAAATAAAATCCATAAAATCACATTGTATAAATTATATACATTTGTTTGCACACTCAGTTGTCCCTGCTGGCCTTAAAGGCTTGGTAAAGTCACGTTAGAAAAATGTGTATGTCGTATTATAATGACAACCTGAGCAGAGAAAAACAGCCGCTGAGGAAGAAAGAACTGGCGAGTAGCAACAGCCAAATAAAGCAAGAGTAAATGTCCAACCTGTAACAAATACAAAAGTTGTGAGTCCCACCTTTGATGCTGCTCTTTCTTCTTACTCTTATACAGAGACACAATTAAGACTGAATTTTTTTTATACAATATATTTTCATTTTGGCCTTGATCTAGTTATCAATATTTAAACATTCAAATGTGAACACTTAAATTTTCATTGGGACAGCCAAGAAAAATGTTCAAAATTGTCAAAAAAGCATCAAGAAGATCATTTATGGGTGTCAGATAAGGGGATTAAAAAGATATAAACATGCAATTTCTCCCATCTCAAACTTAGGGTACTGTCACACAGTGCAATTTTGATCGCTACGACGGTACGATTCGTGACGTTCTAGCGATATCGTTACGATATCGCAGTGTCTGACACGCAGCAGCGATCAGGGATCCTGCTGAGAATCATATGTCGTAGCAGATCGTTTGGAACTTTCTTTCGTCGCTGGATCTCCCGCTGTCATTGCTGGATCGTTGTGTGTGACAGCGATCCAGCGATGCGTTCGCTGGTAACCAGGGTAAACATCGGGTAACTAAGCGCAGGGCCGCGCTTAGTAACCCGATGTTTACCGTGGTTACCAGCGTAAAAGTAAAAAAAAACAAACAGTACATGCTCACCATCTGATGTCCGTCAGGTCCCTTGCCGTCTGCTTCCCGCTCTGACTGTGAGCGCCGGCCGGAAAGTGAGAGCAGATCACAGCGGTGACGTCACCGCTGCGCTCTGCTCTCACTGTACGGCTGCACTCAGTCAGAGAGGGAAGCGGACGGCAAGGGACCTGACGGACATCAGATGGTGAGCATGTACGGTTTGTTTTTTTTTACTTTTACGCTGGTAACCACGGTAAACATCGGGTTACTAAGCGCGGCCCTGCGCTTAGTAACCCGATGTTTACCCTGGTTACCAGCGAACCTCGGCATCACTCCAGCGCCGTGATTGCAAAGTGTGACCGCAGTCTACGACGCTGGAGCGATACTCATACAACGCTGCGACGTCACGGATCGTGCCGTCGTAGCGACGAAAATTGCACGGTGTGACAGTACCCTTAGACTACTTTTTACATGGCGGTACCTTCCATCAATATTTCTAAGGATAGGGTCACACAACTGCATTTTCTCTCATCCGAGAAAATCTGTCTATTTACTCTCTGGTCAAAGTGATCCAATGTGTGTGTGTGATCCAATTTCTTGGATGAGGAGAAGATGGAAAAATAATTCTCCATTTTCTCCATTTTATTAGTCGGTGAAATTCTTACTGCACTCAGATGTCGTTCTATTTTTCATGGACTCATTGATTTGCATGGCCAAGTGAACTCCTAATATCAGATGCAAATTGTGCAAGCTGCAATATTTTTCCTCAGACATACTCTGTCAGAGGAAAAAAATTGGACACGTGCACGACTCCATAGAATAACATTGGTCTGATATTTTGTTGGATGGACTCGGACTGAAAATATAGTCACCTGCACAAGCCCTATGCCAAAACCAGGAAAGGGAACATTAAGAAAAAAAAAGTATAATTGAAAATGTTGCCTCTTTTCCATGATCTGGACCCACTCCTAGCTATGTCTAATGAAAACTAATGTAAGATACCGATCAAAATAGCTAAGAGTGAAAGCAAATGGAAGCGATGCTATTTACAGTAAGTGGACAACCATGTTCTGCTGCCATCACTTTGGTGGCCAATGGAGAAGCTGCATAAGAATATGCTAAATTACTCATAATACATTCTGGTCTTGTTCTTCTGAAATAAATTATTTAAAAAAAATACAATTCTATAAAACATAATAATCTACAGTGTTACTTTTAAATATGTCCTAGATTCATTTGTTTTACACTTCCTGCCAAAATTTTATTTTTATGCTTTATCCAAAACATGTAAAGTAAATCTTTTCTTTTTTTTCCTAATACACAATTCAACTATAGGTAGAAAACAAATCATGCTTTATGCAAATTAGCTGAATAAGTAAAAAAGAGAGGAAAACAAAATTCTCCTTTCAGATGTTAACTGACGAACTTATGGAGAATTTATGAACGTCTTGACTGTTCAGGTCTTTATATGGTAGAGGAAACATAACCGCACTTTCTCTGTAAATAATGAATTTTCTCTGATACAAAATTCAATATTGTCCCAAAAGAATAGTGAGAATCAGGTAAGACATGATGTAAGTCATCATGAGACGCTGATACAATCTTTCAATGTTTTGTGAAATCCCATTGGAAGGGTGAACTAATACAGAGAGCTTATATTAAGTTACACATACAGAATACTATGCAGCTCTGGTGGTTTACAATGTAACTAAGGGTAATGAATTTAGGAATTACTATGAATTAAAAGCTATACCCAAAACACCATGAAAGAGAAGGGAAGATTAAGAAAAGACTGAATATTTTCTGTATGTGAAATTGAAACTCTAGCTCAGTTTTCAGTAATGTTCTCATCACGTCAGTATGTCATGTATAATTCAATTACTGTATTCTTTCACAATTTGTTGTTCTTTTTTGTGTATGTCATTGTATCTTAGAAGACTTCTTGTTTATCGTATTGTATCATTTTATATTGAATGTTGTCAGCGTCACTTTCTCAATGCATTGGTTTCCATTACGCCCGTGGTAACACAATAACCTAAAGATACAAGTGTCCATTATACTCGCGAAGCCCTGTCTTGTTTTAGATGATGACCTCATTATATGGAGACACTGTGCCTTTTGTTTACAGTTAAATGGAAAAAGAACCACTTATTCTTCTTTTCTAGCTTTTATGCCTTTCACTGGAAGATAGCTTTATAAATTTAGAAGCGTCTTTGCTTAGGACAATATTGTCCAGGAAAGAGTTTAGGTCCATGAAGTTATCTAAGTGACCTTGAGGTCACATTGAAATCGGTAATTGAGTAAGGGAACTTTTGACCTTCTTGTCTAATTACAGGTTGACCTCTTGGGAGTTTTCATATCAAGCTTTTGTCTGATTTTGAATTTCCAGAGAAATTGCTTTAATCCAATTTTTATTCTGTTATCTTTAAGGAACTTCAATATTAGTTCTCTTAATTAGGATTTGCTCAATAGTCATCCATTTAAATCTTTAGGATGCTATAAATTATTTACAATTTTAATGTATGATGCATTAGGGCATGTATTGTTCGGAATGTAATGGTTGTGTTGCTTCATGTAACAGAGTGTATCTATTAACCAATGCAAAAAACTGCTTAGCTGACAATTAATGGTGTTGCTCTGAAGATGCATGGACCTAAAGTACTTGAGAAAAGCAAAAAGCAGTGACAGGTCATTTCCGTAGTACTTTAATGCTCATTAGAGACTATGCAAATTGCCTCTTCAGAGAGAAAGAGGACTTGAACTCTATAGCGCCACCTGTTGGAAGTAGCGATCCTACAATCACAATCAACCCTTTAACAAGTCTTGCAATATGACTTAGGTTAAAAGCCAAAGCAGAATATCAATTAGCAGACACGGTGTTTTGGGCTTTAACCCTCGTCAGTGAAAAGTATGAGAATTGATTTGGCTAGGTGAGAGGCTCTGGACTGAGGTCTAAGGGGTAAGGTTTCTCCTTGTGGAGAGTGACATACCAGCTCTGGCTTGTCAAGGTAAGGAGGCTTATTCACCATGCAATTCTCCTCTGGGAAACTTAATATGCAAATTACCTCTTTAGAGAGAAAGAGGACTTGAACTCTATAGCGCCACCTGTTGGATGTAACGATCCTACAAGTCACAATCAACCCTTTAACGAGTCTTGCAATATGACTATGCAGACATTAGAGAGTAGACACCATTCCCAGCAATGGAATGCATGGTGGCGCCGTGGTTAGCACAGCAGCCTTGCAGCGCTGGAGTCCTGGGTTCAAACCCCACCAAGGACAACATCTGCAAAGAGTTTGCATGTTCTCTCCGTGTTTGCGTGGGTTTCCTCCGGGCACTCCGGTTTCCTGCCACATTCCATAGACATACTGATAGTGAATTTAGATTGTGAGCCCCATCGGGGACAGCGATGATAATGTGTGCAATCTGTAAAGCACTGCGGAATATGTTAGCGCTATATAAAAATAAAGATTATTATTAGTAAAATAAGACTCACTTCTCGAGACTTCAACACCAGGCTTTGCATCCTCTTCCTGCCGCTGTCATCTTTCTCTGTTCTTTTGTACTTTATGTTGTTTTCAGTCCATCACCTGACAGGTTAGCACAGGGGAATAGACACTGCGTCGCAAGCCCTGCTCTGCTCCATTTGCTAGGCTTTCATCATAAAATCATTTGACTTTTTACCAGGTCAGATGATATATTTTGTTTAAATAGATGCATATATGATTGATAGATAAAAAGGTAAATATGAGATAAGATAGAAAGCTCATAGGATAATCATGTGACCGCTGGGTGTAATAGAAGCCTCAACTATGTCAAACCTTCTATTCAGCACATGGCGCTCATTGAGCACATTGAACCTGCAGGAAAGTCAGAGAGTGATGATAAACCACTTCTGTCTTCTCAGGGTACACTGAGCAGCACAGTGGGAGCTCAGCAGGTCAGTGCTCATGCTGCACAGCACTACTATAAGGATGGCAGGGTGGGACACTTGACTGTCCAGCTGGATGCAAGATGGCTTGTAGCTATTCACTTGCATTGAGTGAGGCCGTGCATGTCTAATTGGAATGTGGCCAGAAGTATGCATATTGCAGTCATGTGGTCTAGTAATGAGCGAACATACTCGTTACTCGAGATTTCCCAAGCACGCTTGGGTGACCTCTGAGTATTTGTAAGTGCTCGGAGATTTAGTTTTCATCACCGCAGCTGAATGATTTACATCTGATAGCCAGCATACGTACATGTGAGGGTTGCCTGGTTGCTTTGGAATCCCCACATGTAATAAAGCTGGCTAATAGCTGTAAATCATGCTGCTGCGGCGATGAAAACTAAATCTCCGAGCACTTACAAATACTCGGAGGACCCCCGAGTGTGCTTGGGAAATCTCGAGCAACGAGTATATTCGCTCATCACTAATGTGGTCACATTATAGCATGTTTTGGAACCTTCACTGCACCTACAAGATTAGAAGCAGCTCATAGCTGTAGCACACAGCCAGGCTCCTGCTGCAATTTCCAAAGAGTGGAGATAGCACTGATCATGGCAGTTAAAACCCTTAAATGCTTAGAGCAACTAAGATAAAGGATGTCTAGGTGTTGGACAGAGATAAGGAGCTCTATCCTAAAAATAACAAAATCTAACAAATAGATTTTATGATGCCAAATAATGAAATCAATAAAAAATTTAAGCCCTCATACTAATTCTGAAAAAGTTATGGCTCTCAGAATGTGGCAAAACAAAAATGAAATTTTTCCATAAAATGTGTTTTTATTGTTCTATATATTCTTAAATGTTAAAGTAACAATTTATATATGCTATCTCCAGATATGTAATTCAACATAGAATAAAGTTTATTTGTTATTATTCATGTATGATAGATATAAAATTAAAAAAATGCTAAATGTTTCACCTCCATCAGAAAAAAGTTTATAATAGGTAATAAAGAATGTATATGTATACTACAATGGTGAAAAAACTTTATCGGTTCCCCTAAGTGCTAAAATACTGTGAGTTCTTCAAGACGCAAATGTTTTTTTTTATACTGGGAATTTCATAAAGTCAGGGCAGAGATCCTGACTGGGCTTCTAGCTGTAGTGTTGATAATGATTAGTCACTCTTTGGCCTGCTGCAGCTCTGCTAGTCCTCGAATTTATGAGCTCCTACTATATAATCCTTGCTACTTAAAGGTCTGGCTATCTCTGGCTCCTCCAGTGATTGGCAGCTTTCTGATTCTGCACAGTAGAGTAGTCAATCAATAGAGAGGATGGGTAAGAAAGTGTTCATTACTGAGAAGACTAGCAGATCTGCTGCAGATAAAAAAAATGATTTGACCAAAACGACAGTAGCAAGAAGCCCAGTAAGTGACACAGAACAGTTCCTACTTTATGCTGCCCTTAAATTAAGAAGCATACATCTGGCAAAAGGCTTTCTTTAAAGACAATAGCTTCCAATAGCAACAACACACAATGTGCATAGGGAAAGATGCAGCCATCTACAGATTTTACATGCAGTGGTTGCTACAGTGGATGTGCATTATTGCTTGATAGCCATGCAGATATATGACTGCCTGATTGATAGAAGGTCCTCCATTATGATGTTTATATGCTTTAATAGGGAATATAAATAAAAGTTGTCCTTTTGTGATAATCTATTTAATTAAGGAATCTAATTAATTGCTACAAGAAACATTGCCAATTTCTTAGTGCCTTTTTCAGCAAGTGGCCCGTTGTTTTTCATTTTAGAGTTCTGGGTGCATTGATCAATTCATATAAAACTCTAAAACATAAATCTCAAAGCAAACAGCCCTAAACAGTTTATTGTATCCAAAGCTTCTGTTCAGAATTATTTCATTTTCAAGGTGAAATAAGACTTTAATGCGTTCCTATAAGCTTTCTACTTTTCCCTGAGTGGTTAGGGAATTCCTCAATTTAGCTTCTCTTGCTCTGTCCCTGCTAATAATTCTACAGTCGTAGCATCCTAACACAATCAGTGCTTGGATTCAGGGAAAGACACCAAACAGAGCTCAAGGACTTCAGAAAATGCAGAAACGTTTCTTATTCTTTAAAAATGGTTATGATTAGATACATAACATATTGCTTTTAGGCAGGGAGTTTTGGTTAAAAAAAAATCATGAATTTTGTGTTTAAATTAAGTTACTGATCAGCTAGAAAAGGGCTACATTATTAAATATTATCTCTGTTAACATTTATTACTTTGCCCTAGAGATGGTTGAATTTATTTGAGAGGAATTGAATTCTATAAAAATCCGCAATCTGGAGAATACGGATTTCTTTGTATTTTTCTCCTTGCAAATTCGGAATTCCTGACGTAGCGTGAACACTGGGCCGGAGATGTAACGTATGCGGAGAACTGGACAAAGGACAGGAAGCAGAATGGGCGGCCGGAGAGATGAGCGGTGAGGTGAATATGATGCATATTACATTTATTATGTGCTAAGGTCTGGTGAGACCCCAGAGCATTATAGGGACCATTTAATTTATGAAGAATAACTTTGATGCTAATTGAATTTTCAAGTAAAATCTGCACACTTGGGCCAATTCTTATTTAATCTGATCCATTCATCTCTACTTTGCCCCTTTCTTCACCTTGGGAACTTTGTATCCCTTTTCCTAATTGTTATTGTCATTAGAATCAAGGAACAATCTTGAAGCTCACAACTAACACTAATAAACTAAAATAAGTTGGTACTCTGTCATGTCATGCTGATTGATTTCTAAAAGTCAAGAAGTAACACAAGGGATTCACATATTTTGTTGAATAGCTAAGAATGAATTTAAAAAAATAGAGAATCTTTCACAATCTTTGTCGACCTAAATAATTCCATTTGTAGGTAGAGAAGAAAAAGGCAAGTTCAAAAATAGTTTCCTCACCAAAAAATGATATAAATAGTGCAAAAATCTTCTTTATGTAAACAAGCCTGCAAGTGCATCAAGGTCTGATTCCTTTCCAGTGAATCAATCCACCACATTATTTCCCACCTGCAACCATCTTGTGAACTTAACTTACCTAGCAGAAAAGAAGAGGTGTGATTTATACACATACAGTAATTGACCTACTTTTGGTGCATTTTCAGCCTCATTTACATAAATTTTCAAGTGAAATGGAATAGAACTTGTAATTAGAGTCATTCTGTCTGAACCAAGGGCGTAGCCCATATTGCAGTTCGGTATATTTTACTCTGAAACTCTGCAATGCTTTGGAGAAAACATAGTTTGAAAAGCTGGCAGGGAACTATGTCCCTCCCCTATCTAGACCCGGCTGCTCGTGATTTACAGGTGTCTGATTTAAGAAGGGATTTGTCAGTGAGCAGAGTGGGGAGAAGCGACCATAGACCGGCCTTATACTAGACAGCCGAGACACACAATCTCCAGCTAGCACTTCTAAGTGTGTTTCCAATGAAAAGCTGCAACATTTTAGAGTAAACCTTGCATGGCTGCAATACCTGTGCCAGATTCTGATTTATGATGTTCATAGTTCAGACAGCATGAATCCCATGATAGGTTGTCCATAATTTTCAAGCAATGGAAATTCAATTTGCAGCCAGAATTATGAATTTGAACTTAAGCCTGTAAAGCATACATATATATGATGCCACTATCTATTTTTGGATTTGTGGCAGATCTGGCTTCCCTCAGTTCAAAACCTTTTTCCTTTCAGGTCATCAGGGGTTAATACAGTTTCCCCGCTGGCCTGCTAGTGTATTGCACTGCTGCTGGGTCAGCTGATGTGGGTGGTGACCACTCCCACCATCCTTTAAAAGGTCACCTGAAGCATCAGCTGACTGTCGGTGTTAGTTCATTCTGCAGCGACCTAGCTGGGAGAAGGAGCTTTCTGGAAGCAGTGGTTCTAGAGCTGAGTTTGATTTTCCTGGTGTCGTTTTCTTGCTGTGCGGTGCTTTGCGGCTGAAAGCTAAGTGTGGTGTTTTTAATACCCAGTCCCTTTTGGTGTCTGTCTTTCCTATTCTCTTTTTGTATTAGTGCAGCGGTGGGACCAGTGATCTCACTTGCCTGTTCCCTACGTAGGGATAAGAGCAGGGCAAGTGAGGGACAAGGTATCCTGGTCGGCCACCTGGTGAAAGAACCCGTATAGGGACGATAGCAAGATCAGGGCACAGAGAAACCAAATAACCTTGTAAAACTTTGGTAACCCGGATAAAAATCCACCTTTAATTATTATTTTAAAACCAGGTAACAACCACAAGCAACATTACACAAGCAATAAAAACACACAACCGTGCAGTTTAGATAATCCCTACCACAACAACCTAATAAATCCTATCAGCGGAGATTGGCACCCTATATATATATGCGAGATTGACGTCCCCACTCAAAAATCGGCTGACCCTACATGCGCCCTAGTTTAGTGTCTCATTTGGACCATCAGATATGCATGACCGGAAAGTTAGATAGGGAATTATAAAAGCCGATATTGACTGAAGGTTAGATTGTGGCAGGGTGAAAGACACGGACAAAAACAAAGTGCAAAAAAGTGCTCGTGAATAAAAACAACCTCACTAACTCTGTTCCCTGCTGATAACAAAACCTGCCTAACTGTGGGGGTTGGCGCCCTACTTGTCAGCGGATATGGCGCCCCCACTCAACAGCGGCTGACCCTTGGAGACCCTATAGATATTAATTTACTCAAACATGTTTCAATGATAAGCTCACATTTGGTAGCCACATCATAAATATAAGACAGGAAAAAATCAACAGCAATATTCAGCCCTAGTTATTGGCTGATATTACATGTATATACATGATAACAGAGAGTGAGGATCGATACTTATCATATATGCTGATTATTGCGCAAGGGCGCATGTAGGAGTTATAGGGTCAGCCAACGTTGAGTGGGGGTGCCAATCTCGCATATATATATAGTGTGCCAACCTCCGCTGATAGGTAGGATTTATTAGGTTGTTGTGGTAGGGCTTATCTAGACAGCACCGTTGTGTGTTTTTGTTGTTTGTGTAATGTTGTTTGTGGTTGTTATATGGTTTTAAAATAATAATTAAAGGTGGATTTTTATCCGGGTAACCAAAGGTTTACAAGGTTATTTGGTTTTTCTGATTGAGTTTTTGACCCTGAATTTAGCTATCAGCTTTCTTGTATTTGTGCAAGATCAGGGCACATCCTTAGGTGAGTGCAGGAGGTGTCCATTCCCCTGTTCCTTACAGACAGGGCCCACCGTTGTTAAAGTTTCCCTGGTGTTCCCTGGTGTGTCTTTCCGTCTGGTGACTGACCAATTGTTAGGTCGTGTCTCACTGCTGCGGTCACATCGTGACTAGGGTTGAGCGAAACGGGTCGATCATTTTCAAAAGTCGCCGACTTTTGGCTAAGTCGGCGTCTCATGAAACCCGATCCGACCCCTGTGCTTGTCGGCCATGCGGTACGCGACTTTCGCGCCAAAGTCGCGTTTCAATGACGCGAAAAGCGCCATTTCTCAGCCAATGAAGGTGAACGCAGAGTGTGGGCAGCGTGATGACATAGATCCTGGTCCCCACCATCTTAGAGAAGGGCATTGCAGTGATTGGCTTGCTGTCTGCGGCGTCACAGGGGCTATAAAGGGGCGTTCCCGCCGACCGCCATCTTACTGCTGCTGATCTGAGCTTAGGGAAGGGTTGCTGCCGCTTCGTCAGAAGCAGGGAGAGCGTTAGGCAGGGTCCACTAACCACCAAACCGCTTGTGCTGCAGCGATTTCCACTGTCCAACACCACCTTCGGTGTGCAGGAACAGTGGAAGCTATTTTTTTTTTTCCCCTCAGCGCTGTAGCTCATTGGGCTGCCCTAGAAGGCTCCGTGATAGCTGTATTGCTGTGTGTACGCCACTGTGGAAACCAACTGCTTTTTTCAAAGCACATATCCTCTTGTTCCTTCCTTTCTGCACAGCTATCTTTTTTGTTTGTCCACACTTTTTATTTAATTTGTGCATCAGTCCACTCCTATTGCTGCCTGCCATACCTGGCTTACATTACTGCAGGGAGATAGTAATTGTAGGACAGTTTTTGTTTTTTTTTTGTTTTTTTTGTGGGAGATTAAGATTGGCATTTCTGCTACAGTGCCATCCCTGTGTGTGCCATCTCTCACTGAGTGGGCCATAGAAAGCCTATTTATTTTTTCCGTGATTTGTGTTCTAAAATCTACCTCAACACAAAAACACTACATCAATCAGTGGGAGAAAAATATTGGCCTCAGTCAGGGCTTGTGTGCCACTGCTGTGTGTGC
This sequence comes from Ranitomeya variabilis, assembly GCF_051348905.1. Lineage (NCBI taxonomy): Eukaryota > Metazoa > Chordata > Amphibia > Anura > Dendrobatidae > Ranitomeya > Ranitomeya variabilis. The sequence goes on along the minus strand of NC_135233.1, from coordinate 1,010,791,402 downwards.
TATCTCTCATTCAGAGGGCTATAGCAAGCCTATTTTTTTTTTTTTTTTTTTTAATATTATTTGGTTTCTAAAGTCTCCCTGAAAAAAAAAAAAAACCTAAAAAAACAGTGGGAGAGTAATATTGCCCTTTCAGCTTGTGTGCCAGTCTTGACTCCTGGGTGTGCCACCTCTCTCCCTCTCATTCAGTGGGCCATAGAAAGCCTATTTTTTTTTTTTTTTAAATATTATTGGGTTTCTAAAGTCTCCCTTAAAAAACAAAAAATACATAAAAAAACAGTGGGAGAGTAATATTGCCCTTTCAGCTTGTGTGCCAGTCTTGACTCCTGGGTGTGCCACCTCTCTCTCTCATTCAGTGGGCCATAGAAAGCATTTTTTTTTTTTTCCTTGATTTGTGTTCTAAAATCTACCTCAACACAAAAACACTACATCAATCAGTGGGAGAAAAATATTGGCCTCAGTCAGGGCTTGTGTGCCACTGCTGTGTGTGCTATCTCTCATTCAGTGGGCTATAGAAAGCCTATTTTTTTTTTTTTTTTTTAATATTATTTGGTTTCTAAAGTCTCCCTGAAAAAAAAAAAAATACCTAAAAAAACAGTGGGAGAGTAATATTGCCCTTTCAGCTTGTGTGCCAGTCTTGACTCCTGGGTGTGCCACCTCTCTCCCTCTCATTCAGTGGGCCATAGAAAGCCTATTTATTTATTTTTTTTAAATATTATTGGGTTTCTAAAGTCTCCCTTAAAAAAAAAAAAAACATAAAAAAACAGTGGGAGAGTAATATTGCCCTTTCAGCTTGTGTGCCAGGCTTGACTCCTGGGTGTGCCACCTCTCTCCCTCTCATTCAGTGGGCCATAGAAAGCCTATTTATTTATTTTTTTAAATATTATTGGGTTTCTAAAGTCTCCCTTAAAAAACAAAAAATACATAAAAAAACAGTGGGAGAGTAATATTGCCCTTTCAGCTTGTGTGCCAGTCTTGACTCCTGGGTGTGCCACCTCTCTCTCTCATTCAGTGGGCCATAGAAAGCCTTTTTTTTTTTTTTTTTTTTAATATTATTTGGTTTCTAAAGTCTCCCTGAGAAAAAAAAAAAATAAATTAGGTGGGAGATTAATATTGACATTAGTGCTTGAGTGACAGTCCGGTGTGTGTCATCTCTGTGATTTTGTGCCACAGAAAACAGAGTGTGTAACATTGTGTCTGATTTTCCTTGTGGTCTCACCAACCTGTTAAGGGATATTGAAATCATACTGAAGTTATAGCTCACCGTGTAAGTTGTTTGACAGCAACAAATAAAGTTACTTTGGTTAAGATTTTAAAACAATGAGGAAGTCTGGTGCAAGAGGTCGTCGTGGGCGTTCATTGTCAGCTGGTAATGATGGTAGTGGTAGTGGAGCATCAGGTGGTCGTGGGGATAAAAATATTCCACCTAAGTCTGGAGCTGTGGAGCCAGTTTCGTCGTCAGGCTACACAAGGCCTCGAACGCTCTCTTTTCTGGGAGTAGGAAAACCGCTTTTAAAGGCGGAGCAGCAACAGCAAGTTTTGGCTTACATTGCAGACTCAGCCTCTAGCTCTTTTGCCTCCTCTTCCGAAACTGGTAAATGTAAAAGCAGCGCGTCGCTTGTGGATGTTCACGGTCAGGGACAAGTCGCTTCCTTGTCCTCCTCAGCAAAAACTACAACAAGAGAGAAGGATGCAGCAGGCGACACAACGGGTCACTCCATGGAGCTCTTTACACATACCGTCCCTGGCTTAGAAAGTGAAACATTTAACAGGCCATGCCCATTACAAGTATATTCTGACATGGAGTGCACTGATGCACAGCCACAGCCAGAGTACTATGCTGCTCCTTTGACTCAGACCACCACATTGCCCTCTCAGGGTACAGATCCACAATCAGACCCTGATGAGACTATGTTGCCCCGCCACGAACGCTATACCACCGACCGACACAGTGACACAGACGAAGTTGCATACGAGCTCGAAGAGGAGGTAATAGATGACCCAGTTATTGACCCCGATTGGCAGCCATTGGGGGAACAGGGTGCAGGCGGCAGTAGTTCAGAAGCGGAGGTGGAGGAGGGGCCGCAGCAGGCATCAACATCGCAACAGGTTCCATCTGCCGGGCCCGTATCTGGCCCAAAACGCGTGTCAAAGCCAAAACCTGTTGGAGGACAGCGTGGCCATCCGGTTAAAGCTCAGTCTGCAATCCCTGAAAAGGGATCCGAGTCTAGGAAGAGTGCAGTCTGGCATTTTTTTAAACAACATCCAACTGATCAGCGCAAAGTCATCTGTCAAAAATGTTCAACTAGCTTAAGCAGAGGTCAGAATCTGAAAAGTCTAAATACTAGTTGCATGCATAGACACTTAACCACCATGCATTTTCAAGCCTGGACTAACTACCAAACGTCCCTCAAGGTTGTAGCACCCTCGGCCAATGAAGCTAGTCAGCAACGCAACATCCCTTCCGTCACTGTAAGGCCACCATTTTCCGCACCACCGGCAGTATCTGTGCAGGTTTCTTTGCCAGCCAAAAGCAGTCAGGGTCAGGGAATCACCAGTTTTGTAGGAGGAAATATTGCATCTAGGGCACCGGCGGAAACAATACCGTCTCCAACCGTCTCTCAGTCTGCCATGTACACCGGCACACCCGAAAGTTCCACGATCTCCAGCTCTCCAGTCCAGCTCACCCTACATGAGACTCTGGTTAGAAAAAGGAAGTACTTATCCTCGCATCCGCGTACACAGTGTTTTAACGCCCACATAGCTAGACTAATCTCGTTAGAGATGATGCCCTACCGGTTAGTTGAAAGCGAAGCTTTCAAAGCCCTGATGGAGTACGCTGAACCACGATACGAGCTACCCAGTCGACACTTTTTTTCCAGAAAAGCCATCCCAGCCCTGCACCAGCATGTTAAACAGCGCATCGTCCATGCACTCAGGCAATCTGTGAGTACAAAGGTGCACCTGACTACAGATGCATGGACCAGTAGGCATGGCCAGGGACGTTATGTGTCCATCACGGCACACTGGGTGAATGTGGTGGATGCAGGGTCCACAGGCGACATCAATTTAGGGACAGTTGTGCCTAGCCCACGGTCTAGGAAACAGTTGGCTGTAGGCGTTCGCACCCCCTCCTCCTCCTCGTCCTCCTGCAGAAGCTACAGCTCTTCCACAGAACGCAGTCTGCCAACCACTCCATCGGCAGATGACACTGTTGCACACCAGTTGTCCCATTATGGGCCAGCTACTGCCAAGCGTCAGCAGGCTGTATTGGCTATGAAGTGCTTGGGCGACAACAGACACACCGCGGAAGTTCTGTCCGAGTTCTTGCAACAAGAAACACAGTCGTGGCTGGGCACAGTAGATCTTGAGGCAGGCAAGGTAGTGAGTGATAACGGAAGGAATTTCATGGCTGCCATCTCCCTTTCCCAACTGAAACACATTCCTTGCCTGGCTCACACCTTAAACCTGGTGGTGCAGTGCTTATTGAAAACTTATCCTGGGTTCTCCGACCTGCTCCTCAAAGTGCGTGCACTTTGCTCACATATCCGACGTTCGCCTGTACACGCCAGCCGTATGCAGACCTATCAGCGGTCTTTGAACCTTCCCCAGCATCGCCTAATCATAGACGTTGCAACAAGGTGGAACTCAACACTGCACATGCTTCAGAGACTGTGCGAACAGAGGCGTGCTGTTATTTATTTGTGGGAGGATACACGGGCAGGCAGTAGGATGGCAGACATGGAGTTGTCAGGTGTGCAGTGGTCTAAGATACAAGACATGTGTCAAGTCCTTCAGTGTTTTGAGGAATGCACACGGCTGGTTAGTGCAGACAACGCCGTAATAAGCATGAGCATCCCCCTAATGCGTCTGCTGATGCAAAGTTTGACGCACATAAAGGAGCAGGCGTCTGCACCAGAGGAAGAGGAAAGCCTTGATGACAGTCAGCCATTGTCTGGTCAGGGCAGTGTACAGGACGAGGTAGCGGGCGAAGAGGAGGTGGAGGACGAGGAGGATGATGGGGATGAGTATATTTTTAATGCCGAACCTTTCCCGGGGGCACAGGAAATTGGTTGCGTGTCACGGCCGGGTTCTGGTTTTTTGAGGGACACAAGTGACGTAGATTTGCCTGCAACTGCCCCTCAACCAATCACAACCGGAGATTTGACAACTGGAACTTTGGCCCACATGGCGGATTATGCCTTACGTATCCTAAAAAGGGACACACGCATTACGAAAATGATGAACGATGACGATTACTGGTTGGCCTGCCTCCTTGATCCACGCTATAAAGGCAAATTGCTAAATATTATGCCACATGAGAACTTGGAACTAATATTAGCAACCAAACAATCAACTCTTGTTGACCGTTTGCTTCAGGCATTCCCAGCACACAGCGCACGTGATCGTTCTCACACGAGCTCCAGGGGGCAGCAGACTAGGAGTGTTAGGGGTGCACACATCAGAAGTGGCGTTGGACAGAGGGGTTTTCTGACCAGGTTGTGGAGTGATTTTGCTATGACCGCAGACAGGACAGGTACTGCTGCATCAATTGAAAGTGACAGGAGACAACATTTGTCCAGTATGGTTACTAACTATTTTTCATCCCTTATCGATGTTCTCCCTCAACCGTCATTCCCATTTGATTACTGGGCCTCCAAATTAGACACCTGGCCAGAATTGGCAGAATATGCATTGCAGGAGCTTGCTTGCCCGGCAGCAAGTGTCCTATCAGAAAGAGTATTCAGTGCTGCAGGTTCAATATTAACCGAAAAAAGGACTCGTCTGGCTACCCAAAATGTTGACGATCTAACATTCATTAAAATGAACCACAACTGGATTTCAAAATCTTTTGCCCCACCTTGCCCGGCCGACACCTAGCTTTCCTATGAAAAGCTCTTGCCTGTGAATTACTTTTCTAATGTCTAATTTGCTGCAGCTGATTGTACAGCATACGACATGTTTACACCTCCCTAAATGGCAAAACTCCCCACACGGGGCCGTGGTATCGCGACTTGGCGCAAGCACCCGTGAGACTGCTGTTTGTCTGAAGAGGTGAGTGTGCTCGCTTTTGGTTGACGGCATTGCTACTGGGTCCCTCATAGTACAATGTAGTGTCTCTGGCGGTGGTGGTGCGCACCCAACGTCAGACACACCGTTGTAACATGAGGGGCCCTGGGGCGGTCCCGCCGGCCTCAAGAGAGTTCCCCCCTACCCCAGCTCAAAATGTGCTCTACCACGTCCAAAATTATGTCGCACAGCTCCACCAATCTTTAGTCTATTCGCTGACATCATTCAATGTCTGGCACTGACAATACAAATTTGTAGACATCTATGATGCAACTTAAAGTAGTCTGTGTCTGTGTCCTATATTGGCACCATTAAATAGTTACTGCCAAATTACTATGTCAGAAACTCAGTAGATGAGCCCACCCCTGTACCTAAGTATGCCACCTTTTTTTTTGTTTTGGTTGTTTTGCGAGACATTAACATCTATTTATATTTTGGGAGTACTGGGACAGACACTCCTTGCACTAATCCTCCACTCACCACCAAGCTGCCTGTGTATCCATGTAACCGCTGTAAAGCTGCCATGAGCCTATTGTTTGTTATTTTAGGCCTTTGATAGCCTGTCTGCGGTCCCTACTTTAAATACTCCTCCACTGACCACCAAGCTGCCTGCCCGTGTATCCATGTAACTGCTGTAAAACTGCCATAAGCCTATTGTTTGTTATTTTAGGCCTTTGATAGCCTGTCTGCGGTCCCTACTTTAAATACTCCTCCACTGACCACCAAGCTGCCTGCCCGTGTATCCATGTAACCGCTGTAAAACTGCCATGAGCCTATTGTTTGTTATTTTAGGCCTTTGATAGCCTGTCTGCGGTCCCTACTTTAAATACTCCTCCACTCACCACCACCAAGCTGCCTGCCCGTGTATCCATGTAACCGCTGTAAAACTGCCATAAGCCTATTGTTTGTTATTTTAGGCCTTTGATAGCCTGTCTGCGGTCCCTACTTTAAATACTCCTCCACTGACCACCAAGCTGCCTGCCCGTGTATCCATGTAACCGCTGTAAAACTGCCATGAGCCTATTGTTTGTTATTTTAGGCCTTTGATAGCCTGGTTGCGGTCCCTACTTTAAATACTCCTCCACTGACCACCAAGCTGCCTGCCCGTGTATCCATGTAACCGCTGTAAAACTGCCATGAGCCTATTGTTTGTTATTTTAGGCCTTTGAAGCCTGTCTGCGGTCCCTCCTTCCACTAGTCCTCCACTGACCAGACCACTGCTGCCCGTGTACCCCTGGAACCAATTATAAAGTGCCTACAGCCAGCCCATTTTCTTATGTTAGGCCTTTGAAGCCTGTCTGCGGTCCCTACTTTAAATACTCCTCCACTGACCACCAAGCTGCCTGCCCGTGTATCCATGTAACCGCTGTAAAACTGCCATGAGCCTATTGTTTGTTATGTTAGGCCTTTGATAGCCTGTCTGCGGTCCCTACTTTAAATACTCCTCCACTGACCACCAAGCTGCCTGCCCGTCTATCCATGTAACCGCTGTAAAACTGCCATGAGCCTATTGTTTGTTATTTTAGGCCTTTGAAGCCTGTCTGCGGTCCCTCCTTCCACTAGTCCTCCACTGACCTGACCACTGCTGCCCGTGTACCCCTGGAACCAATTATAAAGTGCCTACAGCCAGCCCATTTTTTTATGTTAGGCCTTTGAAGCCTGTCTGCGGTCCCTCCTTCCACTAGTCCTCCACTGGCCAGACCACTGCTGCCCGTGTACCCCTGGAACCAATTATAAAGTGCCTACAGCCAGCCCATTTTCTTATGTTAGGCCTTTGAAGCCTGTCTGCGGTCCCTACTTTAAATACTCCTCCACTGACCACCAAGCTGCCTGCCCGTGTATCCATGTAACCGCTGTAAAACTGCCATGAGCCTATTGTTTGTTATGTTAGGCCTTTGATAGCCTGTCTGCGGTCCCTACTTTAAATACTCCTCCACTGACCACCAAGCTGCCTGCCCGTCTATCCATGTAACCGCTGTAAAACTGCCATGAGCCTATTGTTTGTTATTTTAGGCCTTTGAAGCCTGTCTGCGGTCCCTCCTTCCACTAGTCCTCCACTGACCAGACCACTGCTGCCCGTGTACCCCTGGAACCAATTATAAAGTGCCTACAGCCAGCCCATTTTTTTATGTTAGGCCTTTGAAGCCTGTCTGCGGTCCCTCCTTCCACTAGTCCTCCACTGGCCAGACCACTGCTGCCCGTGTACCCCTGGAACCAATTATAAAGTGCCTACAGCCAGCCCATTTTCTTATGTTAGGCCTTTGAAGCCTGTCTGCGGTCCCTACTTTAAATACTCCTCCACTGACCACCAAGCTGCCTGCCCGTGTATCCATGTAACCGCTGTAAAACTGCCATGAGCCTATTGTTTGTTATTTTAGGCCTTTGAAGCCTGTCTGCGGTCCCTCCTTCCACTAGTCCTCCACTGACCAGACCACTGCTGCCCGTGTACCCCTGGAACCAATTATAAAGTGCCTACAGCCAGCCCATTTTTTTATGTTAGGCCTTTGAAGCCTGTCTGCGGTCCCTCCTTCCACTAGTCCTCCACTGGCCAGACCACTGCTGCCCGTGTACCCCTGGAACCAATTATAAAGTGCCTACAGCCAGCCCATTTTCTTATGTTAGGCCTTTGAAGCCTGTCTGCGGTCCCTACTTTAAATACTCCTCCACTGACCACCAAGCTGCCTGCCCGTGTATCCATGTAACCGCTGTAAAACTGCCATGAGCCTATTGTTTGTTATGTTAGGCCTTTGATAGCCTGTCTGCGGTCCCTACTTTAAATACTCCTCCACTCACCACCAAGCTGCCTGCCCGTCTATCCATGTAACCGCTGTAAAACTGCAATGAGCCTATTGTTTGTTATTTTAGGCCTTTGATAGCCTGTCTGCGGCCCCTACTTGCAATACTCCTCCACTGACCACAATGCTGCCTGGAGTGCCTGCCTGTGTATCCATGTAACCGATGTAAAACTGCCATGACTGCCTACTGTTTGTTATTTTAGGCCTTTGATAGCTTGTCTGCAGCCCCTACTTGCAATACTCCTCCACTGACCACACCAATGCTGCCCGTGTACCCCTGGAACCTATTTAAAAGTTCATAGAGCCTAGTTATATATTTTATTTACTATTAATAAGGCCATGATGGACTACGCTGTACCACGCTACAAGCTAACCAGTCGACACTTCTTTTGCGAGAAAAGCCATTCCAACCCTCCACCAGCATGTAGAAGACCGCATTGTCCATGCACTCTGGCAATCTGTGAGTACAAAGGTGCACCTGACAACAGACGCATGGACCTGTAGGCATGGCCACGGAAGATTACGTGTCCATTACGGCGCAATGGGTTAATGTGGTGGATGCATGGTCCACAGGGGACAGCCTACTAAGTCTGTCTGCAGTCCCTAATTCAAATTGTCCTCCACTGTCTAAATCGGAGCTTCCACCTTCTGGCTTTCGGCCTATAGTATCAGAAATTAAACTGCATTTGGCCTTCAACTTTGGTTAGGGCCTACTAACGGCTTCTGCCCCTGCCTGGTGTTGCCCTCAACTAAATAAAGCTGAGCTTCAACCTTCCGGCTCTCATTAAGTGGTTTTAAAAAAAAAAAATGGTGGTTAGGGCCTACTAACGGCTTCTGCCCCTGCCTGGTGTTGCCCTCAACTAAATAAAGCTGAGCTTCAACCTTCTGCTCCAAATTACCATTTTGAAAAATGCAATAGCCTTTTCCGGCCTACTAAAGGTGTCTGTCTGTGTGCCCCTGCCTGGTGTTGCCCTCAACTAAATAAAGCTGAGCTTCAACCTTCTGCTCCAAATTACCATTTTGAAAAATGCAATAGGCTTTTCCGGCCTACTAAAGGTGTCTGTCTGTGTGCCCCTGCCTGGTGTTGTCCTCAACTAAATAAAGCTGAGCTTCAACCTTCCGGCTCTCATTAAGTGGTTTTAAAAAAAAAAATGGTGGTTAGGGCATACTAACGGCTTCTGCCCCTCCCTGGTGTTGTCCTCAACTAAATAAAGCTGAGCTACAACCTTCTGCTCCAAATTACCATTTTAAAAAATGCAATAGGCTTTTCCGGCCTACTAAAGGTGTCTGTCTGTGTGCCCCTGCCTGGTGTTGCCCTCAACTAAATAAAGCTGAGCTTCAACCTTCTGCTCCAAATTACCATTTTAAAAAATGCAATAATCTTTTCCGGCCTACTAAAGGTGTCTGTCTGTGTGCCCCTGCCTGGTGTTGCCCTCAACTAAATAAAGCTGAGCTTCAACCTTCTGCTCCAAATTACCATTTTGAAAAATGCAATAGGCTTTTCTGGCCTACTAAAGGTGTCTGTCTGTGTGCCCCTGCCTGGTGTTGTCCTCAACTAAATAAAGCTGAGCTTCAACCTTCTGCTCCAAATTACCATTTTAAAAAATGCAATAGGCTTTTCCGGCCTACTAAAGGTGTCTGTCTGTGTGCCCCTGCCTGGTGTTGTCCTCAACTAAATAAAGCTGAGCTTCAACCTTCCGGCTCTCATTAAGTGGTTTTAAAAAAAAAAAATGGTGGTTAGGGCCTACTAACGGCTTCTGCCCCTGCCTGGTATTGCCCTCAACTAAATAAAGCTGAGCTTCAACCTTCTGCTCCAAATTACCATTTTGAAAAATGCAATAGGCTTTTCCGGCCTACTAAAGGTGTCTGTCTGTGTGCCCCTGCCTGGTGTTGCCCTCAACTAAATAAAGCTGAGCTTCAACCTTCTGCTCCAAATTACCATTTTGAAAAATGCAATAGGCTTTTCCGGCCTACTAAAGGTGTCTGTCTGTGTGCCCCTGCCTGGTGTTGTCCTCAACTAAATAAAGCTGAGCTTCAACCTTCCGGCTCTCATTAAGTGGTTTTAAAAAAAAAAATGGTGGTTAGGGCCTACTAACGGCTTCTGCCCCTCCCTGGTGTTGTCCTCAACTAAATAAAGCTGAGCTTCAACCTTCTGCTCCAAATTACCATTTTAAAAAATGCAATAGGCTTTTCCGGCCTACTAAAGGTGTCTGTCTGTGTGCCCCTGCCTGGTGTTGCCCTCAACTAAATAAAGCTGAGCTTCAACCTTCTGCTCCAAATTACCATTTTAAAAAATGCAATAGGCTTTTCCGGCCTACTAAAGATGTCTGTCTGTGTGCCCCTGCCTGGTGTTGCCCTCAACTAAATAAAGCTGAGCTTCAACCTTCTGCTCCAAATTACCATTTTAAAAAATGCAATAGGCTTTTCCGGCCTACTAAAGGTGTCTGTCTGTGTGCCCCTGCCTGGTGTTGTCCTCAACTAAATAAAGCTGAGCTTCAACCTTCTGCTCCAAATTACCATTTTAAAAAATGCAATAGGCTTTTCCGGCCTACTAAAGGTGTCTGTCTGTGTGCCCCTGCCTGGTGTTGTCCTCAACTAAATAAAGCTGAGCTTCAACCTTCTGCTCCAAATTACCATTTTAAAAAATGCAATAGGCTTTTCCGGCCTACTAAAGGTGTCTGTCTGTGTGCCCCTGCCTGGTGTTGCCCTCAACTAAATAAAGCTGAGCTTCAACCTTCTGCTCCAAATTACCATTTTGAAAAATGCAATAGGCTTTTCCGGCCTACTAAAGGTGTCTGTCTGTGTGCCCCTGCCTGGAGTTGTCCTCAACTAAATAAAGCTGAGCTTCAACCTTCCGGCTCTCATTAAGTGGTTTTAAAAAAAAAAATGGTGGTTAGGGCCTACTAACGGCTTCTGCCCCTCCCTGGTGTTGTCCTCAACTAAATAAAGCTGAGCTTCAACCTTCTGCTCCAAATTACCATTTTAAAAAATGCAATAGGCTTTTCCGGCCTACTAAAGGTGTCTGTCTGTGTGCCCCTGCCTGGTGTTGTCCTCAACTAAATAAAGCTGAGCTTCAACCTTCCGGCTCTCATTAAGTGGTTTTAAAAAAAAAAATGGTGGTTAGGGCCTACTAACGGCTTCTGCCCCTCCCTGGTGTTGTCCTCAACTAAATAAAGCTGAGCTTCAACCTTCTGCTCCAAATTACCATTTTGAAAAATGCAATAGGCTTTTCCGGCCTACTAAAGGTGTCTGTCTGTGTGCCCCTGCCTGGTGTTGTCCTCAACTAAATAAAGCTGAGCTTCAACCTTCCGGCTCTCATTAAGTGGTTTAAAAAAAAAAAAATGGTGGTTAGGGCCTACTAACGGCTTCTGCCCCTCCCTGGTGTTGTCCTCAACTAAATAAAGCTGAGCTTCAACCTTCTGCTCCAAATTACCATTTTAAAAAATGCAATAGGCTTTTCCGGCCTACTAAAGGTGTCTGTCTGTGTGCCCCTGCCTGGTGTTGTCCTCAACTAAATAAAGCTGAGCTTCAACCTTCCGGCTCTCATTAAGTGGTTTAAAAAAAAAAAAATGGTGGTTAGGGCCTACTAACGGCTTCTGCCCCTCCCTGGTGTTGTCCTCAACTAAATAAAGCTGAGCTTCAACCTTCTGCTCCAAATTACCATTTTAAAAAATGCAATAGGCTTTTCCGGCCTACTAAAGGTGTCTGTCTGTGTGCCCCTGCCTGGTGTTGTCCTCAACTAAATAAAGCTGAGCTTCAACCTTCTGCTCCAAATTACCATTTTAAAAAATGCAATAGGCTTTTCCGGCCTACTAAAGGTGTCTGTCTGTGTGCCCCTGCCTGGTGTTGCCCTCAACTAAATAAAGCTGAGCTTCAACCTTCTGCTCCAAATTACCATTTTGAAAAATGCAATAGGCTTTTCCGGCCTACTAAAGGTGTCTGTCTGTGTGCCCCTGCCTGGTGTTGCCCTCAACTAAATAAAGCTGAGCTTCAACCTTCTGCTCCAAATTACCATTTTGAAAAATGCAATAGGCTTTTCCGGCCTACTAAAGGTGTCTGTCTGTGTGCCCCTGCCTGGTGTTGTCCTCAACTAAATAAAGCTGAGCTTCAACCTTCCGGCTCTCATTAAGTGGTTTTAAAAAAAATAATGGTGGTTAGGGCCTACTAACGGCTTCTGCCCCTCCCTGGTGTTGTCCTCAACTAAATAAAGCTGAGCTTCAACCTTCTGCTCCAAATTACCATTTTAAAAAATGCAATAGGCTTTTCCGGCCTACTAAAGGTGTCTGTCTGTGTGCCCCTGCCTGGTGTTGTCCTCAACTAAATAAAGCTGAGCTTCAACCTTCTGCTCCAAATTACCATTTTAAAAAATGCAATAGGCTTTTCCGGCCTACTAAAGGTGTCTGTCTGTGTGCCCCTGCCTGGTGTTGCCCTCAACTAAATAAAGCTGAGCTTCAACCTTCTGCTCCAAATTACCATTTTGAAAAATGCAATAGGCTTTTCCGGCCTACTAAAGGTGTCTGTCTGTGTGCCCCTGCCTGGTGTTGTCCTCAACTAAATAAAGCTGAGCTTCAACCTTCCGGCTCTCATTAAGTGGTTTTAAAAAAAAAAATGGTGGTTAGGGCCTACTAACGGCTTCTGCCCCTCCCTGGTGTTGTCCTCAACTAAATAAAGCTGAGCTTCAACCTTCTGCTCCAAATTACCATTTTAAAAAATGCAATAGGCTTTTCCGGCCTACTAAAGGTGTCTGTCTGTGTGCCCCTGCCTGGTGTTGCCCTCAACTAAATAAAGCTGAGCTTCAACCTTCTGCTCCAAATTACCATTTTAAAAAATGCAATAGGCTTTTCCGGCCTACTAAAGGTGTCTGTCTGTGTGCCCCTGCCTGGTGTTGCCCTCAACTAAATAAAGCTGAGCTTCAACCTTCTGCTCCAAATTACCATTTTAAAAAATGCAATAGGCTTTTCCGGCCTACTAAAGGTGTCTGTCTGTGTGCCCCTGCCTGGTGTTGTCCTCAACTAAATAAAGCTGAGCTTCAACCTTCTGCTCCAAATTACCATTTTAAAAAATGCAATAGGCTTTTCCGGCCTACTAAAGGTGTCTGTCTGTGTGCCCCTGCCTGGTGTTGTCCTCAACTAAATAAAGCTGAGCTTCAACCTTCTGCTCCAAATTACCATTTTAAAAAATGCAATAGGCTTTTCCGGCCTACTAAAGGTGTCTGTCTGTGTGCCCCTGCCTGGTGTTGCCCTCAACTAAATAAAGCTGAGCTTCAACCTTCTGCTCCAAATTACCATTTTGAAAAATGCAATAGGCTTTTCCGGCCTACTAAAGGTGTCTGTCTGTGTGCCCCTGCCTGGTGTTGTCCTCAACTAAATAAAGCTGAGCTTCAACCTTCCGGCTCTCATTAAGTGGTTTTAAAAAAAAAAATGGTGGTTAGGGCCTACTAACGGCTTCTGCCCCTCCCTGGTGTTGTCCTCAACTAAATAAAGCTGAGCTTCAACCTTCTGCTCCAAATTACCATTTTAAAAAATGCAATAGGCTTTTCCGGCCTACTAAAGGTGTCTGTCTGTGTGCCCCTGCCTGGTGTTGCCCTCAACTAAATAAAGCTGAGCTTCAACCTTCCGGCTCTCATTAAGTGGTTTTAAAAAAAAAAAATGGTGGTTAGGGCCTACTAACGGCTTCTGCCCCTCCCTGGTGTTGCCCTCAACTAAATAAAGCTGAGCTTCAACCTTCTGCTCCAAATTACCATTTTAAAAAATGCAATAGGCTTTTCCGGCCTACTAAAGGTGTCTGTCTGTGTGCCCCTGCCTGGTGTTGCCCTCAACTAAATAAAGCTGAGCTTCAACCTTCTGCTCCAAATTACCATTTTAAAAAATGCAATAGGCTTTTCCGGCCTACTAAAGGTGTCTGCCCCGCCCTGGTGTTGTCCTCAACTGAACAAAGCTGAGCTTCCACATTCTGGCTTTCGCCCTATACTATCAGATATTAAACTGCATTTGGCCTACTAGTGTGGTTAGGCCCTTGAAACAGTGTCTGCTGCTCTTGGGTTTGCTACTCCACTGAACAAAGCAATGCCGCCTGTTTAGTCCTGTTACCAATTTTGAACTGCATGTAGCCTACTTTATTCTTTGGCCCTATATCTGTTTCCTCCTCATCCTGCCCATTGCCCAGCCACTGCTAAATGAGTCTGCTGGTACATTGACCTAGACCACTACATTCCCCTTGTACTCTACACAGCCAGAATCTGTCCCTGCTGAAAGTAAGGTTCCCCTTCCCGCATGTTATACCACCTTACACAGGGACAAAGAGGAAGGTGCAGATGAAAGTGCAGGTTCCTTCATCAGGTGGGGGGGCATACGTTGGCGACGTCACTGGCACAGGGCCCCTCAGAGTACGCAAAAGTGTCGCTGCTGGTGGGAGGCGCCCCCGCCATGCAAACACACCGCCGTACTTTGAGGGGCCCTGTGCCAGTGGCAATGCGAACGAGTGGGCCCCCCCCTGCTTGCTCAGGATCACAGCACTTGCAACTTTTAAATACTTACCTTTCCCTGCAACACCGCCGTGACGTAGTCCGCATTTCCTAGGCCCACGAAAAACTTGAGCCAGCCCTACTCCCCCCACAACTTTCCCCCAATTCCCTATGCCCAACTATTATTATACAGTTAATTAAGATTGGCAAGCTTCAGAAACAAGAATGGATGTTTTTGGCATTAAAATGGGCACTGTAGGTGTTTTCCTGGCCTCCACTCACTGCCGACTATGCTTCCCCATTGACTTGCATTGGGTTTCGTGTTTCGGTCGATCCCCGACTTTTAGCGATAATCGGCCGACTGCACTCGACTCGACTCTGGACAAAATCGGGTTTCCCAAAACCCTACTCGATCTTAAAAAAATGAAAGTCGCTCAACCCTAATCGTGACATATGATCCATGTTCATCTTAAGTTTATTTCTTTTGGAATAAAGACATGACATTTTATCATTTGCATCCACTGTGAGTTAGTGCTGTCCTGTGCATAATTGAATTTGGTTCAATTGAACCAATCTTTTCCATCTTACCCAGCAATATAATTAGTTTAATGACCCTATATATCCTGAAAGGATAGTAAGACTTCTCCAAGTCTACAACTAGATTTTCAATTTTCCAAGTTTAGTTTTTATCTTCAATATTATCACCTCTCTAGAAGACGTCATTGTAATGATCTTTGGGTGCTCATCTCAAAGACATTTCACTGTAGTAACATGTCAGAAAAAAAAACCTTTGGAATATCGTTACTATTTTTTTTAAAACGCTTTACTGCTCACCAAAACATGAAAGATTTGTGGTCCAAAAGTCAATAACCTCTTCATCAAATTAGATAAGGTACCATATATACTCGTGTATAAGTCGACTTTTTCAGCACTTTTTTTGTGCTGAAAACGCCCCCCCTCAGCTTATAAATGAGTCACGGTACAGAAAGCCGGTGGGGGAGATTGGGCGACGGAGCAGCGGGTGCCAGGAGCCGGCGCTTACATCATACTCACCTACTTGCATGCCCTCGGTGCTGGCACTGCATCTCATTAAGGCCGCTGGCGCGTGCCTGCAGCTCTTCCTGTGCTCAGCAGTCACATGGTGATGAATGAATATGGACACATCTCCACTTCTATAGTCGTGGAGCGCACATTCATTCATTACCTTAATGAGTGGTACCACGTGACCGCTGAGCACAGGAAGAGCTGCAGGCAGGCGCCAGCGGCCGGAACGAGATGCAGTGCTAGCACCCTGGGCATGCAGGTAGGTGAGTATGATGTTTTGTTTTTTTTCAATAGGAAACATGCACACCGAGACAGGTGATAAGGAGGCATGCATACAGGGATGGAAAGGGGAAGGCATTCATATCAGGACAGGGAAGGGGGAGGCATGCATACAGGGACAGAACAGGGAAGCATGCAGACAGGTACAGGGAAGGGGAAGCACACATACCAGAACAGGGAAGGGGGAGCCATGCACAGCAGAACAGGAATAATAATAATAATAATAATCTTTATTTTTATATAGCGCTAACATATTCCGCAGCACTTTACAGTTTGCACACATTATCATCACTGTCCCCGATGGGGCTCACAATCTAAATTCCCTATCAGTATGTCTTTGGAATGAGTGGACCATGCATACCCGGCTTATACTTGAGTCAATAAGCTTATCCAGTTTTCCATGACAAAAGCTTTAATGCCCTGTATATTCAATTCAATAAAATCAAAATTGTAACAACTTTTTTTAGAAAGTCGCTGAACCTGGCAAAATCAAACAATTTGCTTTGAATGAATTGCCTAAAATGTCCACCACCATTTTACAAATTGCAAAAGATTGCATCAGCCATAGAAGACTTACATGACCTTGGGTGCAGCTCGGTGGGGTTTCTCATAATGCCTTACAGCTTTTACATCACATAGTAAAGCAAAATCAATCAGGTTGGACTATCGTAGCCTGTATAAAAGCTGAAGCAGTGAATACAGTACCTATTTTATGGTAAATCGAGATAGTGGGAGATCATCACTGTTCCTATATATAAGGATAGAAAGTAAAAAAAAAACAATGAACAAATTGTGTGTCAAGAAAGGAGACTAAAAAAAATATATTCAATTTACAGGGATAAAAAGACAGTAGACGTGGCAGTGATAGAATAATTTTGATTTTGCTGTTGCATTTAATTTGCACCTTTTTTCAACTTTTAGGCAGAAACACATCAACAATATTACTGAAAGAAAAAAAGCATTCATAGGAATTTTCTGGGCATAATGAAGATTTCCATAGGGGCTTTTCTTTTTAAAAAACAGCAAAGAAAGCTATAATTACCTCCTAACACCAAGATACAGCGTAGACCACTCTGTAGTTTGCGTTTGCACCAGCGGGAAATCATCACTGTTCAAAGCTGCAGCAGGACCGCTAGGCCTTGTGATTAGCATCGAAATGACTTCAACAGCGCATCATTCATAACATCATATTGCTGACTAAGAAAAAATGTAATTAGTGGAGGAGTGCGATGGCAATGGCGATAGAAAGCAGAGTAAGGCTAGTTTTATATTTGTGTTAGAATCCGCAGCGTTTAATCCACATCTGCAAGTGCTGGAAAAAATGCATATAAACGTGTACAAACGCTGCGTTTTTTAGACGCATGCGGGAACGCATGCGGTTAAAAATAGCCACGTTTTTACGCGTTTATATGCGTTTTTTTCTGCGTTTGCGGTTTTGGTGCGCATGGTGACAAATTTTACAGGAGAAAAATCTAGATAAACAGACACCGCCAATGTGACTACAGAGGACGTGTATTATGGGATCTCTATATATAGACCATAGGACTGCTGAAATCTTAACAGTGTGCTACTGTTTCCTGTGCCATGATGGATCTTCGCATGGAGAGCTTTTATTTCAACCTGGATTTAAGCATCAAGCTGATTCTTGCCTGTGCATTTGCTTGGGAGCAAGACAGAAATTGCGAAAGATGGAGAAGGAGATGGCGGAGGCGTTTTTGGAGACACCCCATTATTGAACTACGTGAGAGCCGTGGAGCCTATCACACGCTGTATGGCGAGCTTAATGCCAACCCGGACAAATTCCCGGAATACACAAGGATGTCGCAAGATTCGTTCCGGGATTTGCTTGCTCGTGTTCAAGGAGCCAGACGGAGACAGGACACCCAGCTCCGTAGAGCGATTCCACCTGAGGAACGTCTGCTGGTTACATTAAGGTACGTAAGAAATGTAAACCAATGCCAGTGCTAATTTTGGGTGTACTAACATGTTTTTTTTTGTTTGGTATTTTCCTTTATGTCTTTAGCATAAACACACCTTAAATAGAACTGATTGTAATTTTTCTTAATTAATTATTTTATTCCAGATTTCTGGCAACCGGAGAGAGTTTATCATCCCTCCATTTCCAATACCGGCTTGGAATATCCACCCTGTCACGAATAGTTGAGGACACCTGCCGGGCTTTGTGGAATGTACTCCGGGATGAGTTTATACCCCTACCCACCTTGGACATGTGGATTGGAATTGCGGAAAAATTCTGGAGTGTGTGTGATTTCCCCAACTGTTTGGGAGCAGTGGATGGAAAGCACATCCGCATTATCAAACCAGCCAGAAAAGAATCGGCGTACTTCAACTATAAAAAATATTTTTCTGTTGTGCTCATGGCAATAGCCGATGCGGACTGTCGCTTCATCGCCTTGGACATTGGAGCTTTTGGCTGTGCCAACGATTCCCAGACTTTCAAGAACTCGGATATGGGCCGCCGTGTGTATGGCAAAAATTTTAATTTTCCACGGCCACAACCTCTCCCCAATACTCAAGGTCCACCAATGCCATTTGTTATGGTTGGGGATGAGGCCTTTCAGATGTGCAAAAACCTACTGAAGCCATATTCCAGTCGTGACTTGACCCACACTAAAAGGATCTTTAACTACAGACTGACCAGGGCACGAAGAACTATAGAGTGTACCTTTGGGATTCTAGTCTCAAAATAGCACATTCTTGCATCAGCCATAAATCTAAAAATGGAGACAGTTGAGGAGGTGGTCAAAGCCAGTGTGGTTCTGCACAATTACATTATGGCTAAGCAGCAACCCAACATTGAACTGGATGAACCAGTTGCACACCCACTGCCTGATTACCGGCATCACCCGCTGCGGTCAACAGCTGAAGTTGGCCACATGCGGGACCAATTTGCTGCCTTTTTTTATTCTGATATTGGACGTGTGTCATGGCAGGACAATGTTGTGTAAATGTCCTGTTGTTATTTTATCTGTACCAGTTATTTTCTTACATGTTACTAATGTTTCTCGTTAATAAAAATTTTTTGGTTGTCTTGACCGTGTCTCATATGTATTTCCTCTGTAAACCGAGGTTGTCCTCACACTAGCAGTATTTGGTCTGTATTTATTATCATTATTTGTAATCCAAAACCAGAAGTGGGTGATGAAGGCTGAAGTGCTAGATATGCTAATATTATACTTTTCCTCTAATAGTTCCACTCCTTGTTTTGGCTTACAAATACCAATATAAAAGAGTGACCACATACTGCTAGTGTGACGGCAGCCATGTGGTTTTAGTGATAAGGTTGTTGACGTCATTGCGTCCTGATTCTGTTCTGCTATGCAGTATCCATTGGACACAGACTGAAGAGACAATGGCTGTCATACAAAACAGATCTATACTGATCAAGTCAGGTGTCAGAAATAATGAATTCATGATGCACATATAACAGCCTCATGAATTCACTATTTCTGACACATGTGCAGGTGAGCATATATATGCCGTGTATGACCGCCATCGTCCCTTGAGTTTGTGTGAAATAGATTATGTACACAGAAGAGAAAAAGGAGGCTATACGATGCAATTCTCTACTCACCAGGTCAGGCGTCCCAACTAATGAGTTTTTGGACTCCTGACCTGTAGAGTATAGTTTTGCATGGTATTACCAACATTTTCTCTTCAGTCTGCAACACTAGTCACAGACTAAGCAGAATGAAGAGAATAAGGAGAAAATACAAGTATAATTTGGTCTACCTCATAGCTCTATACTAAAGACACACAAAGTCTTGTACTGGCTAACTGCTGGAGCTATGATGTGGCCAAAAAATAAAGTGTGTGATGAAGTTTTTTATTTGGCGCCGGGTGTGTGTTGCCGGCGGCGAAAGACACAATAAACCAAACATAATTGGGGCAAAAAAACCTTGTATTTATTTTTTAACAACCAAAATATTTATTTAACTGCGCCTGCTTGGGGTAGAGTGATGTAAATGGGGGATGTGAAGCTGTGAGGTCTGGCTAACTGTTGACGATGCAGAGGTGGCAGGAGAAGGGGCAATGAAACTTGTGGGGTCTGGTAGTTCGAGGATAGGGCTTGACACATGAGAGGCTTGAGACGCACTGGAAGGGTGAGACAAACCTGACATTACAGACACACTGGGAGGTGAAGGGGGAGGAATACTAAGAGTGCGCTGTTTTTTTTTGGTTTGTTTCTGGGATTTCCGGGTCCTGGTAAGCCTCGGTGAGCTCATATGTCATGGCATGGACGTGGTGGGTGACCTGTCAGGGTCCGGCTGCACTGTCAGAGTCCATAGTGCTCATAGAGCGTGCAGCCATGCCAGAGTCCATAGTGCTCGTAGAGCGTGCAGCCATGTCAGAGTCCATAGTGCTCGTAGAGCGTGCAGCCATGCCAGAGTCCATAGTGCTCGTAGAGCGTGCAGCCATGCCAGAGTCCATAGTGCTCGTACAGCAGAAGGCCATGCCAGGTTTCTGCTGCATCGTGGTGGTGGTGGCGGTACGGAAGGCCATGCCAGGGTCCTGCTGCATCGTGGTGGTGGCGGTATAGAAGGCCATGCCAGGGTCCTGCTGCATCGTGGTTTTGGTGGTACGGAAGGCCATGCCTGGGTCCTGCTGCATCGTCGTGTCAGTGGAGGAAGTCCAAGCAGGAGCAGCGGTTGTCATGGTGGTGGCGGTGGGCTGTACAACAGCACTCGGCATGGTGGTTGTGCTGTACTGGTGTCCAGCAGTGCTAGGAATAGAGGTGGCCGTGCAGTGGTATGCAGCAGAGGTCGGCATTGAGGTTAATCATGACTGTGAAGGCACAGGTGGATATACCACCACTGTCTTCTGAAAATACCGACTCTGCTGCATAGCCTGCACATAAGCAGCATTGCAGGCCTGCATGACACTCAGCTGGAGATCAGGAGTAAGGTGTTCCGACATGCCCTGCTCAATTTGGCTTTTACTTGGTCAAGGCTTTTGGTGACCTCCTGGATACGTGTATTCATGTGGCTAAGTGAAATATCCATTCGGTCACCCAAAGCCTTGAGTCCTTCGTGAAAAACCGAGCTCAAGTGCAAAAACTTGGGCATGAGGGACCTGTCCGATGCCCTCTGCCGCTGCCCCAAAAAAGGGGCAGTAGCTGAGGACTGGGAAAGGGGAACACCTGATGGACCAGCTTCCTGGTCTCCAGTTAGTGTGGCAGGCCCACTTGCTGCAGCGCTGCTGGATGGCTGGGACGGGTCCGTGGCTGTCTGATGAAGGACCGCTCCTGAACCTGGGCCAACAGTGCTGCTCCATGTGCTGTGAAAAAAGGAAAAAGAAAATTAATACCAAAAATTAACCAGACACAAAATCCTGTGGAATAGAAACATACAGATTATGGCAATACAACACAACCTAATGCACGGGAGAAATACTTACGTTCTCTGGGCAAGGACCGGTCTTAAAAATGCCAGAACGTGATGGTATTTATATTTTCTGATCCTTGCTCCTGAACCACTGGGAACACGGCTCTCTTGACGCAGGTCCTTGTTGAAGCGGTCCTTCATAGGACGCCAACGTGTTTTGACTCTGGCCACTGTTGAAAAAACAAAACATAATGGTTAGACAATGGACTTTTGGCCGTGCTCACACAACTGTGTGTGATGAGAGAAACTCCTGAGAGTTTATCTCATCACACAGTTGTGTGAGCATGGCCAAGGTCTCTGCTGCTTCACACTGCATTGCAATACTTACCAAAAGCATTTTGGACCTGAGTCGGGGCATTGTCTCAGCCATCCCACATCTCTTTGGCCACCTCATTCCATAGGCGCCGGATCGTGTTGTCTGAGTGCTGTGAAACCCGGGTGTACCACAACGGGACTCGCTCCTGGACCAGGGAGATGTGGAGGTCATTTTCTATGAGGTCTTCATCCCATTCTGGAACCTAAAAATTAAATAAAGACATTAATGTTGGATCCATTAACATAAGGAAAAGAAAGAAAACAGAGGCTGAAAAATGGCATGAAGAAGGAAAGTCAAGATACAAAAGGATTCCAGAAGAAAAATGTAAAGAAATAGGAATGTAAAGAAAGGAAGATTCAAGAATACTAAAGTGAGGATACAGTAAACAGTCAGCCTTGTATACGTACACGCTGCCGCCTTGCCACCCAACCGTGACTCCGCTGCTCCTGCCCAGTCTCTGCCGCAGTAGAAGTGCTCTAAAAAAAATGAAAAACAAAAAATTGTCATACGTGTAGATGTGACAGTGAATACTTACTAATCTGTGGAGGTGAGTACTCACTTCACTGACATGTTCTACTTCAGTAGGCCCAGGACGTTGCTCCTCATCAGAAGAAGAAGACATTCTGATGCATGCAGAAAGAAAGAAATGGCAGAAATTAGGACATGTAGAGACAGAAAATAGAAAATAAAGGCATTGGCTAGGATATACTCACATTGTTTAGAGGCTTGTTTGCTCCAAGGTGCTGTGGTTTGTCTGCTCTGCTTGGCTGTCTGCTGAGTAGTGACCTGCAAATGTCCACTCCCTCCCTTTATCACCTTGTATGTGGGGGGTGACTTATCAGTGTCAAGACATGTTTTTCTCTGGTGCAACGCATGCGTTCACGAACGCAAACAAACGCATGTGCTTGTGAACACATGCGTTCATATAGACAGCAATGCGTTTTTTTGGCGCATTCCTTACGCAATCAACCGCATACGTTTCCAGGCGGCAAATTGACACCTCTAAAAATTACTACATGTTGCATTTCCGTGACAAACCGCAGACAACGAAACAACGCATGCATCGTCAAACGCTACAAAATGCAAACAATCGCAGACGCATGCGTCCCTAATGTTAAATATAGGAATACACAACGCATGCGGATATTTGCGGAAGAAATGCTGCGGACACAACCGCAAATGTGAAACCGGCCTAAACTGACCAGCAATTTTACAAGGCTCAAGATTTTCTCCACCTTTTCCTTTTCATCATTATGTTTCAGGTAGCCAAGCAGCTTTCTTAAGTAATGCCAGGTTGTTGTTACTATCATCATCATCATCATCATCATCATCATCTACTGCTTTCCATATGGTTCCTCTTTTTCATCTGTTGCATAATTAGTTATAAATATGTGGCAAAAGTATATAAAAATGCGTCCAGTTTCTTTATGTTGAAAATTCAACTCCTACTTGACTAAGTTCACCACATTCACTGCTTTTCCACATGGACTCTACTGCATTTTTATGAAATAATTCATTAGGAAGAGTTCACTGCATACTACTATTGCAAAGTGAAGAAAATTTTTATTCTCTACAGTGTAAGAAGATTGGCGTGCACACAAGCTTTGGAAATATGAGGATGAAGGTGCTAGGAGACCAGAGTAATTCCTGTATAGGTCAAGAAGGAAGAATTCAATGCACATTCTAAACATTAATTTATTCAAATACATAGAACAGAGGTCTTCAGGAATCAACATGGATTTATGCATATGACAACATTTCGACACACTGCTATGAAGCATTTACAAAACCATTATTCTCCTCCAGATAACCAAAAAGTATTGTTTCTCCATGTGGAGATTGACTAAGCATGCCGAGATGAGGAGACTTAAAGCCGCAATGTTCCTCTGGGAAATATGCTAATTATGCAAATTGTCTCTTCAGAGAGGAAGAGAACTAGAACTTTAGTGCCACTTATTGGAAGTAGCAATCCTACAAGTCAATGTTGACCCTTTAGCGAGCCTTGTCACATGACTTAGGATAATAGCCAAACCAGAATCTCAATTTGCAGACACTGTGTTTCGGGATGCTGCCCCTCATCAGTGGTTTGGGTGTGTGAGAGGGGTCCGACCGATATCCAAAAAGTATTGTTTCTCCTTGTGGAGATTGACATGCTAAGCATGCCGAGATGAGGAGACATAAAGCCGCAATGCTCCTCTGGGAAATATGATAATTATGCAAATTATCTCTTCAGAGAGGAAGAGAACTAGAACTCTAGTGCCAACTAGTGGAAGTAGCAATCCTACAAGTCAATGTCAACCCTTTAACGAGCCTTGTCACATGACTTAGGATAATAGCCAAAACAGAATCTCAATGAACATATATAAATATATGCAATGCATTATAGATACTAGTGGGCTGAGGTGTATCATCAAAATTTTCCAACAATCTGACCAGTAAAAAACTCTTCAAAGTCCAAGAAGAAACATATATGATGTCCTTGTCAAGCAAAGGAGAAAAATTCAGATCATAAATGACCAGTCAAGTGTCAGTGTGAAATTAAACCCCAAAACATTCATATACCTCATAGTCATGTTTCTATGGAAATGGAGCATCCTATAGACATATAAGCACCAGGAAAGCTCCCTGCCGGAATATGTGTGCCGCAAATGGTGGTGCACAAAACATTAAAATGAAGACAATCGAGAGATGGGACTCGGAGAGCCTTGGGCCCCGGGCAATAGCCCAGATTACCCTCATTACAATCTGCTTATGGATATATGGCTGTTGTATTTACAGTCATTAGACAAATTAAGTACACCTTCTTTAAATTCAGTGGTATCAGAGCAGGATGAAAAACGCTGATCCTTTGAAGTACTTAAAAATAGGTGAATGCAAACTCAGATAAACAACAACTCCACATGACAAATTACACAGTTAAAGTGCTGTATTAATATAAGCTTCCACAGGCCGTATAATTACAGTATGTGTGTGATGGAGTAATGTTATAAAGAAAAAACAGCAGAAAAAGAAGAAATACGAAGGAGTAGGAGGTGTGGTGGGAAACAAAAACACAATTTATGGAAACCAGCACTTCAGAGGAGACCACACCCACCACAACATTCTATTTTAAGTTTTATTTTCTGACAACCAGATTGCCAGGTCCTTCCCCTCATTGAATAATATCCAGCATGTCCACTGGCAGTGAAAAGCATCCAAGTGATTGTTATCATGTGTAATCATGTGCAATCGTGTTTTCCATTTCCCTAATATTGTTAATGTTAACCTCTTCCACTCATTTACTCAGAGTGGGAGTTTTTGTGTATTTCCAGTGATGTGGAATAATTGACTTAATAGTTGTTAGAAAGTGCCTAAGGATATCTTTCCTTGCCTTTGAGGTTGAATCCTGAGTAATGGAAAGTAGGGGAGAGAGTGTGACTATGCTACAAGTGAGACAATTGTAAAGTGAGAAAACTACATTACAGAATGCACTAACCAATGGGAATTCACGCCATATATGTAACATAGACCCAGGTGTACCATCTCACAGCCAGTACAAGTCTGACACAAAGGGGAAGATCCAATAATTTTGAGTAATTGCTCACCAGCTTTAGATTGGGCATTGTTTCTGACACTGAGTGCACTTTGTTACATCACCCTATATTTATCTGTGCATCTTTATTTTATTTGCCATGTTGTATCATCCAAGTAGCTGTGGTGTCCTCTTTTTTCTGTCTCCACTATGCAATTCTTTTTCATGTGCAGTCTTTAATATTGTTTTTATACATTGTCAGTAAACATATTTTATATTTATCTTGGTTTCCTGTTCATTTTCCTCTTACATATGTTCAATTTCAGCACTTTGCCTGGCTCTTCCCACTTGCCCTGGTACGATGGCAAGTGGGGTAATAGTTGTGGGGTTTTATGTCAGGTTTAAAATGTCAGCTGACATCAAGCCTACAGGATAGTAATGGAGAGGCGACTATAAGATGCACCCATTACTAACTCCATAGTGAAATTGTAATAAAGACAGAGCAAGAATTAAGTCCTTTATTTGAAGGAAAAACACAGACTCCTTTATTTGAGATATCCCCCCTCTTTTACCCATTTATTTTCAAAAATTAAAAATAAA
This sequence comes from Ranitomeya variabilis, assembly GCF_051348905.1. Taxonomy (NCBI): domain Eukaryota; kingdom Metazoa; phylum Chordata; class Amphibia; order Anura; family Dendrobatidae; genus Ranitomeya; species Ranitomeya variabilis. Next base: position 1,010,765,922 of record NC_135233.1, on the reverse strand, counting down.
AGAACACCATATTTCTCATCCGACTCTATCAAGAAGATAATTCATATTTGGCCCATGACGATCCAAATGGTTTGGAAAACAGTCACAACAGTGATGCCACCACTCTCCTCACCAGTCAGAACACACTGAGCAGAGTGTGAGAAGTTCTGTCTGTGACCGGCGATAACCTCAATGACATCATCGCCAGCTGCAGACAGGCAGCGCTTCTCAAGCTATGCTCAGTATGAGTTGGCTACCGTGGAAAGCGGTCGCATCACTGATGTGACTGCTCTCCAAACCATCCGGATCGAAGTGGGAAAAATATAAATTATCTTCTCATTGGAAACGTGAAAAATATGGTGTTTTATTATTTTTTTATCTTTCAACAATAAATGGTAAAAGAGGGTGGAGAGTTTTTATTGCAAATAATGGAGTCTGTGTGATTATTTCACATAAAGGACTTTATTCATGATGTGTCTTTATTACAATATGACTATAGACAAGCTATAGACGACTCTCCATTACTAGCAGAGATGACAAACTTGTTCAGAAAACATTTACCAATCTCAAATTCAATATGAACGTAGCTCATTCTGATTAGTGTTTGGATTCACAAGCATTTTCCTTCAAAGTAGGCAAAATTCAGGTGAAGTTGGGTAAATGATCGCTTTTCCACTAAAGCTTTTGTTTGGACTTTGCCTAGGATAGCGGTGTGGTATGATAAGGAGAGAGAACATGAACAGGGGAGTGTGTGAGTAAATGTCAGAGGAGCAGCACACTTTTTTTATTAACTTAATGCGTGGAGATTCCTGCAGCCAATCAGGGCACAGAAACCATCCACAACGTTCAGACACAAGGGCTTCTGTCATTGGCTGCAGAAGGCCCATGTCCCTCTCCATATAAAAAGCGGACATGTTGTTTTTGCACCATTTTTTCAGTGTAATAGTGTAGAATGGCTGCTCCTGCTGTTGCTGATAGTCAGACAGTTACATAGGCGGTTTATTGTCAGTTAGTTCAGCTAGATAGGATCCTGTGTGAAATGGACTTTTCAGCATTTAATTTGTTTGTGCTAATAATGTGGTGCAGGCTTTAGGCGACATTTCATAATCAAAATAGTTTGGGCTTATACTCTGGGGCAGGCTTTAGGCCACATATTATAATCAAAATCGTTTGGGCTAATACTGTGGTGCAGACACCAGTCCACATTTCATAATGAAAATCATTTGGGCTAATACTCTTGTGCAGGTGCCAGGCCACATTGCATAATCAAAATAATTTGGGCTAATACTTTAGTTCAGGCACCAGACCATATTTCATAGTCAAAATCATTTAGCATAATACTCTGGTGCAGTCACTAGTCTACATTTCATAATCAAAATTGTTTGGGCTAATAATCTGGTGCAGGCACCAGGCCACATTTCATAATCAAAATAATGTGGGTTAATACTTTGGTGCAGGCAACAGGCCACATTATATAATAAAATTGTTTGTGCTAATACACTGGTGCAGTCACCAAGTCACATTTCATCAATATCGTTTGGGTTAACATTTAGGTGCATTTTATAATCAAAAATGTTTGGGATAATACTGTGGTGCAGGCACAAGTCCACATTTCACAATGAAAATCATTTGATCTAATACTCTGGTGCAGGTACCAGGGCATATTGCATAATCAAAATCATTATGGCTAACGCTTTGATGCAGGCACCAGTCTACATTTCATAATCAAAAATGTTTGGTCTAATACTCTGATGCAGGCATTAATCCATATTTCATAATCAAAATTATTGATGCTAATACTCTGGTGCAGTACCAGGCCACAGTTCATAATCAAAATCATTTGGGCTAACACTCTGGTGCAGGCACCGGTCCTCATTTAATAATCAAAATCATTTGGGCTAATACTCTGGTGCAAGCACCAGTCCACATTTCATAATCAAAATCATTGGGGCTAATACTCTGGTGCAAGCACCAGGAAACATCTCATAATCAAAATTGTTTGGGCTATTACTCTGATGCAGTCACTAGACCACATTATATAATTAACATTGCTTTGGATAATACTCTGGTGCAGTCACCAGGCCATATTTTTTTATCAAATTTTTTGGGCTAACACTGTGGTGCAAGCACCAGTCCACATTTAATAATCAAAATAGTTTACGATAATGTGGTGCAGCATCAGTCTACATTTCATAATGAAAGTCGTTTGGGCTAATACTCTCATGCAGGTACCAGTCCATATTTCATAATCAAAGTCATTTGGGTTAATACTCTGGTGCAGGCAACAGTCCACATTTCGTAATCAAAATTGTTTGGGCTAATACTATGGTGAAGGCACTAGTCCACATTTAAAAATCAAAATTATTTGGGCTAATACTGTGGTGCAGGCACCAGTCCACATTTTATAATCAAAATCGTTTGGGCTAATACTCTGGTGCAAGCACCAGTCCACATTTCATAATCAAAATTGTTTGGGCTAATGGGGGAATTGGTTTGGTGTTCGAGATGCATGTGTGGTAGGTGGTAATAATACTGAAAGCTGTACAAAACAATCACCGGCTCATCCTATTAAAAGACAAACAACTTCTGTTAGGCTACGTTCACACTAGCGTTGTGCGCCGTTGCGTCGGCGATGCAACACACAACGCACGCAAAAACGCATCAAAACGCACGCAAAAACGCTGCGTTTTGCGACGCATGCGTCGGTTTTTGCCGAAAATCGGACGCAAGAAAAATGCAACTTGTTGCGTTTTCTTGGTCCGACGCTTGCGGCAAAAAAGACGCATGTGTTGCACAACGCAACAAAAAAAAACGCATGCGTCCCCCATGTTAAGTATAGGGGGCGCATGACGCATGCGTCGCCGCTGCGTCGCCGACGCAAACCCGACGCACATTAGCTTAACGCTAATGTGAACGTAGCCTTACTGAATGGGCTACTCATCTCCCTTTCTTTGGCTGCTGCACAGTGGTATGCTTTGTAGATGAGGGCCAAAAGCAGCATGTGCTCCAGTGGATGGCAAGTGCTGCATCAAATGGCCTCTCCTCTTCTTCCTCCACCTTAACATCACACACGGTACAGTCCTCAGAGGTGGCACCCCAATTACCTTTGTTTCCCCAAGCAACACAACTCTCCAACTGCCCAAATGACACAGAGTACAAATAGTGTAATTGTGCAGCATGGATGCATGGGACAGGGCTTGGACCAGCATTTCTAGCTTAAATATTGATCAGTAACAGGAGGATGAGTGACAGGTTTGGTGTTCTGAGAGCCCTGCCAAATTCAGGCAACACGAAGATGACCCAACTTGGAGCCCAAACATTTCCAAAAATTAGAGGCAGACAGCAATAAAATGTCATCAATTTCCAAAGAGTAGAAATAGTATAATGGGGCTCTGACACTCTTTCCACTACAGAAAAGCCACCAGATGAAGAAACAACTTGGAGTGTCCACATTTAAAAAAATTGTTTGTAACATCAGCAGCAGAGGCAACAATAGGCACATGAAGCAACAACAAAGGTGTCACAGACTGCAATAACGCAACATCAATGCATGACAATAAAAACGACACCTTCTACAAGTGTGCTCAGTCTGCGACTGGGGTGCAAAAGTCATTGGAGATCCATGACTTGTTCATTTTGATGAAAGTTAGGGGGTCTACACTTTCAGGGGACAGCCAGATGTGCTTTTTGGTCAGGACACCACCAGCAGCACTGAAGACAAGTTCTTAGAGAACGCTGGCTGCTGGACATGACAAAACCTCCAAGGTGTGACAAGCGAGCTCAGGTTACTCTTCTGTTTTTGAAGACCAAAATGCAAAAGGGTCTAAACACTCTCTGATGGCATTAATATTGAGCTTGAGATACACCTGCATCATCCTCTCAAGTCATTCAGGCTGGACTAAAAAATTTGTGAAGTGACTTACAGTAATTGCTTCTGCCACTTAGACTGCTGTTGCTGCTGGTTTTGCATTGATGAGTCAAAGTTCCTAGGGTTTGAAGACTATAAGTGCGATGCAAACCGTGTGCCTAACTGCTGTATTGGGAAAACCACTCTAAAGATTGTCTACAAGTGTGTTTCGATACTCCAGTATGCGACCGTCCCTTTCCAGGGAGGAAGCATCTGGCAAACTTTACTCTTGTACAATGGATCTAACAGAGTGGCAACCCAGCAGTCATCGCTATTACTAATACGGCCATCATGTTGCAGATAGTGCAGCAAGAAGGTGCTCATGTGTTGGGAGCTTACAAGAGGTACAAGTCCATGGTGTATTGGTGGCATGGTAACTAGTGTTGAGCGATACTTTCCGATATCGGAAAGTATCGGTATCGGAAAGTATCGGCCGATACCGTCAAAATATCGGATCCAATCCGATACCGATACCCGATCCCAATGCAAGTCAATGGGACGAAAATATCGGAATTAAAATAAACCCTTTATAAACTTGTAGGTTCATTCTACATGAAGGAAAACAACTAAGAATAATGTAGGATGTATTGGGGGACGTGGCGGAGACATTAAAGGCACAGAGGTTTAGCCCAATGTAATAGAATAGCAGGATTTTGGGTTTTTTTTATGACGTTCGGCGGTAGAAAGATTTTGACTATGTTAATTTTTTTTTTTATTTTGTCAGATATTGATGTTTCACTACTTCCACGCCCTTCACCTTCTTTTTTACTTCTCCCACACTTTCTTCTTCATTATCCTCATCATCAGCTTCTTTGACATCAACTTCTTCACCTTATTCATCTTCTTCTTCATCTTCTACCTATTATTTTTTTGGTTACATTGTTCATATTCTTTTTATTTTACTATTATCTTCATCATATTCTACTTCTTCATCATATTCTTATTTGTGACAGGCATTCCCGTAGTTGTTATCTATAAAAGTTTGAAGATTACACCTTCCGTTCTGCCTGTCACAAAACAGTTACATTTGTCTGCGTTCAGTTTGGCCTGCAGCATCAGGCTTTATCCAGGGGCACCACGAGGAGGAACGGACTCACCCCCATACACTGCTTAGTCTTCTTCTGCTTATAATTTAGATAATATTTTTTGCTCTGATATTTAGTGTTATGCTTAATGTTCTTCTGCTCTTTGTTCTGCAGCCTCTTGTTCTTCTGCTTCTCGGTCTTCCAGGTCGTCGTCGTCTCCAGGGTCGTCGTCTCCGGGGTCGTCGTCATCGGGGTGGTCTTCAGGGTCGTCGTCTCCGGGGTCGTCGTCATCGGGGTGGTCTTCGGGGTCATCGTCTCCAGGGTCGTCGTCATCACGGTGGTTGTCGTCTCTGGTGTCGTCGTCATCTTAGGGGTGGTCTTCCGGGTCATCGTGTTTAGTCTCTTGAACTTGGAAATGTAGCAGAAGGTACAAGAAGGCTGAGAAAATGCCGAGAACCAGCTGATGGAACTGGAACTCGGATGGCTACCCGAAGGTCCAAGAGCCAATGGAACTACCGAGGACCAGCTGACGTTACTGGAACCCGGTTACTAAGCAGGAGGTACCCGTGCCTGAAAGCACTACCAAGGACCACCTGACGTTGGTGGAACTCGGATACCCAGAGGGAGGCACCTAAGCCAAAGGCTCTGCCCGGAACCAGCTGACGGTACTGGAACCAGGATGGGGAGCAGAAGGTACAAGAGCAAAAGACACTGCCGAGAACCAGCTGACGGTGCTGGAACCCGGATGGGTAGCCGAAGGTCCAAGAGCCAATGGAACTACCGAGGACCAGCTGACGTTACTGGAACCCGGTTACTAAGCAGGAGGTACCCGTGCCTGAAAGCACTACCAAGGACCACCTGACGTTGGTGGAACTCGGATACCCAGAGGGAGGCACCTAAGCCAAAGGCTCTGCCCGGAACCAGCTGACGGTACTGGAACCAGGATGGGGAGCAGAAGGTACAAGAGCAAGTGTCTGCATGGCTTTTGCAGGACACGATGCCGGCTGCACAGCAGGGGAACAGCTGGCGGTGCTGAACCCCACTGACACATTGGCTGGTGTTTTTCTCTGTGCAGCTAGCAGTACCGGGCCCCAACTGGCGGTGTTGGAGCCCGGGGTCAGCAGGAGGAGGAGATGGAGCAGAGTGTAGGCCGAAGCCTGCACTGGCGGCAGCTTTTGGGTCTGTTGTGCCTGCGTGGCAGTTGCAGGACACGTTGCCGGCTGCACAGCAGGGGAACAGCTGGCGGTGCTGAACCCCACTGACACATTGGCTGGTGTTTTTCTCTGTGCAGCTAGCAGTACCGGGCCCCAACTGGCGGTGTTGGAGCCCAGGGCTCTGCAGGGGGAGCAGAGTGTAGGCTGAAGCCTAATTGAACCAATTTCAAAGGTAACCTTTAACCCCCCCTCAGGGGTTACAAAGTAGAAGAGCCACAGCTTATGCAGCAGTAGTGCTGCACAAGTCAAAGGTTGCTCTTTTAATTTCGCTCCTTGCACACGCTGAATGAAACACGTATAACATTTAGCCCTTTAAACAGTCAAACTGTGTTGGAGGCGCGAGTTCCCTTTGTAATGAGACGCAGCACAGATGTCAAGAATCCCACCTTGGTGCTGGGTGCAGCCTCCTGAGCATTGTTATTTGCTGTACAGGAGTCTGCGCTGTCGTGTGATCCCCTGGCCTAGCGCTGTTAGCGCTGCCCATGTTCTGGCATCATTTAATGTCGGCCGGTGCGGTTCGCGATGACCATGAATCCCAGCCCCGCAGTGTCTTAACATTGTTAAAACACTGCGGGGCTGGGATTCAGGGCCTGGCGCAGCACATATGTTCGCCTCTCACACTCGGGTCCTTACACCCGCTTCAGACTGTGCGGTGTCATCTGATCCCTTATCGCATGCCACGGCCATGAAGCCGCACAGTCCGCAGAAGGCGGAAGGAGATGAGGGACAGGCGAACTGATGCACTGATCATGCCCGTCAATCACACCCTCGCAGTCCCAATAAATAAGACAACGAGGGGCGTTGTGTGGGTCAGGGCGGCCGCAGAGGCACAGCCAGCCAAACAATGATGCCAGAAGACGGGCAGCGCTACCAAGGGGGTTGCAGCGTGTCATTACAAAGGAAAGTCACACCACCGGGACGGTTAAATGGTCACACAGAGGACACATTTTAGACGTGTTTTCAGTTCCACATGTGCGAGGAGAATACGTTTATGAACCACCTTGCACACATGCAGCATTACCGCTGTACAAGGTGGCCTTTAAAACGTACAAACGCCTGGGGGAGGGGGGACAGGTTCCCTTCAATTTCAGTTCTTGTGTCTGCGTGGCTTTTGCAGGACACGATGCCGGCTGCACAGCAGGGGAACAGCTGGCGGTGCTGAACCCCACTGACACATTGGCTGGTGTTTTTCTCTGTGCAGCTAGCAGTACCGGGCCCCAACTGGTGGTGTTGGAGCCCGGGGTCAGCAGGAGGAGGAGATGGAGCAGAGTGTAGGCCGAAGCCTGCACTGGCGGCAGCTTTTGGGTCTGTTGTGCCTGCGTGGCAGTTGCAGGACACGTTGCCGGCTGCACAGCAGGGGAACAGCTGGCGGTGCTGAACCCCACTGACACATTGGCTGGTGTTTTTCTCTGTGCAGCTAGCAGTACCGGGCCCCAACTGGCGGTGTTGGAGCCCAGGGCTCTTCAGGGGGAGCAGAGTGTAGGCCGAAGCCTAATTGAACCAATTTCAAAGGTAACCTTTAACCCCCCCTCAGGGGTTACAAAGTAGAAGAGCCACAGCTTATGCAGCAGTAGTGCTGCACAAGTCAAAGGTTGCTCTTTTAATTTCGCTCCTTGCACACGCTGAATGAAACACGTATAACATTTAGCCCTTTAAACAGTCAAACTGTGTTGGAGGCGCGAGTTCCCTTTGTAATGAGACGCAGCACAGATGTCAAGAATCCCACCTTGGTGCTGGGTGCAACCTCCTGAGCGTTGTTATTTGCTGTACAGGAGTCTGCGCTGTCGTGTGATCCCCTGGCCTAGCGCTGTTAGCGCTGCCCATGTTCTGGCATCATTTAATGTCGGCCGGTGCGGTTCGCGATGACCATGAATCCCAGCCCCGCAGTGTCTTAACATTGTTAAAACACTGCGGGGCTGGGATTCAGGGCCTGGCGCAGCACATATGTTCGCCTCTCACACTCGGGTCCTTACACCCGCTTCAGACTGTGCGGCGTCATCTGATCCCTTATCGCATGCCACGGCCATGAAGCCGCACAGTCCGCAGAAGGCGGAAGGAGATGAGGGACAGGCGAACTGATGCACTGATCATGCCCGTCAATCACACCCTCGCAGTCCCAATAAATAAGACAACGAGGGGCGTTGTGTGGGTCAGGGCGGCCGCAGAGGCGCAGCCAGCCAAACAATGATGCCAGAAGACGGGCAGCGCTACCAAGGGGGTTGCAGCGTGTCATTACAAAGGAAAGTCACACCACCGGGACGGTTAAATGGTCACACAGAGGACACATTTTAGACGTGTTTTCAGTTCCACATGTGCGAGGAGAATACGTTTATGAGCCACCTTGCACACATGCAGCATTACCGCTGTACAAGGTGGCCTTTAAAACGTACAAACGCCTGGGGGAGGGGGGACAGGTTCCCTTCAATTTCAGTTCTTGTGTCTGCGTGGCTTTTGCAGGACACGATGCCGGCTGCACAGCAGGGGAACAGCTGGCGGTGCTGAACCCCACTGACACATTGGCTGGTGTTTTTCTCTGTGCAGCTAGCAGTACCGGGCCCCAACTGGCGGTGTTGGAGCCCGGGGTCAGCAGGAGGAGGAGATGGAGCAGAGTGTAGGCCGAAGCCTGCACTGTCGGCAGCTTTTGGGTCTGTTGTGCCTGCGTGGCAGTTGCAGGACACGTTGCCGGCTGCACAGCAGGGGAACAGCTGGCGGTGCTGAACCCCACTGACACATTGGCTGGTGTTTTTCTCTGTGCAGCTAGCAGTACCGGGCCCCAACTGGCGGTGTTGGAGCCCAGGGCTCTGCAGGGGGAGCAGAGTGTAGGCCGAAGCCTAATTGAACCAATTTCAAAGGTAACCTTTAACCCCCCCTCAGGGGTTACAAAGTAGAAGAGCCACAGCTTATGCAGCAGTAGTGCTGCACAAGTCAAAGGTTGCTCTTTTAATTTCGCTCCTTGCACACGCTGAATGAAACACGTATAACATTTAGCCCTTTAAACAGTCAAACTGTGTTGGAGGCGCGAGTTCCCTTTGTAATGAGACGCAGCACAGATGTCAAGAATCCCACCTTGGTGCTGGGTGCAGCCTCCTGAGCGTTGTTATTTGCTGTACAGGAGTCTGCGCTGTCGTGTGATCCCCTGGCCTAGCGCTGTTAGCGCTGCCCATGTTCTGGCATCATTTAATGTCGGCCGGTGCGGTTCGCGATGACCATGAATCCCAGCCCCGCAGTGTCTTAACATTGTTAAAACACTGCGGGGCTGGGATTCAGGGCCTGGCGCAGCACATATGTTCGCCTCTCACACTCGGGTCCTTACACCCGCTTCAGACTGTGCGGCGTCATCTGATCCCTTATCGCATGCCACGGCCATGAAGCCGCACAGTCCGCAGAAGGCGGAAGGAGATGAGGGACAGGCGAACTGATGCACTGATCATGCCCGTCAATCACACCCTCGCAGTCCCAATAAATAAGACAACGAGGGGCGTTGTGTGGGTCAGGGCGGCCGCAGAGGCGCAGCCAGCCAAACAATGATGCCAGAAGACGGGCAGCGCTACCAAGGGGGTTGCAGCGTGTCATTACAAAGGAAAGTCACACCACCGGGACGGTTAAATGGTCACACAGAGGACACATTTTAGACGTGTTTTCAGTTCCACATGTGCGAGGAGAATACGTTTATGAGCCACCTTGCACACATGCAGCATTACCGCTGTACAAGGTGGCCTTTAAAACGTACAAACGCCTGGGGGAGGGGGGACAGGTTCCCTTCAATTTCAGTTCTTGTGTCTGCGTGGCTTTTGCAGGACACGATGCCGGCTGTTATGACCCCAATGGCGAGGGTCTCAGAGGTACGTGGAAGTCTGCAGAATACAAAAATCCAGCTCATAGGGCAGTGGTAACTGGGTTGACCATATATCTACTCCTAACGCCAACACTAGAAGTAGCCGGGGATCATTCCTACGTTGATTCTAGATGACACGCTCCAGCCGGAGAATCTAGCTACCCCTAGTAGAGGAAAACAAAAGACCTTTCTTGCCTCCAGAGAAGGGGACCCCAAAGCTGGATAGAAGCCCCCCACAAATAATAATGGTGAGGTAAGAGGAAATGACAAACACAGAAATGAACCAGGTTTAGCACAGAGAGGCCCGCTTACTGATAGCAGAATAAAGAAAGGTAACTTATATGGTCAACAAAAACCCTATCAAAATCCACACTGGAAATTCAAGAACCCCCGAACCGTCTAACGGTCCGGGGGGAGAACACCAGCCCCCTAGAGCTTCCAGCAAAGGTCAGGATATAGATTTGGAACAAGCTGGACAAAAATACAAAACCAAAACAAATAGCAAAAAGCAAAAGGCAGACTTAGCTGATATAACTGGAACCAGGATCAGTAGACAAGAGCACAGCAGACTAGCTCTGATAACTACGTTGCCAGGCATTGAACTGAAGGTCTAGGGAGCTTATATAGCAACACCCCTAACTAACGACCCAGGTGCGGATAAAAGGAATGACAGAAAAACCAGAGTCAAAAAACTAGTAACCACTAGAGGGAGCAAAAAGCAAATTCACAACAGTACCCCCCCCTTAGTGAGGGGTCACCGAACCCTCACCACGACCACCAGGGCGATCAGGATGAGCGGCATGAAAGGCACGAACTAAATCGGCCGCATGAACATCAGAGGCGACCACCCAGGAATTATCCTCCTGACCATAGCCCTTCCACTTGACCAGGTACTGAAGCCTCCGCCTGGAGAGGCGAGAATCCAAGATCTTCTCCACCACGTACTCCAACTCGCCCTCAACCAACACCGGAGCAGGAGGCTCAGCAGAAGGAACTACAGGCACAATGTACCGCCGCAACAAGGACCTATGAAATACATTGTGAATAGCAAACGACACAGGAAGATCCAGACGAAAAGATACAGGATTAAGGATTTCCAATATCTTGTAAGGCCCAATAAAACGAGGTTTAAATTTGGGAGAGGAGACCTTCATAGGAACAAAGCGGGAAGAAAGCCATACCAAATCCCCAACGCGTAGTCGGGGACCCACACCGCGGCGGCGGTTGGCAAAGCGCTGAGCCCTCTCCTGTGACAACTTCAAGTTGTCCACCACATGATTCCAGATCCGCTGCAACCTATCTACCACAGAATCCACCCCAGGACAGTCAGAAGGCTCCACATGACCCGAAGAAAAGCGAGGATGGAAACCAGAGTTGCAGAAAAAAGGCGAAACCAAGGTGGCGGAACTAGCCCGATTATTAAGGGCAAACTCAGCCAACGGCAAGAATGTCACCCAATCGTCCTGATCAGCAGAGACAAAACACCTCAAATAAGCCTCCAAAGTCTGATTGGTTCGCTCCATCTGTCCATTAGTCTGAGGATGGAAAGCAGACGAAAACGACAAATCAATGCCCATCCTACTACAAAAGGATCGCCAGAACCTAGAAACGAACTGGGATCCTCTGTCTGACACAATATTCTCAGGGATGCCGTGCAAACGAACCACGTTCTGGAAAAACACAGGAACCAGATCGGAAGAGGAAGGCAGCTTAGGCAAAGGAACCAAATGGACCATCTTGGAGAAGCGATCACATATCACCCAGATAACGGACATGCCCTGAGATAGCGGAAGATCAGAAATGAAATCCATGGAGATATGTGTCCAAGGTCTCTTCGGGACAGGCAAGGGCAAGAGCAAACCGCTGGCACGAGAACAGCAAGGCTTAGCTCGAGCACAAGTCCCACAGGACTGCACAAATGACCGCACATCCCTTGACAAGGAAGGCCACCAAAAGGACCTGGCCACCAGATCTCTGGTGCCAAAAATTCCCGGGTGACCTGCCAACACCGAGGAATGAACCTCGGAAATGACTCTGCTGGTCCATTTATCCGGGACAAACAGTCTGTCAGGTGGACAAGACTCAGGCCTATCAGCCTGAAATCTCTGCAACACACGTCGCAGATCCGGAGAAATAGCTGACAAGATAACTCCATCTTTAAGAATACCAACAGGATCAGCGACTCCAGGAGCATCAGGCACAAAGCTCCTAGAAAGAGCATCGGCCTTCACATTCTTTGAACCTGGTAAATACGAGACAACAAAATCAAAGCGGGAGAAAAACAATGACCAGCGGGCCTGTCTCGGATTAAGGCGTTTAGCAGACTCGAGATACATCAGATTTTTGTGATCAGTCAAGACCACCACACGATGCTTAGCACCCTCGAGCCAATGACGCCACTCCTCAAATGCCCATTTCATGGCCAACAACTCCCGATTGCCCACATCATAATTTCGCTCGGCAGGCGAAAACTTCCTGGAGAAAAAGGCACAAGGTTTCATAACAGAGCAACCAGGGCCTCTCTGCGACAAAACGGCCCCTGCTCCAATCTCTGAAGCATCCACCTCAACCTGAAAGGGAAGTGAGACATCGGGCTGGCACAAAACAGGCGCCGAAGTAAACCGGCGCTTCAACTCCTGGAAAGCCTCCACGGCAGCAGGAGCCCAGTTAGCTACATCGGAGCCCTTCTTGGTCATATCCGTCAACGGTTTCACAATGCTAGAAAAATTAGCGATAAAACGACGGTAGAAGTTAGCGAAACCCAAGAACTTCTGAAGACTCTTAACCGACGAGGGCTGAGTCCAATCAAGAATAGCTCGGACCTTGACTGGGTCCATCTCCACAGCAGAAGGGGAAAAAATTAACCCCAAAAAGGGAACCTTCTGTACACCAAAGAGACACTTTGAGCCCTTGACAAACAAAGAATTTTCACGCAAAATTTTAAAGACCAACCTGACCTGCTCCACATGCGAATCCCAATCATCAGAAAAAACCAAAATATCATCCAGATAAACAATCAAAAATTTATCCAGATACTTCCGGAAAATGTCATGCATAAAGGACTGAAAAACTGAAGGCGCATTGGAGAGCCCAAAAGGCATCACCAAGTACTCAAAATGACCTTCGGGCGTATTGAATGCGGTTTTCCATTCATCACCTTGCTTAATGCGCACAAGGTTGTACGCACCACGAAGGTCTATCTTGGTGAACCACTTGGCACCTTTAATCCGGGCAAACAAGTCAGACAACAGCGGTAAAGGATACTGAAATTTGACAGTGATCTTATTTAAAAGCCGATAATCAATACAAGGTCTCAAAGATCCGTCCTTTTTTGCCACAAAAAAGAATCCCGCACCAAGGGGGGAAGAAGACGGACGAATATGTCCTTTCTCCAGAGACTCCTTGATATATGAACGCATAGCGGTATGTTCAGGTACCGACAGATTAAACAGTCTTCCCTTAGGAAACTTACTGCCTGGGATCAAATCTATAGCACAGTCACAGTCCCTATGAGGAGGCAGTGCACTGGACTCAGACTCACTGAAGACATCCTGATAATCAGACAAATACTCCGGAACTTCCGAAGGCGTAGAAGAAGCAATAGACACAGGCAGGGAATCCCCATGAATACCACGACAGCCCCAACTTGAGACTGACATAGCCTTCCAGTCCAGGACTGGATTATGGGTCTGTAACCATGGCAGCCCTAAAACAACCAAATCATGCATTTTATGTAAAACCAGGAAACGTATCACCTCGCGGTGTTCAGGAGTCATGCACATGATAACCTGTGTCCAATACTGCGGTTTATTTGCTGCCAATGGCGTAGCATCAATACCCCTAAGAGGAATAGGATTTTCTAATGGTTCAAGAGTAAAACCACAGTGCTTAGCAAATGACAGATCCATAAGACTCAGGGCAGCACCTGAATCTACAAACGCCATGACAGGATAAGACGACAGTGAGCAAATCAAAGTTACAGACAGAATAAATTTAGGTTGCAAATTACCAACGGTGACAGGACTAACAACCTTAGCTATACGTTTAGAGCATGCTGAGATAACATGTGTAGAATCACCACAGTAGTAGCACAAGCCATTCCGGCGTCTATGAATTTTCCGCTCATTTCTAGTCAGGATTCTATCACATTGCATTAAATCAGGTGTCTGTTCAGACAACACCATGAGGGAATTTGCGGTTTTTCTATCACATTGCACCGAATTAGGTGTCTGTTCAGACAACACCATGAGGGAATTTGCGGTTTTGCGCTCCCGCAACCGCCGGTCAATTTGAATAGCCAGTGCCATAGTATCATTGAGACCTGTGGGAATGGGAAAACCCACCATAACATTCTTAATGGCTTCAGATAGGCCATTTCTAAAATTAGCGGCCAGTGCACACTCGTTCCAATGTGTCAGCACGGACCATTTCCGAAATTTTTGGCAATACACTTCAGCCTCGTCCTGCCCCTGAGACATAGCCAGCAAGGCCTTTTCTGCCTGAATCTCAAGATTGGGTTCCTCATAAAGTAAACCGAGCGCCAGAAAAAACGCATCAATATCAGCCAATGCCGGATCTCCTGGCGCCAGCGAAAAAGCCCAATCCTGAGGGTCGCCCCGTAAGAACGAAATAACAATTTTTACTTGCTGAGCAGAATCTCCAGATGAACAGGGTCTCAGGGACAAAAACAATTTACAATTATTCACAAAATTCCTAAACTTAAACCTGTCTCCGGAAAACAGTTCAGGAATCGGTATTTTAGGTTCTGACCTAGGATTTCTGATAACATAGTCTTGTATGCCCTGCACACGAGTAGCCAGCTGGTCCACACTTGTAATCAAGGTCTGGACATTCATGTCTGCAGCAAGCATAGCCACTCTGAGGTAAAGGGGAAGAAGAAAGAAAAAAAAAAAAAAACTCAGAATCTTCTTTCTTATAATCCCTCTTCTGCAACGCATTAAACATTTAATACTGGCCTGGCAAACTGTTATGACCCCAATGGCGAGGGTCTCAGAGGTACGTGGAAGTCTGCAGAATACAAAAATCCAGCTCATAGGGCAGTGGTAACTGGGTTGACCATATATCTACTCCTAACGCCAACACTAGAAGTAGCCGGGGATCATTCCTACGTTGATTCTAGATGACACGCTCCAGCCGGAGAATCTAGCTACCCCTAGTAGAGGAAAACAAAAGACCTTTCTTGCCTCCAGAGAAGGGGACCCCAAAGCTGGATAGAAGCCCCCCACAAATAATAACGGTGAGGTAAGAGGAAATGACAAACACAGAAATGAACCAGGTTTAGCACAGAGAGGCCCGCTTACTGATAGCAGAATAAAGAAAGGTAACTTATATGGTCAACAAAAACCCTATCAAAATCCACACTGGAAATTCAAGAACCCCCGAACCGTCTAACGGTCCGGGGGGAGAACACCAGCCCCCTAGAGCTTCCAGCAAAGGTCAGGATATAGATTTGGAACAAGCTGGACAAAAATACAAAACCAAAACAAATAGCAAAAAGCAAAAGGCAGACTTAGCTGATATAACTGGAACCAGGATCAGTAGACAAGAGCACAGCAGACTAGCTCTGATAACTACGTTGCCAGGCATTGAACTGAAGGTCTAGGGAGCTTATATAGCAACACCCCTAACTAACGACCCAGGTGCGGATAAAAGGAATGACAGAAAAACCAGAGTCAAAAAACTAGTAACCACTAGAGGGAGCAAAAAGCAAATTCACAACAGCCGGCTGCACAGCAGGGGAACAGCTGGCGGTGCTGAACCCCACTGACACATTGGCTGGTGTTTTTCTCTGTGCAGCTAGCACATCTGGGCCCCAACTGGCAGTGTTAGAGCCCAGGGTCAGCAGGAGGAGCAGGGGGAGCGGAGTGTAGGCCGAAGCCTGCACTGGAGCAAGTTGAAAGGAAACCTTTAACCCCCCCCCCCAGGCGTTTGTAGCTGGAAGAGCCATCGTGTACACCACTAATGCTGGAAAAGGTAAACTTAGCTCTTTTAATTATGGTCCTTGCAGATGCTGAACCTAACACTTATGAAATGTGTCCCCTCACAGCGTTCAACCGTCCGCTAGGTGGAACTTTCCTTTGTCATGTGACGCAGCACAGCCGTCATTTTTACCCCCTTGGCGCCGTGCGCCGCCTCCTCAGCGTTGTTTGAATCTGTCCCGGAGCCTGCGCTGTTAGGTTACCCCTTGGCCATGCACACATTTCGCGCTGCCCGTCTTCTGACATCATTTGCTGTCAGGCTGGCTGCGCCTGTGTGGGTGCGCTGTCCGAGATTCAGCCTCGCGGTGTCGTGTAATGTAATCCCACCGCGGGCCTGGGATCCGTGGCCATGCGCAGTGCATATCCTCACCTCTCACTCCCCTCCCTACGGCTTCTTCAGACTGTGCGGTGTCACGGCCGTGGCATGCTATTAGGGATCAGCTGACACCGAACAGTCTTTAGAAGCCGTAGGGAGGGGAGTGAGAGGCGAGGATATGCACTGCGCATGGCCACGGATCCCAGGCCCGCGGTGGGATTACATTACACGACACTGCGAGGCTGAATCTCGGACAGCGCACACACACAGGCGCAGCCAGCCTGACAGCAAATGATGTCAGAAGACAGGCAGCGCGAAATGTGTGCATGGCCAAGGGGTAACCTAACAGCGCAGGCTCCGGGACAGATTCAAACAACGCTGAGGAGGCGGCGCACGGCGCCAAGGGGGTAAAAATGACGGCTGTGCTGCGTCACATGACAAAGGAAAGTTCCACCTACCGGACGGTTGAACGCTGTGAGGGGACACATTTCATAAGTGTTAGGTTCAGCATCTGCAAGGAGCACCACGAAAAGAGGCACTTTTTCCCTTTGCATCATTACTGCTGCACAAGGTGGCTCCTTCAGTAACAAACGCCTGGGGGGAGGGGGGGGGACAGGTTCCCTTAAATTTAACTTGTTGTGCCTGCGTGGCGGTCGCAGTACACGTTGCCGTATACACAGCAGGGGAACAGCTGGCGGTGCTGAACCCCACGAACACATTTGCGAGGTGTTTGGCTCTGTGCGTACAGCACTTCTGGACGGCAACTGGCGGTGTTGGAGCCCAGGGACAGGTGGAGGAGGAGGAGGAGGTTGGAGGAGGTAGGAGGGATTGCCACACACACAGCAGGGGAACAGCTGACGTTACTGAACCCCAATAACAGAGGAGGGACTGTTGACTGTGCGTACAGCACTTCTGGACGGCAACTTGCAGTGTTGGAGCCCAGGGACAGGTGGAGGAGGAGGAGGAGGTTGGAGGAGGTAGGAGGGATTGCCACACACACAGCAGGGGAACAGCTGACGTTACTGAACCCCAATAACAGAGGAGGGACTGTTGACTGTGCGTACAGCACTTCTGGACAGCAACTGGCGGTGTTGGAGCCCAGGGACAGGTGGAGGAGGAGGAGGAGGTTGGAGGAGGTAGGAGGGATTGCCACACACACAGCAGGGGAACAGCTGACGTTGCTGAACCCCAATAACAGAGGAGGGACTGTTGACTGTGCGTACAGCACTTCTGGACGGCAACTGGCGGTGTTGGAGCCCAGGGACAGGTGGAGGAGGAGGAGGAGGTTGGAGGAGGTAGGAGGGATTGCCACACACACAGCAGGGGAACAGCTGACGTTACTGAACCCCAATAACAGAGGAGGGACTGTTGACTGTGCGTACAGCACTTCTGGACGGCAACTGGCGGTGTTGGAGCCCAGGGACAGGTGGAGGAGGAGGAGGAGGTTGGAGGAGGTTGGAGGAGGTAGGAGGGATTGCCACACACACAGCAGGGGAACAGCTGACGTTACTGAACCCCAATAACAGAGGAGGGACTGTTGACTGTGCGTACAGCACTTCTGGACGGCAACTGGCGGTGTTGGAGCCCAGGGACAGGTGGAGGAGGAGGAGGAGGTTGGAGGAGGTAGGAGGGATTGCCACACACACAGCAGGGGAACAGCTGACGTTACTGAACCCCAATAACAGAGGAGGGACTGTTGACTGTGCGTACAGCACTTCTGGACGGCAACTGGCGGTGTTGGAGCCCAGGGACAGGTGGAGGAGGAGGAGGAGGTTGGAGGAGGTAGGAGGGATTGCCACACACACAGCAGGGGAACAGCTGACGTTACTGAACCCCAATAACAGAGGAGGGACTGTTGACTGTGCGTACAGCACTTCTGGATGGCAACTGGCGGTGTTGGAGCCCAGGGACAGGTGGAGGAGGAGGAGGAGGTTGGAGGAGGTAGGAGGGATTGCCACACACACAGCAGGGGAACAGCTGACGTTACTGAACCCCAATAACAGAGGAGGGACTGTTGACTGTGCGTACAGCACTTCTGGACGGCAACTGGCGGTGTTGGAGCCCAGGGACAGGTGGAGGAGGAGGAGGTTGGAGGAGGTTGGAGGAGGTAGGAGGGATTGCCACACACACAGCAGGGGAACAGCTGACGTTACTGAACCCCAATAACAGAGGAGGGACTGTTGACTGTGCGTACAGCACTTCTGGACGGCAACTGGCGGTGTTGGAGCCCAGGGACAGGTGGAGGAGGAGGAGGAGGTTGGAGGAGGTAGGAGGGATTGCCACACACACAGCAGGGGAACAGCTGACGTTACTGAACCCCAATAACAGAGGAGGGACTGTTGACTGTGCGTACAGCACTTCTGGACGGCAACTGGCGGTGTTGGAGCCCAGGGACAGGTGGAGGAGGAGGAGGAGGTTGGAGGAGGTAGGAGGGATTGCCACACACACAGCAGGGGAACAGCTGACGTTACTGAACCCCAATAACAGAGGAGGGACTGTTGACTGTGCGTACAGCACTTCTGGACGGCAACTGGCGGTGTTGGAGCCCAGGGACAGGTGGAGGAGGAGGAGGAGGTTGGAGGAGGTAGGAGGGATTGCCACACACACAGCAGGGGAACAGCTGACGTTGCTGAACCCCAATAACAGAGGAGGGACTGTTGACTGTGCGTACAGCACTTCTGGACGGCAACTGGCGGTGTTGGAGCCCAGGGACAGGTGGAGGAGGAGGAGGAGGTTGGAGGAGGTAGGAGGGATTGCCACACACACAGCAGGGGAACAGCTGACGTTACTGAACCCCAATAACAGAGGAGGGACTGTTGACTGTGCGTACAGCACTTCTGGACGGCATCTGGCGGTGTTGGAGCCCAGGGACAGGTGGAGGAGGAGGAGGTTGGAGGAGGTTGGAGGAGGTAGGAGGGATTGCCACACACACAGCAGGGGAACAGCTGACGTTACTGAACCCCAATAACAGAGGAGGGACTGTTGACTGTGCGTACAGCACTTCTGGACGGCAACTGGCGGTGTTGGAGCCCAGGGACAGGTGGAGGAGGAGGAGGAGGTTGGAGGAGGTAGGAGGGATTGCCACACACACAGCAGGGGAACAGCTGACGTTACTGAACCCCAATAACAGAGGAGGGACTGTTGACTGTGCGTACAGCACTTCTGGACGGCAACTGGCGGTGTTGGAGCCCAGGGACAGGTGGAGGAGGAGGAGGAGGTTGGAGGAGGTAGGAGGGATTGCCACACACACAGCAGGGGAACAGCTGACGTTACTGAACCCCAATAACAGAGGAAGGACTGTTGACTGTGCGTACAGCACTTCTGGATGGCAACTGGCGGTGTTGGAGCCCAGGGACAGGTGGAGGAGGAGGAGGAGGTTGGAGGAGGTAGGAGGGATTGCCACACACACAGCAGGGGAACAGCTGACGTTACTGAACCCCAATAACAGAGGAGGGACTGTTGACTGTGCGTACAGCACTTCTGGACGGCAACTGGCGGTGTTGGAGCCCAGGGACAGGTGGAGGAGGAGGAGGTTGGAGGAGGTTGGAGGAGGTAGGAGGGATTGCCACACACACAGCAGGGGAACAGCTGACGTTACTGAACCCCAATAACAGAGGAGGGACTGTTGACTGTGCGTACAGCACTTCTGGACGGCAACTGGCGGTGTTGGAGCCCAGGGACAGGTGGAGGAGGAGGAGGAGGTTGGAGGAGGTAGGAGGGATTGCCACACACACAGCAGGGGAACAGCTGACGTTACTGAACCCCAATAACAGAGGAGGGACTGTTGACTGTGCGTACAGCACTTCTGGACGGCAACTGGCGGTGTTGGAGCCCAGGGACAGGTGGAGGAGGAGGAGGAGGTTGGAGGAGGTAGGAGGGATTGCCACACACACAGCAGGGGAACAGCTGACGTTACTGAACCCCAATAACAGAGGAGGGACTGTTGACTGTGCGTACAGCACTTCTGGACGGCAACTGGCGGTGTTGGAGCCCAGGGACAGGTGGAGGAGGAGGAGGAGGTTTGAGGAGGTTGGAGGAGGTAGGAGGGATTGCCACACACACAGCAGGGGAACAGCTGACGTTACTGAACCCCAATAACAGAGGAGGGACTGTTGACTGTGCGTACAGCACTTCTGGATGGCAACTGGCGGTGTTGGAGCCCAGGGACAAGTGGAGGAGGAGGAGGAGGTTGGAGGAGGTAGGAGGGATTGCCACACACACAGCAGGGGAACAGCTGACGTTACTGAACCCCAATAACAGAGGAGGGACTGTTGACTGTGCGTACAGCACTTCTGGACAGCAACTGGCGGTGTTGGAGCCCAGGGACAGGTGGAGGAGGAGGAGGAGGTTGGAGGAGGTAGGAGGGATTGCCACACACACAGCAGGGGAACAGCTGACGTTACTGAACCCCAATAACAGAGGAGGGACTGTTGACTGTGCGTACAGCACTTCTGGACGGCAACTGGCGGTGTTGGAGCCCAGGGACAGGTGGAGGAGGAGGAGGAGGTTGGAGGAGGTTGGAGGAGGTAGGAGGGATTGCCACACACACAGCAGGGGAACAGCTGACGTTACTGAACCCCAATAACAGAGGAGGGACTGTTGACTGTGCGTACAGCACTTCTGGACGGCAACTGGCGGTGTTGGAGCCCAGGGACAGGTGGAGGAGGAGGAGGAGGTTGGAGGAGGTAGGAGGGATTGCCACACACACAGCAGGGGAACAGCTGACGTTACTGAACCCCAATAACAGAGGAGGGACTGTTGACTGTGCGTACAGCACTTCTGGACGGCAACTGGCGGTGTTGGAGCCCAGGGACAGGTGGAGGAGGAGGAGGAGGTTGGAGGAGGTAGGAGGGATTGCCACACACACAGCAGGGGAACAGCTGACGTTACTGAACCCCAATAACAGAGGAGGGACTGTTGACTGTGCGTACAGCACTTCTGGACGGCAACTGGCGGTGTTGGAGCCCAGGGACAGGTGGAGGAGGAGGAGGAGGTTGGAGGAGGTTGGAGGAGGTAGGAGGGATTGCCACACACACAGCAGGGGAACAGCTGACGTTACTGAACCCCAATAACAGAGGAGGGACTGTTGACTGTGCGTACAGCACTTCTGGACGGCAACTGGCGGTGTTGGAGCCCAGGGACAGGTGGAAAAGCAGAGGAACACAATGTAGGCCGAAGCCTGAGAAAGTCGAAAGGGAACCTTTAACCCCCCCCCCAAGGCGTTTGTAGCTGAAAGAGCCAGCTTGTGCAGCACAAAAGATGCAAAAGGAAAAGGTGGCTCTTTTCATCATGCTCCTTGCAAACACAGAACTAAACACTTATAAAATGTGTCCCCTGCAACCGTAAAACCGTCCTGGAGGTGGGACTTTCCTTCGTAATGTGACGCAGCACAGCCGTCATTCCTACCCCCCCCCCGGCGACGCGCACTGGCTCCTCAGCGTTGTTTGATTCCGTCCCGGAGCCTGCGCTGTTATGTTATCCCGTGGCCAGGCACACTTAGCGCTGCCCGTCTTCTGGCATCATTTGGTGTCAGGATGGCTGCGCCTGTGCGGCCGCGCTGGCCGAGAGCCCGCCTCGCAGTGTCTTCTGATTTAATCCCACTGGGGGCCTGGGATCCATGGACATGCGCAGTGCATATCCTCGCCTCTCACTCCCCTCCCTACGGCTTCTTAAGACTGTGCGGTGTCACGGCCGTGGCATGCTATTAGGGACCAGCTGACACCGAACAGTCTGAAGAAGCCATAGGGAGATGAGTGAGAGGTGGAGGTTCAGATATGCACTGCGCATGTCCATGGATCCCAGGCCCCCAGTGGGATTAAATCAGAAGACACTGCGAGGCGGGCTCTCTGCCAGCGTGGCCGCACAGGCGCAGCCATCCTGACACCAAATGATGCCAGAAGACGGGCAGCGCTAAGTGTGCCTGGCCACGGGATAACATAACAGCGCAGGCTCCGGGACGGAATCAAACAATGCTGAGGAGCGGCTGCGCGGCGCCGGGGGGGTAGGAATGACGGCTCTGCTGCGTCACATTACGAAGGAAAGTCCCACCTCCGGGACGGTGTTACGGTATCAGTGGACACATTTTATAAGTGTTAAGTTCTGCGTGTGCAAGGTGCTAAACAAAAATAGCTACCTTTTCCTTGTGCAGCATTACTGCTGCACAAGGTGGCTCTTTCAGTAACAAACGCCTTGGGGGGGGGGACAGATTCCCTTACATTTCAGTTGTTGTGTCAGCGTGGCGGTCGCATGACACATTGCCGGCTACACAGCTGGGGATCAGCTGACGTTACTGAAACCCAATAACACTGGGTCGTATGTTTTGACTGTGCAGACGGCACTTCTGAGCCTCAACTGGCGGTGTTGGAGCCCAGGAATTTAAGTTCAGGTGGTAGAAAGATGAACACAACAGGAGACCTGGATAACGTATACAGTGACCTAATTATTTAATTAGGAGGAGGAGTGGCAAATTCCTGCGAGATCCAGGCCTTGTTCATTTTCAGGAAAGTAAGCCGGTCAACGTTATCGGAGGATAGTCGCATGCGACGGTCAGTTAGTACACCACCTGCAGCACTAAAGACACGTTCCGATAATACACTGGCCGCAGGGCAAGACAGCACCTCCAATGCATACTGGCTTAGCTCTGGCCATGTATCCAGCTTTGAGACCCAAAACTTGAAAGGGGAAGAGCCGTCTGGGAGTACAGCAAGAGGGCAAGACATGTAGTCTGTCACCATCTGACGGAACCGTTGCCTCCTGCTGACTGGAGCCGTCTGTGATGGTGTAGACTTTTGTGGGGGGCACAGAAAACTGTGCCACAGTTGGGCCATACTGGTCTTGCCTTGGGCAGAGGCACTGCTTCTGCTCCCTCTTTGTGCAGAGCCTCCACCACTGCCTGGACGCACTGAGCTGCTTTGGAATGCACTAGCAGCACTTCTCTCAGTTGGAATGGAGAAGATGCTGGAATTGACCAGTGTGTCTTGGTACTCCCGCATTTTTCGCTCCCAGTTCAACGGTGTGATGAGGCTTTCTACGTTGTCCCGGTAGCGAGGATCGAGGAGGGTGAACACCCAATAATCAGACATGTTGAGAATGTGGGCGATGCGGCGGTCGTTTCTCAGGCACTGCAGCATGTAATCCACCATGTGCTGCAGACTGCCAACTGCCCAAGAAACGCTGTCCCCTGCTGGAGGCGTGATCTCTGCCCGCTCGTCATCACCCCACCCTCGCTGTACACACTGAGTACTGGACAATTCGGTAACTCCCTCCTCTGGACGGACGTCTTCCTCCTCCATTGACTCCTCCTCATCCTCCTCACAAACTGTCCCCTGCCTACGCGTTTGTGAGGAACCACGTGGCGCTGACTGTCCAGAAGATGATGGAAATGGTGAATCCTCATCCTCCACCTCTTCCACAACATCATCCCTTAGCGCTTGCAGTGATTTTTCAAGCAGGCAGATAAGGGGGACAGTCATGCTGACTAGTGCATCATCTGCACTCGCCATCCGCGTGGAATAATCAAAGGGACGCAAAACCTGGCAGACGTCATTCATAGTGGCCCACTCTGTGGTTGTGAAGTCTGTACGGCGCTGACTGCGACTTTTTTGCGCCTGAAGCAGCTGGTACTCCATTACAGCTTGCTGCTGCTCACACAACCGCTCCAACATATGTAACGTGGAATTCCACCTGGTAGGTAGGTCACATATGATGCGATGTTCCGGCAGGCGGTGTCGGCGCTGCAGAGCCGCAATGCGCGCTTTTGCCGTGCTGGAACGCCGCAAGTGAGCACACTCTAGGCGGACCTTGTGCAGCAGTGCATCAAGATCCGGATAGTCCCTCAAAAAGCTCTGCACGACCAAATTGAGCACATGTGCCAGACATGGGATGTGAGTGAGGTTGCCGAGGCCCAGAGCTGCCACCAGATTTCGGCCATTATCACACACTACCATGCCTGGCTGGAGATTCGCTGGCACAAACCACACATCGCTCTCCTGCTTGATGGCATTCCAGAGCTCCTGCGCTGTGTGGCTACGATTCCCCAAAAAAATTAATTTCAACACGGCCTGTTGACGTTTGGCCACGGCTGTGCTCATGTCGGTCGTAACAGGTACACGTTCATCACGGGTCCATGTGGAGGTGGGCTGTGACGGCTCCTGCAGCGATGATTCTGAGGAACTGGTGTAAGAGGAGGAGTCAATGCGTACAGAATGGATTCCTGCAATCCTTGGAGTGGGCAGGACACGTCCTGCGCCACTCGCACGGTCTGTACCCGGCTCAACGACATTAACCCAATGGGCAGTGAGGGAAAGGTATCGCCCCTGTCCATGTTGACTGGTCCACGCATCGGTGGTGAGGTGGACCTTGCTACTGACGGCGTTCAGTAGCGCGTGTTTTATGTGTCCCTCCACATGCTTGTGCAGGGCAGGGACGGCTTGCCTGCTGAAGTAAAAGCGGCTGGGCACATTGTACTGTGGGACTGCCAATGACATCAAGTCACGGAAGCTGTCAGTCTCCACCAGCCTGAATGACAGCATTTCCAGTGACAGAAGTTTGGCAATGCCTGCAGTCAGAGCCTGTGCTCGTGGGTGGTTTGACGAGAAAGGCCGCCTTTTCTCCCATGCCTGTACTACCGATGGCTGTAGACTGGGCTGGGAGTGTGTGGATGACTGGGAAAGTGGTGCTGCAGGTGGAATTACAGCGGGTCTCTGGACAACAGGGCCAGAGGTTCTTCCACGGCGATCCTGGGAGGAAGCCGAACCAGCTGCGTGTGAGCTAGAGGAAGAGGCAACACGAGCTGAAGAGGTGGTAGCTGCCGCTGTTGGTTGGCCTACCTCTTCAGTGTGTTTTTCTAACTCCGCCGGGTGCCTGTTGCGCACATGTTTCCACATGTTGGAGGTATTGAGGTTGCTGACATTTTTCCCTCTTTTGACTTTTTGATGACACACCTTGCATCTGACATAGCAAATGTCATCTGCAACTGTGTCAAAAAAGGACCAGGCACTGCAAGTCTTGGGAGCGCCCTTTTTGGCTTTTGGAAGAGACATGCTCCTAACGGGTGCCAAAGCGGAGGCTGCAGGATCCGCAGTCTTCCCCCTCCCTCTCCCTCTTTGGGCCGTACGGGGAATCTCTTCCTCAGAGCTGCTCCCACCACCTTCCTGTCCCTCACGCCAAGATGGGTCGAGGACCTCATCATCTACACTACCCTCTGCCCCCAACTGCTCCTCCTGGGTAGTCTCAGCAGCAGAGCACGCACCAGTAAGTGGCACCTGAGTGTCATCATCAGCTGATGCGGCCTGCGATGTGGTGACCGGAGCCACTGGCCCACCCGCCTCTTCAGAGGAAGACAGAAAAAGCTGTTGGGCATCACTGCACCCTGCCTCTTCTTCCATTTCTCCAATGCTGCTTGGCTGGCCCCCTGTTTCCAAGCCAAGAGATTCAGAGAACAGAAGTAGAGACGGCTCCTGTCCTGGGCTCTCTGTCTGCCTGGGCAATTTGGCAGGTGGTGAAGAGACAGATGGCTGCTCTCCAGTGCTCTGTGTCTGAGAGGATGTGGCACTAATGGAAGTTGATGCATTAGCTGCCATCCATCCGACAACAGCTTCAATTTGTTCTTGACGCAGCAGCGGTGTACGGCGCTCTGACACAAAGCTGCGCATGAACGACTGTTGCCTGGTGAAAGTGGGTGCTGATGAGTCACCGGTGCCCGCAGCAGGCACAGAATCCCCACGTCCCCTCCCTGCTCCGCGCCCACGCCCACGCCCACGTGCCTTACTCACTGCCTTCTTCATCTTGGTTGACTGATAAAGATAAGCAGAAAAGTACTAACGGATTTGTGTGCTTATTCCTGAGCAACTCCTCCTAACAGGTATAAGAAACACTAATTTTCTAAAGTGTGGACTAGACTTTAATATGAGCTAATGTGGCCTACACAAATGTAAAGTGGTGTAACTGGTGTGTTTGGTGAACTTTATTATTTATTTATTTTTTTGGGGCTGAACTGACAACAGATAGAGCTGCAGTCACACGGAGACCGTGCAGACAGACGTAAACGGCGCTGCAAGGCCCAAAAACCCTCCTCTACTTTATCCTATGTAGTGTTTTTCCACAAGTTAGCTGGAGACGGGTGGAAAGACACTAATAGGATTTTTTAAAATAAATTAGCAGCAACCTACACTACTTGAAAAAAAAGAAAATTGATTTGGCGGTATGACACAGTGAACAACCCTGAGCTGGAGACAACCAGGCTATGGCTGCTCACAGACTACAGGGCGAGCTGCAATCACACGGAGACCGTGCAGACAGCCGTAAACGGCGCTGCAAGGCCCAAAAACCCTCCTCTACTTTATCCTATGTAGTGTTTTTCCACAAATTAGCTGGAGACGGGTGGAAAGACACTAATAGGATTTTTTTAAATAAATTAGCAGCAGACTACACTACTTGAAAAAAAATTAAAATTGATTTGGCGGTATGACGCAGTGAACAACCCTGAGCTGGAGACAACCAGGCTATGGCTGCTCACAGACTACAGGGCGAGCTGCAATCACACGGAGACCGTGCAGACAGCCGTAAACGGCGCTGCAAGGCCCAAAAACCCTCCTCTACTTTATCCTATGTAGTGTTTTTCCACAAATTAGGTGGAGACGGGTGGAAAGACACTAATAGGATTTTTTAAAATAAATTAGCAGCAGACTACACTACTTGAAAAAAAAAAAAAAAAAAAAAGAACAGTATGAGGCAATGAACCACCCTCCCTGAACTGAATACAACCAGCTATGGATGGCCTATGTGGCTGCACTCAGACTAGAGAGTGGGCCGCACTCACACACACACACACACAGACCTTGCAGATCGCTGTGAAAACAGCGCTACAAGGCAAAAGCAAGGTGAATAGTAGGTGAACACAGCGGTTGCTAAATTAGCCTTTGGAAAGCACAAAGAAGCAAATCGCTATCTCTAAACTGTCCCTCAGTCAGCAAACAGCGTCCTGTCACTAACTGAATTCACAGCAGAGTGATCGCAAAATGGCGCCAGCGACTTTTAAACTGCAGCATGACATCATTTCAGCAGCCAATCACAGCCTTGCCAGTAGTTTCATGCCCTCCATGCTAAACAGGATGTGCCCACACTTGGAATCATTCTCATTGGCTGAATTTCTGCATTTTGAATCTTGGAACTTCCGATTCCGGTATCCGATACGCGGCAAGTATCGGAATCCCGGTATCGGAATTCCGATACCGCAAGTATCGGCCGATACCCGATACTTGCGGTATCGGAATGCTCAACACTAATGGTAACACTCAAGCTTGCTTCCTCCATCCCGTCCCGTCAACCACGGACAACAGAGAGTGGATTAATATCCTCTTCATTACATGACTATTGCGTGCTCATTAACTCTTCTATCTCGTCCTCCTCCATTTGTTCCTCGACTTCTCCACTTTCACTAACAGTTTCTCTGGTACCATGATCCCTCCTCAATCATTGTTATCACCCTACCATTGTATGAGCTGGTGTAGCGAACGTCCAGAACTTAGAGATATTGTTATCCCTTCTGCATCCTCTTCTACTCCCTCCTCTTCCTCTAGAACCACCACTTCCTCTCACAGACTACTCAAATTGTGCTCTAGCATTTAGATGACCAGAGCAGTGATGTGATAACCATCTTAGTAGCCATGCACCTGAGCAAGATTTTATTTTTGTCTGGAGCAACCGCCTGCCCACCCACCATCCCCCCTCACTCTGCCCCCCCCACTCCCCCCCTCCTCGTAGACAATATACTCACCCTCCAGCGGTGCCTGCAGCTCCATTGGTCTCAGCACCGGCAGCTCCTCCTGTGCTCACAGCGGTCACGTGGTACCGCTCATTAAGGTGATGAATATGGACACATATTCATCACCTTAATGAGCGGTACCACATGACCGCTCAAACAGGAAGAAGCTGCAGCGGCATGCAGGGAGTCGGGGGGGCTGAGCCATGCATACAAGATGGGACAGGGGGAGTCATGTCTACAAGATGGGACAGGGGGAGCCATGTCTACAAGATGAGACAGGGGGAGCCATGTCAACAAGATGAGACAGGGGGAACCATGTCAACAAGATGGTACAGGGGAGCCATGTATACAAAATGGCCTCCAAAACACAGTACTGAGTGGGCACCATCCACTAATAAGTAAAGGGATTACCTACTGCATACAAAATTGACATATGGCCATATAGAAGAAAGTATGCATAAGAACAAATGGGATCACTAAAGACAATAATAACGTACAAAAAATATTTTTTATTGAGAACACCACACAAAAACATTAAAAACAATTAAAAGGCCCCCACCACAAGGGTAGAGGTTACGGGTCTACAATAATTATCATAGGTAAATACCAGAAAAAACACTATCAAGCCGATTGTAATACACAATACAGTAAGATCACAGTTTAATTCTGTCAGGTATAGGCATGATGTTATTCCACAGGATTGTACCAAAAAACATCATAATGGTGTAACTATCCATACAAAAAACAATACATAAGCCACAACAGGGTATCTAGGCTGTAGATCTGCCACACTACTTTCTAAACAAGGCTTTGCCACAGATACCTGTAGTCTTACCTAGCCTGACAAAAGGATAACCCCTGACAGTCTGACATGCTGGGGAGAATAAATGTGATTGGCTGAGTAAGTGTTTCAGACCCACGTGTATCGATGCACACGGCGTCTTCCTCAAGGTCAGAGTATACCCTAATGGTGTTTTCTTAATGTTTAAATAGGCTGGTAATTTACCAGTTAACATATCAGTTGTGTGCGACAATGGTGGCGTGCCTCCATCAATCTGGCATGTTGTATGAACTACTGTGCACGCGCCACAGGTTAACGATGACCGGAAACCAGCCAAGATCTCAAAGCGCATGCGCAATCGGCGAAAATCTAATACAATTCTTCAGAGTCCTGTTGCATAGTTATTATGTCAACAGGATATCGGCAAATATACTAGCCACATATATTAAAGTTGAAATGATCATGTAATAATTATAGGGGATAACTCAGGAGACTCTTTGGGTGGAATAAGACAACTACAGGACACAGTTTTATAAGTGGTAAAGTCTATATTATCACACAGTGATTCAAACAGGTGCAGAGAGAAACTCAAGTCCACAACACTTCGTGTAAATATTAAACGCAGCTTAGCAGTCTATAGGAAACTTCAGAGGGAAATGCAATCAAACAAAAAGTCTATGAAGCACAGTTATTCTTGAGGATACTTGACACGAATAAATCCTTGTCTTAGTCTTGTCTTCATACACTTTATGCAGTTAACCCCTTCATGACCCAGCCTATTTTGGCCTTAATGACCTTGCCGTTTTTTGCAATTCTGACCAGTGTCCCTTTATGAGGTAATAACTCAGGAACGCTTCAACGGATCCTAGCGATTCTGAGATTGTTTTTTCGTGACATATTGGGCTTCATGTTAGTGGTAAATTTAGGTCGATAATTTTTGAGTTTATTTGTGAAAAAAACGGAAATTTGGCAAAAAATTTGAAAATTTCGCAATTTTCACATTTTGAATTTTTATTCTGTTAAACCAGAGAGTTATTTGACACAAAATAGTTAATAAATAACGTTTCCCACATGTCTACTTTACATCAGCACAATTTTGGAAACAATTTTTTTTTTTGCTAGGAAGTTATAAGGGTTAAAATTTGACCAGTGATTTCTCATTTTTACAACAAAATTTACAAAACCATTTTTTTTAGGGACCACCTCACATTTGAAGTCATTTTGAGGGTTCTATATGGCTGAAAATACCCAAAAGTGACACCATTCTAAAATCTTCACCCCTCAAGGTGCTCAAAACCACATTCAAGAAGTTTATTAACCCTTCAGGTGTTTCACAGCAGCAGAAGCAACATGGAAGTAAAAAATGAACATTTAACTTTTTAGTCACAAAAATGATTTTTAGCAACAATTTTTTTATTTTCCCAAGGGTAAAAGGAGAAACTGGACCAGGGACGTTGTTGTCCAATTTGTCCTGAGTACACTGATACCTCATATGTGGGGGTAAACCACTGTTTGGGCGCACGGCAGGGCTCGGAAGGGAAGGAGCGCCATTTGACTTTTTGAATGAAAAATTGGCTCCAATCTTTAGCAGACACCATGTCGCGTTTGGAGAGCCCCCGTGTGCCTAAACATTGGAGCTCCCCCACAAGTGACCACATTTTGGAAACTAGACCCCCCAAGGAACTTATCTAGAAGCATAGTGAGTACTTATAACCCCCAGGTGCTTCACAAATTGATCTGTAAAAATGAAAAAGTACTTTTTTTTCACAAAAAAATTATTTTAGCCTCAATTTTTTCATTTTCACATGGGCAACAGGATAAAATGGATCCTAAATTTTGTTGGGCAATTTCTCCTGAGTACACCAATACCTCACATGTGGGGGTAAACCACTGTTTGGGCACATGGTAAGGCTCGGAAGGGAAGGAGCGCCATTTGACTTTTTGAATGAAAAATTATCTCCATCGTTAGCGGACACCATGTCGCGTTTGGAAAGCCCCTGTGTGCCTAAACATTGGAGCTCCTCCACAAGTGACCCCATTTTGGAAACTAGACCCCCCAAGGAACTCATCTAGAGGCATAGTGAGCACTTTAAACTCCCAGGTGCTTCACAAATTGATCCGCAAAAATGAAAAAGTACTTTTTTTCACACAAAATTTCTTTTAGCCTCAATTCTTTCATTTTCACATGGGCAACAGGATAAAATGGATACTAAATTTTGTTGGGCAATTTCTCCTGAGTATGCCGATACCTCATATGTGGGGGTAAACCACTGTTTGGGTGCACGGCAAGGCTCGGAAGGGGAGGCGTGCCATTTGACTTTTTGAATGGAAAATTAGCTCCAATCGTTAGCGGACACCATGTCGCGTTTGGAGAGCCCCTGTGTGCCTAAACATTGGAGCTCCCCTACAAGTGACCCCATTTTGGAAACTAGACCCCCCAAGGAACTTATCTAGATGCATAGTGAGCACTTATAACCCCCAGGTGCTTCACAGAAGTTTATAACGCAGAGCCGTGAAAATAAAAAAATAATTTTTCTTTCCTCAAAAATGATTTTTAGCCCAGAATTTTTTATTTTCCCAAGGGTAATAGGAGAAATTGGACCCCAAATGTTGTTGTCCAGTTTGTCCTGAGTACGATGATACCCCATATGTGGGGGTAAACCACTGTTTGGGCGCACGGCAGGGCTCGGAAGGGAAGGCACGCCATTTGGCTTTTTGAATGGAAAATTAGCTCCAATCATTAGCGGACACCATGTCGCGTTTGGAGAGCCCCTGTGTGCCTAAACATTGGAGCTCCCGCACAAGTGACCCCATTTTGGAAAGTAGACCTCCTAAAGAACTAATCTAGATGTGTGGTGAGCACTTTGAACCCCCAAGTGCTTCACAGAAGTTTATAACGCAGAGCCATGAAAATAAAAAATAACACAGGTCAACAAAAAAAATTTTTTTTTCTGGTGTCCAAAATATTTAAATGAATTTGGGGTATTTTTGGGGTGCTGATTCTGAATATGCTATCAGTTTTGCCAGATTGGCTCAAGTTTTTGAGATTTTTGGTATCTTATTTATAGCACTTGTTGGTAAATGCGACGCATCATCTCATTAATTTATTTGGATTAGTACTTGAACTGAGCAGTTCTCAATATAGTTTTGTGTTAATTAGTGTTCTAAAAGTTTGTTCATAGCTTGATTTTTGCACTAACTTTATGTTGTTGTCTGTTTTCCAGTGAAAAGCATGAACTCATCAAGAAGAAGTTGTCTTAACGATCCAGACTCATTCTGTTACATTTGTGGTGAATACACACTGCCAAAACATAGAAGAAACATAACAGACTTCGTAAAAAAAGTGTATTTTGCCTATTTTGGGGTTATGCTTGGGGACCAAGACAAGTTTTGGGCACCACACATAGTGTGCAAAGCATGTATCGAATTATTATGAAAATGGAGCAAAGGACAAAGAAAAAGCTTCAAATTTGGTGTTCCAATGGTGTGGAGAGAGCCAAAAAATCATCATGATGACTGTTATTTCTGTGCAGTGCAAGTGCAAGGATTCAATAAGCATAAGAAACGAAAATGGGAGTAACATGGAATCTGCAAGAAGGCCTGTCCCTCATTGTGAAGATGTGCCTGTACCTGTGTTTACCATAAATAACAGTCATCATGATGATTTTTTGGCTCTCTCCACACCATTGGAACACCAAATTTGAAGCTTTTTCTTTGTCCTTTGCTCCATTTTCGTAATAATTCGATACATGCTTTGCACACTATGTGTGGTGCCCAAAACTTGTCTTGGTCCCCAAGCATAACCCCAAAATAGGCAAAATACACTTTGTTTACGAAGTCTGTTATGTTTCTTCTATGTTTTGGCAGTGTGTATTCACCACAAATGTAACAGAATGAGTCTGGATCGTTAAGACAACTTCTTCTTGATGAGTTCATGCTTTTCACTGGAAAACAGACAACAACATAAAGTTAGTGCAAAAATCAAGCTATGAACAAACTTTTAGAACACTAATTAACACAAAACTATATTGAGAACTGCTCAGTTCAAGTACTAATCCAAAGAAATTAATGAGATGATGCGTCGCATTTACCAACAAGTGCTATAAATAAGATACCAAAAATCTCAAAAACTTGAGCCAATCTGGCAAAACTGATGACATATTCAGAATCAGCACCCCAAAAATACCCTAAATTCGATGAAATATCTTTGGCACCAAAAATGCTGTTGACCAGTGTAATTTTTCTTTTCTCAAAAATGATTTTTTAGCCCACAATTTTTTATTTTCCCAAGGGTAACAGGAGAAATTGGACCCCAAAAGTTGTTGTCCAGTTTCTCCTGAGTACGCTGATACCCCATATGTGGGGGTAAACCACTGTTTTGGCACACGTCGGGGTTCGGAAGGGAAGTAGTGACGTTTTGAAATGCAGACTTTGATGGAATGCTCTGCGGGCGTCAGGTTGCGTTTGCAGAGCCCCTGATGTGCCTAAACAGTAGGAACTCCCCACAATTTACTCCATTTTGGAAACTAGACCCCCAACGGAACTTATCTAGATGTGTAGTGAGCACTTTGAACCCCCAAGTGCTTCACAGAAGTTTATAACGCAGAGCCGTGAAAATAAAAAATGTGTTTCCTTTCCTCAAAAATATTTTTTTAGCCCAGAATTTTTTTATTTTTGCAAGAGTAACAGGAGAAATTGGACCCCAAAAGTTGTTGTCCAGTTTCTCCTGAGTACGCTGATACCCCATATGTGGGGGTAAACCACTGTTTGGGCACATGCCGGGGCTCGGAAGGGAAGTAGTGACATTTTGGAATGCAGACTTTGATGGAATGGTCTGCGGGCATCATGTTACGTTTGCAGAGCCCCTGATATGCCTAAACAGTAGAAACCCCCCACAAGTGACCCCATTTTGGAAACTAGACCCCCCAAGGAACTTATCTAGATGTGTGGTGAGCACGTTCAACCCCAAAGTGCTTCACAGAAGTTTACAACGCAGAGCCGTGAAAATAAAAAATCATTTTTCTTTCCTCAAAAAAGATGTTTTAGCAAGCAATTTTTTATTTTCACAAGGGTAACAGGAGAATTTGGACCCCAATATTTGTTGCCCAGTTTGTTGTGAGTACGCTGATACCCCATATGTGGGGGTAAACCACTGTTTGGGCACACGTCAGGGCTCGGAAGGGAAGTAGTGACATTTGAAATGCAGACTTTGATGGAATGGTCTGCGGGCATCAAATTGCATTTGCAGAGCCCCTGATGTGCTTAAACAGTAGAAACACCCCACAAGTGACCCCATTTTGGAAACGAGACCCCCGAAGGAACTTATCTAGATGTGTGGTGAGCACTTTCAACCCCCAAGTGCTTCACAGAAGTTTATAACGCAGAGCCGTGAAAATAAAAAATAATTGTTCTTTCCTCAAAAATTATGTTTTAGCTAGTAATTTTTTATTTTTGCAAGGGTAACAGGAGAAATTGGACCCCAACAGTTGTTGCCCAGTTTGTCCTGAGTACGCTGGTACCCCAAATGTGGGGGTAAACCACTGTTTGGGCGCACGTCGGGGCTTGGAAGGTCGGGAGCACCATTTGACTTTTTGAACGCAAGATTGGCTGGAATCAATGGTGGCGCCATGTTGCGTTTGGAGACCCCTGATGTGCCTAAACAGTGGAAACCCCTCAATTCTAACTTCAACACTAACCCCAACACACCCCTGATCCTAATCCCAACTGTAGCCATAACCCTAATCACAACCTTAACCCCAACACACCCCTAACCACAACCCTAACCGCAACACACCCGTAACCCTAATTCCAACCCTAATCCTAACCCTAATCCCAACCGTAACCCTAATCCCAACCCTAACCACAACTGTAACCCCAACACACCCCTAACCCTATCCGTAACCCTAACCACAAGCCTAATCTTAACCCTATTTCAAACCCTAGCCCTAATTCCAACCCTAACTCTAATTCCAACCCTAACCCTAAGGCTATGTGCCCACGTTGCGGATTCGTGTGAGATTTTTCCGCACGATTTTTGAAAAATCTGCAGGTAAAAGGCACTGCGTTTTACCTGCGGATTTACAGCAGATTTCCAGTGTTTTTTTGTGCGGATTTCACCTGCGGATTCCTATTGAGGAACAGGTGTAAAACGCTGCGGAATCCGCACAAAGAATTGACATGCTGCGGAAAATACAAGGCAGCGTTTCTGCACGGAATTTTCCGCACCATGGGCACAGCGGATTTGGTTTTCCTTAGGTGTACATAGTACTGTAAACCTGATGGAAAACTGCTTCGAATTCGCAGCGGCCAATCCGCTGCGGATCCGCGGCCAATCCGCTGCGCATCCGCGGCCAATCCGCTGCCAATCCGCTGCGGATCCGCGGCCAATCCGCTGCGGATCCGCGGCCAATCCGCTGCCAATCCGCGGCCGATCCGCTGCGGATCCGCTGCGGATCCGCTGCGGATCCGCGGCCGATCCGCTGCCGATCCGCTGCCGATCCGCTGCGGATCCGCGGCCGATCCGCTGCGGATCCGTGGCCGATCCGCTCTGTGTGCACATGCCATCACCCTACCCCTAACCCTACCCGTAACCCTAACCCTACCCCTAACCCTACCTCTAGTTCTAACCCTAGTTCTAACCCTAACCCTAGTGGAAAAAGAAAAAAAAATATTTTCTTTATTTTATTATTGTCCCTACCTATGGGGGTGATAAAGGGGGGGGTTTATTTATTATTTTTTTATTTTGATCGCTGTGATAGAACCTACCACAGCGATCAAAATGTACTTGTAATGAATCTGCCGGCCGGCAGATTCGGCGGGCGCACTGAGCATGCGCCCGCCATTTTGGAAGATGGCGGCGCCCAGCGAGGAGACGGACTGACACCGGGAGCCTCGGTAAGTATAAGGGGGGGAGATCGGGACATGGGGGGGCGTCGGAGCACCGGGGGGTGACATAGGAGCAAGGGGGGAGCAGGCAGGAGGACGGGGGAGCGGAGCACAGGACGGAGGGGACCGGACCCCATAACGGAGCACTGGGGGGGCGATCGGTGGGGTGGGGGGGGTCACTTCAGGTTTTCCAGCCATGGCCGATGATATTGCAGCATCGGCCATGGCTGGATTGTAATATTTCACCAGTTTTTTAGGTGAAATATTACAAATCGCTCTGATTGGCAGTTTCACTTTCAACAGCCAATCAGAGCGATCGTAGCCACGGGGGGGTGAAGCCACCCCCCCTGGGCTGAAGCACCACTCCCCCTCTCCCTGCAGATCGGGTAAAATAGGAGTTAACCCCTTCACCCGATCTGCAGGGACGCGATCATTCCATGACGCCACATAGGCGTCATGGGTCGGATTGGCACGGGTTTTCATGACGCCTACGTGGCGTCATGGGTCGGGAAGGGGTTAATAGCCCCCTGTGTCTGTACTGCTACATACTTAGGCTGTTAACTGGTTCATGCAGCTTTACATGAACACCCGAGCCTTACACTATGTCTTGTCCGAATAACTAAAGCAATTGTTACCATCCACCTCTCGTGTCTCCCCTTTTCCTCATAGTTTGTAAGCTTGCGAGCAGGGCCCTCATTCCTCCTGGTATCTATTTTGAACTGTGATTTCTGTTATGCTGTAATGTCTATTGTCTGTACAAGTCCCCTCTATAAGTTGTAAAGCGCTGCGGAATATGTTGGCGCTATATAAATAAAAATTATTATTATTATTATTTTTAGTCCAAACACCGATAGATAAGCTTATAAGGCAGTTCAAATCATATCTTAGCTCAACCAGGGAGGCCTGGTTAATAGTCTCAGGTTTTTGCAGAGCAGAAACAGCTTACATGTCCAGCAAATGCAGATGGAAGTAAACACGAGCAGCAGATGAAGGAGGATAACTGGAACTGGTGTATGCAGCAGGAACTCAGAGCAGAGTAGCAGGATTACCACACAGGTTCACAGGAGCAGGTATATAGCCAGGGAGTAATCAGAGGTCAGGAACTGGATGCAAGGCAGAATCCTCTAGCGCAAACTGAAGGCTGGGGTGGAGTTTTATAGCAGGAAGACACAGTGCACATGAGACCAAAGACGCCATCTTGGAAAAGGGCAGTAATGCACAAAAGGTAAAAAATGTTCAGAGTCCTGACAGATCATTTCAAAACAAATAATGGGAAGCGAGGTTGGTCGCCAGTGATACAAATATGTGGCCATGGTAACACCCTGGAACCAGCATGGCGCATGCGCAGGTACCGGCATAACAACACTCAGCCATTCCCATTCAAAACAGCAAAATAAAATATATGAGAAATAAAGGCACTCTTACACGGGCTGCTCCATCTAATATACAAGAGATACTGACCAAGAATACCCAGTGTTGTAGAACGCATGCACACATGGTAACTGCTTCATGCGATGTTTAGAAGCGATCGCTAAAGGCAATCATATTTTTAAGGTATACTACTTCTCCTAGTTCCCTAGTGGTGCGCAAGTGTTATCATGGTAACCATTCTATACACACTTGACGCTTACATAGGTCATAAGTATGGGGAAACCTAACATATGCACATAATATACTTGTTGTTCTAGTCGTGTGTGGTGTCACAAATACCCAGTTTTATGAACATATGGGTGAACCAAACCTAATACTCACTATGTATACCCATTTGTACAGAACAGTTAATGGAGAAGTTCATGTACAATCCTCTTCAAAATTAATTGGTATATTGAGCCTAGCACAAGAGGGGGGACCCACATAGTATGATTCATAACAGCAGGACGTGCAGTATTGTATTAGTACTACATACAGTGTACATCCGATGCACCAAATATATGGGATAGCATATTGTTAGGGGATGAGTTTCCCCCTCTGCACAGGGGGAATCTCGGGCCATCTCCGCTGCGGTCTCCCATTCTTCTCCTGCCGCAGTGGAGTCTGCTCAGCGGAGACGTTGGTCCCAGCATCTCGCTCAGGATGTCTCTGTACAAAGAGTTACTGCTGCTTCTCCTGCTTCTGCCATTGAAGTCAGTGTTGGGCAGCGGCAAGCAGACGCTTCTGGGACTAAGTTCTGCTTTTCCCATTCTGAGCATGCCCAGGGTAAGATCTCTCAGTGGAGATCGAGGGTCACATGTTCAGATACTGCAGTCTAATCTATTGGTCCTTCTAGGAAGGTCCTGTAGGTGCGCAGTCTCTGTAGCAGCCTCTCACTGGTCTTCCTAAGAAGGTCCTGTACGTGCTGCAACTATTTAAGGCTCGCATGGCCGCACGGCCTTGCGCTAGTGTCTTTCTAAAGTTATGTGCTTTGCACCAGTGTGGTCATGTGAGTGTGTGTTCAGGGACCCGGCTGAAATAAGCCCCTAGAATGCTGGCACCTCCGGCAAGGAGATTGTGTGTGTATGTATTCAGGGACCTGGCCGAAATAAGCCCTTAGAATGCTGGCACCTCCGGCGAGGAGTTATGTGTGCATGCATGACCACTGACTGCTCTCATTTGGGTAGTTAGCCTGTGCCTCTGTGAAGTCAAACAGGACACAGAGCTTTGCTTTCTTGGTTACTCTGTGAAACTAACAGAGCTAGTTCATACCGCCATATAGTGCCGCCGTTTACTAGCAGCAGGTTCTCCTGCGAACGCATCTACTTCAATAAAACATTTATATTTACTCGGTGCGTTCCGCTAGCCCTAACACATATTACACATTCTCTATAAAAGCATGAATATACAAGAGAGAGGGGGAAAAAAAAGGAGAATTTCTTAATTATGTTCCATTTCTTAGGGTATCCATGTTTCCAATCCTCCCATCTGTCAATAGTATATAGAGAAAGGGCATGTCTGAAAACCTAATAGAGGGGATCTGTAAGAAAAAAGATAAAAATAAATATCCCCAACAAGCTCCATAGTGCATAACTGTACCCATGCCAGTCCACAAATTAAACATAGGACAAAGTCACTTTAGTTTTTAGTAGAAACCTGTATACAGTAATTCTTCATTCAGGCCCCCTGGTGTTAAACTACCAAGTTCATAAATCCAACGGGATTATTTCCTTAACAATTCCTCAGTCAATTTTCCCCCCTCTAATATTAGGGGTAACTCTTTCCAAACCCATGACCTGAAGGGTCCTGGTGCTACCATTATGTTGTTCCAAAAAATGGGTTGCTACCGAGGTCATTTGTTTTCCCTTCTCCCTGTCGATTTTGGCCATAGACATGTTTGAAACATGCTGTTGCACTCTACGGCGCAACTCCTGGGTCGTTTGGCCCACATATATTTTAGTCAAAGAAAAAGAAAAAAACGCGGCAGCACTCACCGATAGTGTTGAGCAATACCGTCCGATACTTGAAAGTATCGGTATCGGAAAGTATCGGCCGATACCGGCAAAGTATCGGATCCAATCCGATACCGATACCCGATACCAATACAAGTCAATGGGACTCAAGTATCGGACGGTATTCCTGATGGTTCCCAGGGTCTGAAGGAGAGGAAACTCTCCTTCAGGCCCTGGGAACCATATTAATGTGTAAAAGAAAGAATTAAAATAAAAAATATTGCTATACTCACCTCTCCGACGCAGCCTGCACCTTACCGAGGGAAGCGGCAGCGTTCTTTGTTTAAAATTTGCGCGTTTACTTGGTTACGTGAAGTCCCGGCTTGTGATTGGTCGCGGCGGCCATGTTGCCGGGACGCGGACCAATCACAGCAAGCCGTGACGTAATTTCAGGTCCTGCAGGATTTTAAAATTACGTCCCGGCGTTGTGATTGGTTGCGCCGCAGTCACATGGGCGACGCAACCAATCACAAGCCGTGACGTCACGGGAGGCTGGACACGCGCGTATTTTAAAATGCGCGCTTGTCCAGCCTCCCGTGACGTCCCGGCTTGTGATTGGTTGCATCGCGGTCAACCAATCACAAGCCGGGAGGCTGGACGCGCGCATTTTAAAATGCGCGCTTGTCCAGCCTCCCGTGACGTCCCGGCTTGTGATTGGTTGCATCGCGGTCAACCAATCACAAGCCGGGAGGCTGGACGCGCGCATTTTAAAATGTGCGCGTGTCCAGCCTCCCGTGAACGCCGGAACGTAATTTTAAAATCCTGCAAGGACCTGAAATTACGTCACGGCTTGCTGTGATTGGTCCGCGT
Source organism: Ranitomeya variabilis (assembly GCF_051348905.1). Classification (NCBI taxonomy): domain Eukaryota; kingdom Metazoa; phylum Chordata; class Amphibia; order Anura; family Dendrobatidae; genus Ranitomeya; species Ranitomeya variabilis. The sequence goes on along the minus strand of NC_135233.1, from coordinate 1,010,725,985 downwards.
CCCGGCAACATGGCCGCCGCGACCAATCACAAGCCGGGACTTCACGTAACCAAATAAACGCGCGAATTTTAAACAAACAACGCTGCCGGTTCCCTCGCTGAGGTCCGGGCTGCGTCGGAGAGGTGAGTATAGCAATATTTTTTATTTTAATTCTCTCTTTTACACATTATTACATTAATGTTGTTTCGATACCCGATACCCGATACCACAAAAGTATCGGATCTCGGTATCGGAATTCCGATACAGCAAGTATCGTCCGATACCCGATACTTGCAGTATCGGAATGCTCAACACTACTCACCGATCCTGTAGCAAAAGCTTGTCTTTATTTAAGCAGAATTATAACATCTTCACGGCACGGGGTAGTGGAGCGGAGAGAGGGGTGAGCAGAAAAGGGAATCGCCGATGTGGACAGTGTCAATACTGCCAATTCCATATTCAGGATTCGGTCTTGAATCTGGGTCCTTGTTCACACGTAGTTAAACAACTTATCACCTGCAAGACTGAATATGTAGTCTATGTTGTTTTCTGCCCCTGCAAACGATTTTATATTGGAAAAACTATATGGAGATTATACTGTACATACGTTTCAGGGAACATTATAAATCTGTCCGTTCAGGGAAAGGAGTTCCCAGGTTGATCCAACATGTCAGAGAACAGCACGATGGCAATCCAGACGTATTAACGTTTGCAGGGATTGAGAGGGTGATGCCACCAAAACAAGGCGGCGACTTACATAAATTATTATTGCAGCGAGAGGCCAGATGGATTATGAAAACACGTGCAACAGGGCCAGCAGGCTTAAATGATAGGATTGACATGTCGGTCTTTTTATGACCGATGTGGATAGGCTCTCGGTGATTGTGACAGAGTCATAATGTCAGGCTGTTGAGTAAAGGAAAAGATAGGTGGATTACTAGAAGTTCTAAAAAAAGTTTTTTGTGTGTTCTACATTGTCGTTTGATTGCTTTTGTGGTGATTAGGTCTGATCTGTATTTAAATCATTCTAGTAACATAGTTATTAAGGTTGAAGGAAGACTTTAAGTTCATCTCGTTCAACCCATAACCTAACATGCCCTAACATGTTGATCCAGGGGAAGGCAAAAAGTCCCCATGTGGTAAGAGTAAGCTCCACCATGGGGAAAAAAGTTCCTTCCCGACCCCACATACGGCAATCAGACTAGTTTCCTGGATCAACGCCCTATCAAAGAATCTAATATATATACCCTGTAACATTATACTTTTCCAGGAAGGTATCCAGTCCCCTCTTAAATTTAAGTAATGAATCACTCATTACAACATCATACGGCAGAGAGTTCCATAGTCTCACTGCTCTTACAGTAAAGAATCCGCGTCTGTTATTATGCTTAAACCTTTTTTCCTCCAGACTTAGAGGATGCCCCCTTGTCCCTGTCTCAGGTCTATGATTAAAAAGATCATCAGAAAGGTCTTTGTACTGTCCCCTCATATATTTATACATTAACATAAGATCACCCCTTAGCCTTCGTTTTTCCAAACTAAATAGCCCCAAGTGTAATAACCTATCTTGGTATTGCAGACCCCCCAGTCCTCTAATAACCTTGGTCGCTCTTCTCTGCACCCGCTCCAGTTCAGCTACGTCTTTCTTATACACCGGAGACCAGAACTGTGCACAGTATTCTAAGTGTAGTCGAACTAGTGACTTGTATAGAGGTAAAATTATGTTCTCCTCATGAGCATCTATTCCTCTTTTAATGCATCCCATTATTTTATTTGCCTTTGTAGCAGCTGCCTGACACTGGCCACTGAATATGAGTTTGTCATCCACCCATACACCCAGGTCTTTTTCATTGACGGTTTTGCCCAGAGTTTTAGAATTAAGCACATAGTTATACATCTTATTACTTCTACCCAAGTGCATGACCTTACATTTATCCCCATTAAAGCTCATTTGCCATTTATCAGCCCAAGCTTCTAGTTTACATAAATCATCCTGTAATATAAAATTGTCCTCCTCTGTATTGATTACCCTGCAGAGTTTAGTGTCATCTGCAAATATTGAAATTCTACTCTGAATGCCACCTACAAGGTCATTAATAAATATGTTAAAAAGAAGAGGGCCTAATACTGACCCCTGTGGTACCCCACTGCTAACCGCGACCCAGTCCGAATGTGCTCCATTAATAACCACCCTTTGTTTCCTATCTCTGAGCCAACTCTCAATCCACTTACACATATTTTCCCCTATCCCCATTATTCTCATTTTAGGTAACAACTAGTGTTGAGCATTCCGATACCGCAAGTATCGGGTATCGGCCGATACCGGAATCCGATACCGAGATCCGATACTTTTGTGGTATCGGGTATCGGTATCGAAACAACATTAATGTGTAAAATAAAGAATTAAAATAAAAAATATTGCTATACTCACCTCTCCGACGCAGCCTGGACCTCACCGAGGGAACCGGCAGCGTTGTTTGCATAAAATTCGTGCTTTAACTTCCTTACGTGAAGTCCCGGCTTGTGATTGGTCGCATGCCGCCCATGTGGCCGCGACGCGACCAATCACAGCAAGCCGTGACGTAATTTCAGGTCCTTCAGGATTTTAAAATTACGTTCCGGCTTTGTGATTGGTCGCATCGCGGTCACATGGGCGACGCGACCAATCACAAGCCGTGACGTCACGGGAGGCTGGACACGCGCGCATTTTAAATGCGCGCGTGTCCAGCCTCCCGTGACGTCACGGCTTGTGATTGGTCGCGTCGCCCATGTGACCGCGACGCGACCAATCACAAGCCAGAACGTAATTTTAAAATCCTGAAGGACCTAAAATTACGTCACAGCTTGCTGTGATTGGTCGCGTCGCGGCCACATGGGCGGCACGCGACCAATCACAAGCCGGGACTTCACGTAAGGAAGTTAAAGCGCAAATTTTAAGCAAACAACGCTGCCGGTTCCCTCGGTGAGGTCCAGGCTGCGTCGGAGAGGTGAGTATAGCAATATTTTTTATTTTAATTCTTTATTTTACACATTAATATGGTTCCCAGGGCCTGAAGGAGAGTTTCCTCTCCTTCAGACCCTGGGAACCATCAGGAATACCGTCCGATACATGAGTCCCATTGACTTGTATTGGTATCGGGTATCGGTATCGGATTAGATCCGATACTTTGCCGGTATCGGCCGATACTTTCCGATACCGATACTTTCAAGTATCGGACGGTATCGCTCAACACTAGTAACAACCTTTTGTGTGGCACCGTATCAAAAGCTTTTGAAAAGTCCATATACACTACATCCACTGGGTTCCCTTGGTCCAGTCCGGAACTTACCTCTTCATAGAAGCTGATCAAATTAGTCTGACATGAACGGTCCCTAGTAAACCCGTGCTGATACTGGGTCATGAGGTTATTCCTCTTCAGATACTCCAGTATAGCATCCCTTAGAATGCCCTCCAGGATTTTACCCACAGTAGAGGTTAAACTTACTGGCCTATAATTTCCGAGTTCAGTTTTTGTCCCCTTTTTGAATATTGGCACCACATTTGCTATACGCCAGTCCTGTGGTACAGACCCTGTTATTATGGACTCTTTAATGATTAAAAATAATGGTCTATCAATGACTGTACTTAATTCCTGCAGTACTCGGGGGTGTATCCCATCCGGGCCCAGAGATTTGTCAATTTTAGTGATTTTTAGACGCCACCGTACTTCCTGCTGGGTTAAGCAGGTAACCTTTAATTGGGAATTTTTATCACTAGTCATATTGGCTGCCATGGGATTTTCTTTTGTAAATACTGATGAAAAAAAGTCATTTAGCATATTGGCTTTTTCCTCATCCTCATCCACCATTTCACCCAGACTATTTTTAAGGGGGCCAACACTATAATTTTTTAGTTTCTTACTATTTATGTAGTTAAAGAATATTTTGGGATTATTTTTGCTCTCTCTGGCAATGAGTCTCTCTGTCTCAATCTTTGCTGCCTTGATTTGCTTTTTACAGAATTTATTTAATTTTCTGTATTTATTTAATGCCTCCTCACTACCTACTTCCTTTAATTCTCTAAATGCTTTCTTTTTGTCCCTTATTGCGCCCCTTACAGCTCTATTTAGCCATATTGGTTTCCTCCTATTTCTAGTATGTTTATTCCCATACGGTATATACTGTGCACAGGTCCTATCCATGATGCTAATAAACGTCTCCCATTTTCTTTGTGTATTTTTATGCCTCAGGATATCGTCCCAGTTAATTGCACCAAGATCCTCTCTCATCCGTTGGAAATTTGCCCTCCTGAAGTTTAGTGTCCTTGTCACCCCTCTACTACACATCTTATTAAAGGAGACATGAAAACTTATTATTTTGTGATCACTATTCCCCAAGTGACCCTCAACCCTTATATTTGATATGCGGTCTGGCCTGTTGGTTAATATTAGGTCTAGCAATGCCCCCCTTCTTGTTGGGTCCTGAACCAGTTGTGAAAGGTAATTGTCTCTTATAGTTGTCAAAAACCGATTACCTTTACTGGAACTGCAAGTTTCTGTTCCCCAATCTATTTCAGGGTAGTTGAAGTCCCCCATAATAATGACTTCTCCTTGAGTCGCAGCTTCATCTATTTGCTTTACGAGGATATTCTCCATTGCTTCCATTATTTTTGGAGATTTATAACAAACCCCTATCAGTAATTTATTATTTTTTCCCCATCCCCTTATCTCCACCCACAGGGACTCTACATTTTCATTAGATTCACCTATATTATCACGCAGGATGGGTTTTAAGGTCGATTTTACATACAGACACACCCCACCCCCTCGCTTATCTGTACGGTCATTTCTGAAAAGGCTATAGCCCTGCAAGTTAACAGCCCAGTCATGGCTCTCATCCAGCCATGTTTCAGATATCCCCACCATGTCATAATTATGCTCCAACAACATTAATTCTAATTCATCCATTTTGTTGGCGAGGCTTCTGGCATTAGTATACATGCACTTGATGTTCCTCTCTGTACCTCTATTCTTTCTTAAATTACTAACTGTTCTAACCCCACCCCCCATGCCACCGCCACCCCCAACTTCCTTATTTGTGCCCAGGTCTCTATCTGCACTATCTTCCCCTCCTATAAAATGAATACTCTCCCCCCAATCCCTAGTTTAAACACTCCTCCAACCTTCTAGCCATTTTCTCCCCCAACACAGCTGCACCTTCCCCATTGAGGTGCAGCCCGTCCCTAGCATAGAGCCTGTAGCCAACTGAGAAGTCGGCCCAGTTCTGCAGGAACCCAAACCCCTCCTTCCTACACCAATTCTTGAGCCACTTATTAACCTCCCTAATCTCCCGTTGCCTCTCTGGCGTGGCACGTGCTACAGGCAGTATTTCGGAAAATACCACGTTGGAGGTCCTTGCTTTCAGCTTGCAGCCTAATTCCCTGAAATCATCTTTAAGGACCTTCCACCTACCTCTAACTTTGTCATTTGTGCCAATGTGCACCATGACCGCTGGGTCCTCACCAGCCCCTCCCAATAACCTGTCAACCCGATCAGCGATGTGTCGGACTCGAGCGCCAGGTAGGCAGCACACCGTCCGACGATCCCTGTCTTTGTGACAGATTGCCCTATCTGTTCCCCTGATAATTGAGTCCCCCACTACCAGCACCTGTCTGGCCTGCCCTGCTCTCCTATTTCCCTCCTTACTGGAGCAGTCACTCCTCCGGCTTTCAGAGGACATGCCTGGCTGCAGCAGTGCTACCCCTGTACTGGCACTCCCCTCATCTGCCAACTTAGCAAACTTATTGGGGTGTGCCAGATCAGGACTAGCCTCCCTGGCACTCTTCCCTCTACTCCGCCTTCTATCTGTCACCCAGCTAACTGCCTCACTGTCCTGCAGCTCCATCCTACCATCTCCCCCCTCATCTATTCCATTGAGCGTCTGCTCAGTGAGCAGAAGACTCCTCTCCATATTGTCTATGGATCTCAGTGTTGCCAGGTGCACATTTAGATCCAGAATCTGGGCTTCCAAATGCACAATGTGCTCACATCTCGCACAGCAGTATGCACCCTCGACCAGCTGATCAAGGACTGCATACATGTGGCAAGATGTGCACTGGATGGCATTAACAATAGTGGAGCACATTTCCTAATGGGGATTGCACCACACAAACGTTAATTAAAAGTAAATACAAAGTATTAAAAAAAAAACAAAAAAACAGATAGCAATTCCTCCCTTGGAAACTCCCTGATTCCAAAGTCACTGAACCACAAGTCACACTTACCGCCATCCACACTTACACTCAGGTCACACTCAGCTCGCTCACACTCGCTATGCTGAAGATTTATAGATTTTTTTTTCTCTCTCTCTATTTCCCTTCAACAACAAGCCACCTTGCTGTTCAAATGCACTTTCAAAAAATTCTGTCGGCTCTCTTTGTATTTACATGCTTTACGTTCGGCCCAGGTTGATTGTTCCTCTTGGGATATAAAGGGTAATTGTAAGGAATTCGTCTAACCAGGAATAGAGCTGTTGGTATTAAGATGCTTTACGCAAATAGTTCTTTCCTATATTGATAATTCCTTTGCTTAGTTTGATTTCTGTGCTATATATGGAGATTGCTTTACACGTTTCTTCTCTCTATATATTTTAACTTTGTTATTGTGTCGTGTATAGTTATGTTTTTATTCTGCACCGGTCTCTTTTTTGCTGATTGGTCTTGACGCAGGAGGAGGTGGTGGTTACTCACCCATATCCCTTGTCATCAGTTCCTCTCAGCATGGACCCGTAGAAGCGCTGTTTTGGCATGAAACGGCCGTCGTCCTTTTCTGCTCACCCCTCTCTTCGCTCTACTCCCCCGTGCCGTGAAGATGTTATAATTCTGCTTCAATAAAGACAAGCTTTTGCTACAGGATCGGTGAGTGCTGCCGCGTTTTTTCTTTTTCTTTGACTGTTATATAGTACCTGTTGATTTACACGCGAGCACCTCCCGAGACTATCAGGTCCACTGCCTCCGGGATTGATTATACATTACGCCTCCTGTGCGGGCTGTGCTGCTTTACTTTTTCTTGTTGGCCACATATATTTTATTACATCCACAAATCAGGGCATAGACCACATTGCGTGTCTGACAGTTGAAGTATGATCTGGATTTAATATGAAAGGGCAGAGATGGAATAGAAATTCCTGTATCTACCAACATCAGTGGACATATGGAGCACCCCCCACATGGAAAAGAGCCAACAGTCTTATTACCTGAGCAAGTTTTGGACGTAGGTCGTCTAAAATGGCTCCTTGACAAATAATATTTGAGGTTCCTTGCTCTTCTTGCCACTACCCTCGGTCTATTAGGGATAAGTGTCTTAAGCCTTGTATGACTCAGCAAAATCTCCCAGTTCTCCTCCATTATTTTGTGGACATTGCCCATTGGTTATTAAATTTGGTTACAAGGCTTAACTGGTTTAAGTTAGTTCTCTGTTGTATTTTCAAAACCTCTTCCCTTGATCTCTGCCGTGAATGTTCAAATGCCTTTGAAATGATTCTCCGTGGATAGCCACGTTCCTGGAAACGGTTTGTGAGTGTCCTTGATTCGGCCTGAAAGTCCGACATGGTGCTGCAATTCCTCCTAAGGCATAGGAACTGTCCCTTAGGGATGCTATTATGTAGATGGCTTGGGTGGAAACTTGAGTAGTGTAATACATTATTCATGGCTGTGTTCTTATGGAAAAGAGTAGTGTTGATCCTGTTGTCCCGGATGGAAATTTTCAAATCAAGGAAATCAACCGAGCTAATGGAGTAATGGGATGTAAGCCGAATGTTACACTGATTTGCATTCAGCTCCTCAACAAAATTCTCCACTGCTTCCGCTGTACCTGTCCACAAAACAAAAATATCATCAATGAATCGGTACCATTTTAGAACATTTTCACTAAAGTACCGATTCTTTGTCACCTGAGTCTCCTCCCACCACCCCATAAAGAGGTTCGCATATGGGGCATGCACCTAGCCCCCATAGCAGTTCCTGACACCTGCTTATAAAAGACCCTATCGAAAATGAAATAGTTCCTTTCTAAAATCATTCTCAGGAGGTCCAAAACAAAAGAGTCATGACCCCTGTTTCCTGTTGAGTATTTGTCCAAAAAATATGCCACAGCGGAAATACCTAGGTCATGGTTGATATTTGTATATAACGCTTCCACGTCAAATGTGGCAAGGATGATGTCATCACGTAATGACAGGGGCTCCAGCTGTTGAATCAGGAATGATGAATCACGTATATATGAATCCAGCTTGAGGACGATGGGCTGCAAAAAGAAATCGAGATAAATACAAGATTTTTCGTACAAACCCCTGATGCCCGAGACAATGGGCCTACACAGCACTATATTGCCCTACCCTCGGATCCAACGTCAGTGTTTAAATCCGGCTTGGATAGGCTTTTGAGTAATGCCCACTCCCAAAACATCATAGATAAAAAGGAATTGGATTTTCTTACAGTTAAGCACCCGGTCGTTCCAACTTTTTACATGTTGCCAAAGGTGCATAAATCCCTGTCTGAACCCCTGGGTAGGCCCATTGTCTCGGGCATCGGGGGTTTGTACGAAAAATCTTGTACTTATCTCGATTTCTTTTTGCAGCCCATCGTCCTCAAGCTGGATATACGTGATTCATCATTCCTGATTCAACAGCTGGAGCCCCTGTCGTTACCTGATGTCATCATCCTTGCCGCATTTGACGTGGAAGTGTTATATACAAATATCAACCATGACCTAGGTATTTCCGCTGTGCCATATTTTTTGGACAAATACTCAATAGGAAACAGGGTGTTATGATCCTTAGTGGCTGAGGATCACAAAATAGACTAGCTAAGTTACTGAACATAGAACAAGCTCTAGGGAGGTGGTAACTGGACTGACCGCAACCTGATCCTACCAAACACACTAAAGGTAGCCGGTGAACGTGCCTAAATTCCTGGATGTCTCGACGCAGCCTGAGAAACTTGCTACCCCTATAGAGAAAGTAAGACCTCACTTGCCTCAGAGAAATGACCCCAAAGATATAGGAAGCCCCCAACAAATAATAACGGTGAGGTAAGGGGAAAATACAAAACGTAGAAATGAAAACAGATTCAGCAAATGAGGCCCACTAATACTAGATAGCAGAAGACAGACAGGGAGCTGTGCGGTCAGTAAAAAACCCTATACAAAATATCCACGCTGAGAATTCAAGAACCCCCACACCAACTAACGGTGTGAGGGGAGAAACTCAGCCCCCTAGAGCTACCAGCAAGCAAGGAAATCACATATTAGCAAGCTGGACAAGGACAAATAAATAACCAAGAAACATATTGAACACTGATGAGCAAAAAATAACCAAACAGAAACTTAGCTTCTCTTGGCGAGACTGATAACGAAGAGATTCAGGAGAGATCAAAATAGCACTGAATACATCGACAGCAGGCAACCACTGAAAGTCCAGGTGAGCTAAATAGGAAACCAGCTAACAGATAACAAGACAGCTGAACCAGCCTCAGACCTGCAGAATGACACAAAGAGCCACCAGAGGGAGCCCAAAGACAGCACTCACACAGTACCACTTGTGACCACAAGAGGGAGCCCAAAATCAGAGTTCACAACAGTACCCCCCCCTTGAGGAGGGGTCACCGAACCCTCATCAAAACCCCCAGGGCAATCAGGATGAGCCACATGGAAGGCATGAACCAAATCGGCCGCATGAACATCAGAGGCGACAACCCAGGAATTATCCTCCTGACCATAGCCCTTCCACTTAACCAAATACTGAAGCCTCCGTCTAGAAATACGAGAATACAAGATCTTCTCCACAACGTACTCCAATTCGCCCTCAACCAGCACCGGGGCAGGGGGCTCAACAGAAGGAACCACAGGCACCACATACCTCCGCAACAAAGACCTATGGAACACGTTATGAATGGCAAACGACGCTGGGAGGTCCAAACGAAATGACACCGGGTTAAGGATTTCCAAAATCTTATAAGGACCGATGAAGCGAGGCTTGAATTTAGGAGAGGAGACCTTCATAGGAACATACCGAGAAGACAGCCATACCAAATCCCCAACACGAAGTCGGGGACCCACACCGCGACGGCGGTTGGCAAAGCGCTGAGCCTTCTCCTGTGACAACTTCAAATTGTCCACCACATGGTTCCAAATCTGCTGCAACCTATCCACCACAGAATCCAGCCCAGGACAGTCAGAAGGCTCGACCTGACCCACGGAAAAACGAGGATGAAATCCAGAATTGCAGAAAAAAGGCGAAACCAAAGTAGCAGAACTAGCCCGATTATTAAGGGCAAACTCGGCCAATGGCAAAAAAGTCACCCAATCATCCTGATCAGCAGAAACAAAACATCTTAAATAAGTTTCCAAGGTCTGATTAGTTCGCTCGGTTTGGCCATTCGTCTGAGGATGGAAGGCCGACGAAAAAGACAAATCAATGCCCATCTTAGCACAAAAGATCCGCCAAAATCTGGACACAAACTGGGATCCTCTGTCAGACACAATATTTTCAGGGATGCCATGCAAGCGAACCACATTCTGAAAAAATAGAGGAACCAAATCGGAGGAGGAAGGCAACTTAGGCAAGGGCACCAAATGGACCATTTTGGAAAAACGATCACACACCACCCAGATGACAGACATCCTCTGAGAGACTGGAAGATCCGAAATAAAATCCATGGAAATGTGCGTCCAAGGCCTCTTTGGGACAGGCAAAGGCAAAAGCAAACCGCTGGCACGAGAACAGCAAGGCTTAGCCCGAGCACAAATCCCACAGGACTGCACAAAGGAACGCACATCCCGCGACAAGGAAGGCCACCAGAAGGACCTAGCCACCAAATCTCTGGTACCAAAAATCCCAGGATGGCCTGCCAACACCGAAGAATGAACCTCGGAAATAACTCTGCTGGTCCATCTATCTGGGACAAACAGTCTCTCTGGTGGGCAACGGTCAGGTCTATCCGCCTGAAATTTCTGCAGCACTCGTCGCAAATCTGGGGAAATGGCAGACAAAATCACTCCCTCTCTGAGGATACCAGCCGGCTCTGAAACTCCCGGAGAGTCAGGCACAAAACTCCTAGAAAGCGCATCAGCCTTCACGTTCTTCGAACCAGGCAGGTACGAGACCACGAAATCAAAACGGGAGAAAAACAACGACCAACGAGCCTGTCTAGGATTCAGCCGCTTGGCAGACTCGAGATAAATCAGATTTTTATGATCAGTCAAGACCACCACACGATGCTTAGTTCCCTCGAGCCAATGTCGCCACTCCTCAAATGCCCACTTCATAGCCAACAACTCCCGATTACCAACATCATAATTCCAGTCGGCAGGCGAAAACTTTCTTGAAAAGAAAGCACAAGGCTTCATCACAGAGCAATCAGAGCTTCTCTGCGACAAAACAGCCCCTGTTCCAATCTCAGAAGCATCAACCTCGACCTGAAAAGGAAGAGAGACAACAGGCTGACACAAAACTGGAGCCGAAGAAAACCGGCGCTTCAGCTCCCGAAAGGCTTCCACGGCCGCAGGAGACCAATTAGTCACATCAGAACCCTTCTTGTTCAAATCCGTCAAGGGTTTAACCATGCCAGAAAAATTAGCAATGAAGCGACGGTAAAAATTAGCAAAACCCAAGAACTTCTGAAGACTCTTAACAGATGTAGGCTGAGTCCAGTCATGAATAGCCTGGACCTTTACTGGGTCCATCTCAATAGTAGAAGGAGAAAAAATAAAACCCAAAAAGGAAACCTTCTGCACTCCGAAGAGACATTTTGAGCCCTTCACAAATAAGGCATTAGCACGCAGGACCTGAAATACCATCCTGACCTGCTTCACATGGGACTCCCAGTCTTCAGAAAAGACCAAAATGTCATCCAGATACACAATCATAAATTTATCCAGATATTCTCGGAAGATGTCATGCATGAAGGACTGGAACACAGAAGGAGCATTAGAGAGTCCAAAAGGCATCACCAAGTACTCAAAATGGCCTTCGGGAGTATTAAATGCTGTTTTCCATTCATCCCCCTGCTTAATACGCACAAGGTTATACGCACCACGAAGATCAATCTTGGTGAACCAACTGGACCCCTTAATCCGAGCAAACAGATCAGATAATAATGGCAAAGGATACTGAAATTTGACCGTGATTTTATTTAGAAGACGATAATCTATACAAGGTCTCAGAGAACCATCCTTCTTGGCCACAAAAAAGAATCCTGCACCAAGAGGGGAGGAGGACGGGCGAATATGTCCCTTCTCTAAAGACTCCTTTATATAACTCCGCATCGCGGCATGTTCTGGTACAGACAAATTAAAAAGTCGTCCCTTAGGCTGCTTTCACACTTGCGTTTTTGTCTGCAGCGTTTTTTGCACAAAAAACGCATGCGTTTTTTTTTCCTATATTTAACATTGAAAACGCATGCGTTTTTTTGCACATGCGTTTGGTCGCGTTTTCAAACGCATGCGTTTTTTGACTGCATGCGTTCATTTTCAAAAATGCTACCTGCAGTATTTTCTTGCGCGTTTTTTTGCCGCGAAAAAACGCATGCGTTTTTTCGCGGCAAAAAAATGCATTGCTGTCTATGTAAACGCATGCGTTTTTAAGCACATGCGTTTGTTTGCGCTAAAAACGCATGCGTTTTTATAGAAAAAAACCAGAACACACACTAAAAAGTCACCCACCACCATCAAGGTGATAAAGGGATCCAAACCCTAACCCTAACTCTACCCCTAACCTCACCCCTAACCGTTTAATGAACATTTTCTGACAGTCATATTGCCACGTATTTAAGTGCCACGTATCACGTATTTCAGTGCCACGTATGCCACGTGCCACGTATTTAAGTGCCACGTGCCACATATATAAGTGCCACGTGCCACATATATAAGTGCCACGTGCCACATATTAAAGTGCCACGTGCCACGTATTTAAGTGCCACGTGCCACATATATAAGTGCCACGTGCCACATATTAAAGTGCCACGTGCCACGTATTTAAGTGCCACGTATTTAAGTGCCACGTGCCACGTATTTAAGTGCCACGTGCCACGTATTTAAGTGCCACGTGCCACGTATTAAAGTGCCACGTGCCACGTATTTAAGTGCCACGTGCCACGTATTTAAGTGCCACGTGCCACGTATTTAAGTGCCACGTGCCACGTATTTCAGTGCCACGTATGCCACGTGCCACGTATTTAAGTGCCACGTGCCACATATATAAGTGCCACGTGCCACATATATAAGTGCCACGTGCCACATATATAAGTGCCACGTGCCACGTATTTAAGTGCCACGTGCCACGTATTAAAGTGCCACGTGCCACGTATTTATGTGCCACGTGCCACGTATTTAAGTGCCACGTGCCACGTATTAAAGTGCCACGTATTTAAGTACCACGTATTTCAGTTGCACGTATTTCAGTGCCACGTATTTCAGTCACGTTTAGGGTTAGGGTTAGGGGTAGGGTTAGGGTTAGGGTTTTCTTGTTTTTTCTTGTTTTTTCTTGTGTTTTCTTGTGTTTTTCTATAAAAACGCATGCGTCTAAAAAACGCATGCGTTTTACCGCGTTTACATGCGTTTTTCACACATGCGTTTTTTTTAAAAACGCATGCAGACAAAAACGCAAGTGTGAAACTAGCCTTAGGGAACTTACTACCAGGAATCAAATTTATAGCACAATCACAATCCCTGTGAGGAGGCAGGGCACTGGATCTGGGCTCATCAAATACATCCTGGTAGTCCGACAAAAACTCAGGGACCTCAGAAGGAGTGGAAGAAGCAATTGACACCAAAGGAGCATCGCCATGAATCCCCTGGCAACCCCAACTTGAAACAGACATAGCTTTCCAATCCAGAACTGGATTATGAGCCTGCAGCCATGGCAGACCCAAAACGACAACATCATGCAAATTATGCAGCACAAGAAAGCGAATCACCTCCTGATGTACAGGAGTCATGCACATGGTCACTTGAGTCCAATACTGAGGCTTATTCTCAGCTAATGGTGTAGCATCAATTCCCCTCAGTGGAATAGGGAATTCCAAAGGCTCCAGGACCAAACCACAGCGCCTGGCAAACGACAAATCCATCAGGTTCAGGGCAGCACCTGAATCCACAAAAGCCATAACCGAATAGGAAGACAAAGAACAAATTAAAGTAACAGACAAAATGAATTTAGGCTGTATAGTACCAACGGTGACAGATTTAGCAATTTTTTTTACGCGCTTAGAGCATGCTGAGATAACATGAGTTGAATCACCACAGTAAAAGCACAACCCATTTTGATGTCTATGATTTTGCTGCTCAATTCTGGTCAGAATTCGGTCACATTGCGTAGACTCAGGTCTCTGTTCAGAAAACACCGCCAGATGGTGCGCAGATTTGCGCTCCCGCAAACGCCGATCAATCTGAATGGCCAAAGCCATTGAGTCATTCAGACTTGCAGGTGTGGGGAACCCCACCATAACATTCTTAATGGCTTCAGAAAGACCTTCTCTGAAATTTGCAGCCAGGGCACACTCATTCCATTGAATAAGCACCGACCATTTCCGAAATTTTTGACAATACACCTCAGCTTCATCCAGTCCCTGAGAGAGAGCCAGAGAGCCAGCAAGGCCTTTTCTGTCTGGTTCTCAAGATTAGGTTCCTCATAAAGCAATCCAAGCGCCAGAAAAAACGCATCCACATTCAGCAATGCAGGATCTCCTGGCGCCAGGGAGAAAGCCCAATCTTGAGGGTCGCCACGTAACAGGGAGATAACAATTCTAACTTGCTGAGCGGAATCACCAGAGGAACGAGGTCTCAAAGAAAGAAATAATTTACAATTATTCTTAAAATTCAGAAACCTAGATCTATCTCCAGAAAACAACTCAGGAATAGGTACTTTTGGCTCAGACATAGGACTGTGAACAACAAAATCCTGAATGCTTTGCACCCTTGCAGCAAGATGATCCACACTAGAAGTCAGACTCTGAATATTCATGTCTGCAGCTGAACTCAAAACCACCCAGAGATTAAGGGGATGAGAGATGCTGGACAGACTGCAGCAAAGGGAGAGGAAAAAAAAAAAATTGTACTCAGGACTTCTCTTATCCCACTTCTGCGATGCATTAAACACTTTTTGGCCTGCTGTACTGTTATGATCCTTAGTGGCTGAGGATCACAAAATAGACTAGCTAAGTTACTGAACATAGAACAAGCTCTAGGGAGGTGGTAACTGGACTGACCGCCACCTGATCCTACCAAACACACTAAAGGTAGCCGGTGTACGTGCCTAAATTCCTGGACGTCTCGACGCAGCCTGAGAAACTTGCTACCCCTATAGAGAAAGTAAGACCTCACTTGCCTCAGAGAAATGACCCCAAAGATATAGGAAGCCCCCAACAAATAATAACGGTGAGGTAAGGGGAAAATACAAAACGTAGAAATGAAAACAGATTCAGCAAATGAGGCCCACTAATACTAGATAGCAGAAGACAGACAGGGAGCTGTGCGGTCAGTAAAAAACCCTATACAAAATATCCACGCTGAGAATTCAAGAACCCCCACACCAACTAATGGTGTGAGGGGAGAAACTCAGCCCCCTAGAGCTACCAGCAAGCAAGGAAATCACATATTAGCAAGCTGGACAAGGACAAATAAATAACCAAGAAACATATTGAACACTGATGAGCAAAAAATAACCAAACAGAAACTTAGCTTCTCTTGGCGAGACTGATAACGAAGGGATTCAGGAGAGATCAAAATAGCACTGAATACATCGACAGCAGGCAACCACTGAAAGTCCAGGTGAGCTAAATAGGAAACCAGCTAACAGTTAACGAGACAGCTGAACCAGCCTCAGACCTGCAGAATGACACAAAGAGCCACCAGAGGGAGCCCAAAGACAGCACTCACACAGTACCACTTGTGACCAAAAGAGGGAGCCCAAAAACAGAGTTCACAACAACAGGGGTCATGACTCTTTTTTTTGGACCTCCTGAGAATGATTTTAGAAAGGAACTATTTCATTTTTAATAGGGTATTTTATAAGCAGGTGTCAGGAACCACTATGGGGGCTAGGTGCGTGCCCCCATATGCGAACCTCTTTATGGGGTGGTGGGAGGAGTCTCAGGTGATGAAGAATCGGTACTTTAGTGAAAATGTTCTAAAATGGTACCGATTCATTGATGATATTTTTGTTTTGTGGACAGGTACAGCTGAAGCATTGGAGAATTTTGTTGAGGAGCTGAATGCAAATCAGTGTAACATTCGGCTTACATCCCATTACTCCATTAGCTCGGTTGATTTCCTTGATTTGAAAATTTCCATCCGGGACAACAGAATCAGCACTACTCTTTTCCGTAAAAACACAGCCACGAATAATGTATTACACTACTCAAGTTTCCACCCAAGCCATCTACGTAATAGCATCCTTAAGGGACAGTGCCTACGCCTTAAGAGGAATTGCAGCACCATGTCGGACTTTCAGGCCGAATCAAGGACACTCACAAACCGTTTCCAGGAACGTGGCTATCCATGGAGAATCATTTCAAAGGCATTTGAACATTCACGGCAGAGATCAAGGGAAGAGGTTTTGAAAACACAACAGAGAACTAACTTAAACCAATTAAGCCTTGTAACCAAATTTAATAACCAATGGGGCAATGTCCACAAAAATAATGGAGGAGAACTGGGGGATTTTGCTGAGTGATACAAGGCTTAAGACACTTATCCCTAATAGACCGAGGGTAGTGGCAAGAAGAGCTAGGAACCTTAAAGATTGTTTGTCAAGGAGCCATTTTAGACGACCTACGTCCAAAACTTGCTCAGGTAATAAGACTGTTGGCTCTTTTCCATGTGGGGGGTGCTCCATATGTCCACTGATGTTGGCAGACACAGGAATTTCTATTCCATCTCTGCCCTTTTGTATTAAATCCAGATCATACTTCAACTGTCGGACACGCAATGTGGTCTATGCCCTGATTTGTGGATGTAATAAAATATATGTGGGCCAAACGACCCAAGAGTTGCGCCGTAGAGTGCAACAGCATGTTTCAAACATATCTATGGCCAAAATCGACAGGGAAAAGGGAAAACAAATGACCTTGGTAGCAACCCATTTTTTGGAACAACATAATGGTAGCACCAGGACCCTTCAGGTCATGGGTTTGGAAAGAGATACCCCTAATATTAGAGGGGGAAATTGACTGAGGAATTGTTAAAGGGACTCTGTCACCTGAATTTGGAGGGAACAATTTTCAGCCATAGGGGCGGGGTTTTCGGGTGTTTGATTCACCCTTTCCTTACCCGCTGGCTGCATGCTGGCTGCAATATTGGATTGAAGTTCATTCTCTGTCCTCCATAGTACATGCCTGCACAAGGCAATCTATATTGCAGCCAGCATGCAGCCAGCGGGTAAGGAAAGGGTGAATCAAACACCCGAAAACCCCGCCCCTATGGCTGAAAATTGTTCCCTCCAAATTCAGGTGACAAAGTCCCTTTAAGGAGAGAATCCCGTTGGATTTATGAACTTGGTAGTTTAACACCAGGGGGCCTGAATGAAGAATTACTGTATACAGGTTTCTACAAAAAACTATAGTGACTTTGTCCTATGTTTAATTTGTGGACTGGCATGGGTACAGTTATGCACTATGGAGCCTGTTGGGGATATTTATTTATATCTTTTATCTTACAGATCCCCTCTATTAGGTTTTCGGACATGCCCTTTCTCTATATACTATGGACAGATGGGAGGATTGGAAACATGGATACCCTAAGAAATGGAACATAATTAAGAAAATCTCCTTTTTTTTCCCCCTCTGTCTTGTATATTCATGCTGTTATAGAGAATGTGTAATATGCTATCCCATATATTTGGTGCATCGGATGTACACTGTATGTAGTACTAATACAATACTGCACGTCCTGCTGTTATGAATCATACTATGTGGGTCCCCCCTCTTGTGCTAGGCCCAATATACCAATTAATTTTGAAGAGGATTGTACATGAACTTCTCCATTAACTGTTCTGTACAAATGGGTATACATAGCGAGTATTAGGTTTGGTTCACCGATATGTTCATAAAACTGGGTATTTGTGACACCACACACAACTAGAACAACAAGTGTATTATGTGCGTATGTTAGGTTTCCCCATACTTATGACCTATGTAAGCGTCAAGTGTGTATAGAATGGTTGCCATGATAACACTTGCGCACCGCTAGGGAACTAGGAGAAGAAGTAGTATACCTTAAAAATATGATTGCCTTTAGCTATCGCTTCTAAACATCGCATGAAGTAGTTACCATGTGCGCATGCGTTCTACAACACTGGGTGTTCTTGGTCAGTATCTCTTGTATATTAGATGGAGGAGCCCGTGTAAGAGTGCCTTTATTTCTCATATATTTTATTTTGCTGTTTCGAATGGGAATGGCTGAGTGTTGTTATGCCGGTACCTGCGCATGCGCCATGCTGGTTCCAGGGTGTTACCATGGCCACCTATTTGTATCACTGGCGACCAACCTCGCTTCCCTTTATTTGTTTTAAAATTATCATTTCAACTTTAATATATGTGGCTAGTATATTTGCCGATATCCTGTTGACATAATAACTATGCAACAGGACTCTGAAGAATTGTATTAGATTTTCGCCGATAGCGCATCCGCTTTGAGATCTTGGCTGGTATCCGGTCATCGCTAACCTGTGGCACGTGCGCATTAGTTCATACAACACGCCGGATTGATGGAGGCATGCCGCCATTGTCGCATACAACTGGTATGTTAACTGATAAATTACCAGCTTATTTAAACATTGAGAAAACACTGTTAGGGTATACTCTGACCTTGAGGAAGACGCCGTGTGCATCGATACGCGTGGGTCTGAAACACTTACTCAGCCGATCAGATTTATTCTCCCCAGCATGTCAGACTGTCAGGGGTTATCCTTTTGTCAGGCTAGGTAAGACTACAGGTATCTGTGGCGGAAGTCTTGCATAGAAAGTGTGGCAGATCTACAGCCTAGGTACCCTGTTGTGGCTTATGTATTGTTTTTTGTATGGATATTTACACCATTATGATGTTTTTTGGTAAAATCCTGTGGAATAACATCATGCCTATATCTGACAGAATGAAACTGTGATCTTAATGTATTGTGTATTACAATCGGCTTGGTAGTGTTTTTTCTGGTATTTATCTATGATAATTACTGTAGACCCGTAACCTCTTGTCACGGGAAACCTAGGTGTCTAGGTAGGCAAGAGCTAATAAACCGGGCCCCTGCGATTTCCCTCAACTCTGGGAAACCCTGACTGACCCTCTCCCAGAGTTTACACTGATGGTGTGCATGTCTGGGCCTCCATCCTCACCCTGTCTCCTGTTACAACCTCTGGCTGAAATCACCACCCACCACCCAGTGAAGAGACCACTAACCAATACCCACAGTTAGCACAGACAAGGATAACGGAAAATATCCACCACGCCGCAGTCACTCAGGAATACACAATAAGTGCACAGGGCAAAACAAATACAAATATAGGAAGGAGGAAAATATGACAAAGGGAAATATACACCACCAGATATGATACTCTTTTTCCTAGACCACCACTCCAGACCGAGATAACCAAGCACACGACAGAAGCTATAATCGGCGAAGCCCAATGTTCAGGAGAACAATTTAAAGGCAGTGGGTGTGACCCAGCTTCCAACCCGAGCACCAGCTAAATTAACCCCGGACCAGCTAGAAAAAATCTAGCCGACGCCACTGAGCGCATAGTGGACAAAAGCGGAATTACCACTGTCTGTCGAACGCCCTAGTATGAACAGCATCCGACATGACACCTCTACCCTTGTGGTGGGGGCCTTTTAATTGTTTTTAATGTTTTTGTGTGGTGTTCTCAATAAAAAATATTTTTTGTACGTTATTATTGTGTT
The DNA here is from genome assembly GCF_051348905.1 of Ranitomeya variabilis. NCBI lineage: Eukaryota > Metazoa > Chordata > Amphibia > Anura > Dendrobatidae > Ranitomeya > Ranitomeya variabilis. Next base: position 1,010,706,081 of record NC_135233.1, on the reverse strand, counting down.
TGGTGATCCCATTTGTTCTTATGCATACACTTTCTTCTATATGGCCATATGTATACAAGATGGGGGGCAAGCCATGCATACAAGATGGGACAGGGGGAGCCATGTATACAGGATGGGACAGGGGAGGAGGAAGACGGGGAGGAGGAGGACGAATGAGGATGGGGGAGCCATGCATACAAGATGGGGGGAACTGAGCCATGCATATAAGATGGGGGAGCTGAGCCATGTGTACAAGATGGAAGGGGGAGCCGAGCCATGCATACAAGATGGGACTGGGGAGCCTAGCCATGCATACAAGATGGGGGGAGCTGAGCCATGCATACAAGATGGGGGTCCTGAGCCATGCATACAAGATGGGGGGAGCCAAGCCATACATACAAGATGGGGGAGCTGAGCCATGCATACAAGATGGGAGGGGGGAGCCGAGCCATGTATACAAGATGGGAGGGGGGAGCCAAGCCATGCTTACAAGATTGGGGGAAGCCGAGCCATGCATACAAGGATGGGAGGTGGGGGAGCCGAGCCATGCATGCAAGATGGCGGGGCCGAGCCATGCATACAAGATGGGACAGGGGGAGCCATGTATACAAGATGGGATAGGTGGAGCCATGTATGCAAGATTGGACGGGGGGGCCATGTCTACAAGATGGGACAGGGGAGCCATGTACTGTATACAAATGGGGGGGCGAGCCATGCATACAAGATGGGACAAGGGGAGAAAAGCCATGCATACAAGATGGGATGGGGGGAGCAGAGCCATGCATACAAGATGGGGGGTCCTGAGCCATGCATACAAGATGGGGGGAGCCAAGCCATACATACAAGATGGGGGAGCTGAGCCATGCATACAAGATGGGAGGAGGGTGCCGAGCCATGTATACAAGATGGGAGGGGGGAGCCGAGCCATGCATACAAGGATGGGAGGGGGGGAGCCGAGCCATGCATACAAGGATGGGAGGGGGAACCGAGCCATGCATGCAAGATGGCAGGGCTGAGCCATGCATACAAGATGGGACAGGGGGAGCCATGTATACAAGATGGGACAGGGGGAGCCTTGTATACAAGATGGGACAAGGGGAGAAGAGCCATGCATACAAGATGGTATGGGGGGAGCAGAGCCATGCATACAAGATGGGGGGTCCTGAGCCATGCATACAAGATGGGGGGAGCCAAGCCATACATACAAGATGGGGGAGCTGAGCCATGCATACAAGATGGGAGGGGGGAGCCGAGCCATGCATACAAGGATGGGTGGGGGGGAGCCGAGCCATGCATACAAGGATGGGAGGGGGAACCGAGCCATGCATGCAAGATGGCAGGGCTGAGCCATGCATACAAGATGGGACAGGGGGAGCCATGTATACAAGATGGGACAGGGGGAGCCATGTATACAAGATGGGACAGGGGGAGCCATGTCTACAAGATGGGACAGGGGAGCCATGTATACAAGATGGTAGAAAGTAAATAACTTGGCACTCAACTTGTGTATAGTGATGATTTTAAGAATTAAATATTTATTACTTGGATCGCAGTCCAGCATAAATGTTTCGGTCAAAACAATAAGACCTTCTTCAGTAGACTGCATTACAAAAGTATAACAAAACAATGATAAGTACATAAAACAATAATAGAGTAATTTTAACTAAGGAGATCAAAATAAGAAAAATCTCACAAGACTTTGTGATATGTGTCAGGTTGGAGGGCAGGAGAGGTAGGGAAAGGGTAGAGTAGTATATTTACATACCCGACTGCTTGTCAGATGTAGAGGGTCGCAGAGTATAGGTAAGATCCTATATATTAATTGTAAATGGACCTCTAAAAAGAAAGGATTTCCTACAGTGATGAAACAGTAATAGTATGATAAAAAATGTATTATAAGGTGAGGGAGATGAATGGTGTACTGACCAGATCAGTTGGATATGAACGCATAGTTCTTCAAATTGTGGTAAGGTTGGTAGCTGAAACACAATATAAAGTCATGTGGGAGGAGCTACACACAGTAGGAGAAATTAGTCCACAAAGACAGAGCTTATAGGCAGAAATGAGGAGATTCTCACCTAGAATAGCCAGGATAGGTATGTATCCCATAGAATTAAAGAGCAGGTTAACTTTCAATGTGCTGGCTGTAATTAAACATATATAGCCATAACCATAACTGCGGGAATAAACGGCTCTATATATGGGTGGACTGAGTATCTTACCATATAGTAATGAGTTCCTCACCATAAATGTTATTGTATATATTGGCCAAAAGTTACTCTTGTAGTGGCACAAAATTCTAGAAAATAAGTATAAACAATGTTATAGTAATGTGTGGTATTACATAGATACCTAAATCCCCATAGGAGGTGTCTATCGCAAAAGGAGTGAGTGAAACGTGGCTCACCTATTGTGCAAGGTCTCCTTGAGAGTCCTGTAGGATAGGTGCCACTGTGTTACCGGCCCCTGCAATATAGCAGAGTGTTAGCAATAGATAATCTAAGTGGCAGGGAGAGAAGGCAAAACTTACCAATAAATTGTAAATGGATGACGTGCATCAATGCGGTGTCCGCCGCTGGTTGAATGCACATGTGCCAGTGTCTCTGGTTTAAATAATGACAGGGTGGGATCCTAGATACCGCCGAAACCAGAAGTGTGTTCAGTGAATGACATATCCTGTCAGGGAATGAAGGGCCGCCCTGTGGCAATGGGATCTCTCAGTGAGGACGGTCACCTGACCGCCACTTGGAGGATTATGGGAGATGTAGTCCTGTGTTGCATCGAAACCGGAAGTGCGTCATCGGGCCTGACGCCTACTTCCTGTTGATGTATAGTGGGTGTTGTAGTAATGGTGATCGACTAGAAACAGCGATCACATGATAACATAGATAGAGCGATGTGTGTGGGACATGGAAATATGTTGCACTATGAAGAGAAACATTTTAAACAACACTATAAGAAATTGTAGCCACATATAGCACAATTATAGGAAAATAAATATGCAGTCGGGTAGGGGACAGAGGATGGGAGAGTCCAAAGGTGGGGAGGGATCAGGAGGTGACTTGCATGATGATAATTCAATAGAGACGACTCTGCAAGAAGAGACAGGTATATTAGTATACAAACATCAAATGTATGACCATAAGTGACAGCATTATAAAGAGTAGATTATAGAATCATAACTAGCATCTGGATCATAGCGACATTACTATAAAGTCTATAAAAAGGCTAAGGGATCATAGTCCCTGTTTAGGCCCCTTGGGGCCAAAGTCTGCAATTCGTGAATCCAGTATGCCTCTCTTTTTTTCAGGAGATGAACCCTATTACCCCCCCGTTTGGGTACCGGAATATGTTCTAGGACCTGGAATCTGAGTTGTGATATAGTGTGGCCCTTAGAGATAAAATGGCTTGGGAGTGGCAATAATAAATTCTGGCAACGAATGGTCGATTTGTGTTTGGAAATACGGGATTTAATTGGCTGTGTTGTCTCACCGATATATAAGAGGCCGCACGGGCATTTGATAGCATACACTACGAAGGACGAGTCACAGGTGGAATAACATTTATTTTATATCTTTTTCCAGAATGAGGATGACAGATATAGTCAGGATATGTCATTCACTGAACACACTTCTGGTTTCGGCGGTATCTAGGATCCCACCCTGTCATTATTTAAACCAGAGACACTGGCACATGTGCATTCAACCAGCGGCGGACACCGCATTGATGCACGTCATCCATTTACAATTTATTGGTAAGTTTTGCCTTCTCTCCCTGCCACTTAGATTATCTATTGCTAACACTCTGCTATATTGCAGGGGCCGGTAACACAGTGGCACCTATCCTACAGGACTCTCAAGGAGACCTTGCACAATAGGTGAGCCACGTTTCACTCACTCCTTTTGCGATAGACACCTCCTATGGGGATTTAGGTATCTATGTAATACCACACATTACTATAACATTGTTTATACTTATTTTCTAGAATTTTGTGCCACTACACGAGTAACTTTTGGCCAATATATACAATAACATTTATGGTGAGGAACTCATTACTATATGGTAAGATACTCAGTCCACCCATATATAGAGCCGTTTATTCCCGCAGTTATGGTTATGGCTATATATGTTTTATTACAGCCAGCACATTGAAAGTTACCCTGCTCTTTAATTCTATGGGATACATACCTATCCTGGCTATTCTAGGTGAGAATCTCCTCAGTTCTGCCTATAAGCTCTGTCTTTGTGGACTAATTTCTCCTACTGTGTGTAGCTCCTCCCACATGACTTTATATTGTGTTTCAGTTACCAACCTTACCACAATTTGAAGAACTATGCGTTCATATCCAACTGATCTGGTCAGTACACCATTCATCTCCCTCACCTTATAATACATTTTTTATCATACTATTACTGTTTCATCACTGTAGGAAATCCTTTCTTTTTAGAGGTCCATTTACAATTAATATATAGGATCTTACCTATACTCTGCGACCCTCTACATCTGACAAGCAGTCGGGTATGTAAATATACTACTCTACCCTTTCCCTACCTCTCCTGCCCTCCAACCTGACACATATCACAAAGTCTTGTGAGATTTTTCTTATTTTGATCTCCTTAGTTAAAATTACTCTATTATTGTTTTATGTACTTATCATTGTTTTGTTATACTTTTGTAATGCAGTCTACTGAAGAAGGTCTTATTGTTTTGACCGAAACATTTATGCTGGACTGCGATCCAAGTAATAAATATTTAATTCTTAAAATCATCACTATACACAAGTTGAGTGCCAAGTTATTTACTTTCTATAATCTTACTGGCGTGGGCAACCTATCTTGAGCACCAACACAGCTGTGCCACGATATACTTCACTATGTATACAAGATGGGACAGGGGGAGCTATGTCTACAAGATGGGACAGGGGAGCCATGTACTGTATACAAGATGGGGGGGCGAGCCATGCATACAAGATGGGACAAGGGGAGAAGAGCCATGCATACAAGATGGGATGGGGGGAGCAGAGCCATGCATACAAGATGGGACGGGGGAGCAGAGCCATGCATACAAGAAGGGACCAGGAGCCGAGCCATGCATACAACAGGGGGAGCAACACAGAGCAGGACAGGATGGGGACAACCACACATACCAGGATAGGAATGAGGGGACAATACATACCCGGGTTACACTCTTTAGTCAATAAGCTTACCCAGTTTTTCGTGGCAAAATTAGGTGCCTCGGCTTATACTCGGGTCGGCTTATGCTCGAGTATATACTGTACGGTATGTAATATACACACATGTATGTGTGTGTGTGGCTATATATATATATATATATATATATATATATATATATATATATATATATATAACTTAGGGGGGGCCCAGACACAGTTCTTGCACAGAGTCCCCAAGCTGTCAGTGTCTGCCCCTGCCCAGGGATCAATTGTACTCGCATCTTACAGAAGTGAGTACAGTTGAAGCTCTGTCTGCCGGGTCAGAGTGATGTGGGCAGTGTGATCAGATCATGTAATCATGCTGCTGATGTCGCTCACTCGTGCTGCAGAGGCAAACACTGATGGTAAGTGCTCCAGTGGAGCTGAAGACATCAAAGATTAAGTGCATGGGGGGACATTTGGAGTGGGGATGGGGGGATTTATTATGTGTGAAGAATTTGAGTGGGGATTGAGGGATTTATTGTGTGTGGGGAGATTTGTAGTGGGGATGGGGGCATTTAATGTGTGGGGGAGATTTGAGGACACAAAATGAAGAGCAAAGGGGGAGATGGGGAAACAGTACAGGGGAATGGGGGGCATGTATGAGGAAACAGTATGGGGAATGGGGGGCATGTATGAGGAAACAGTACTGGGCAATGGGGGGCATGTATGAGGAAACAGTATAGGGGCATGTATGAGGAAACAGTACTGGGCAATGGGGGGCATATATGAGGAAACAGTATGGGGTATATATCAGGAAACAGTATGGGGGGACGGGTGCAGACAGTATGGGGAGCAAATGGGGGAATGTATGTGGGCACAGTATGAGTAGAGATGTAAAAAATGTATGTGGACAGAGTATGGGGAGTGAGGGTGATGGGATGTGTGGAGACACAGTATGGGGAGTCAGATGAGCAAGCAGTATCAAAATTCAGGGGGTAATTATATTAGGAGACAGTATGGTGAACAGGAGGGATGTGAGAGGAGACAGTATGAGGAGGTGTTAGGGATCAAGTTCCCGCCTCTGCACAGGGGGAATCTCGAGCCATCTCTGCTGCGGTCTACCATTCTTCTCCTGCCATAGTGGAGCCTGCTCAGTGGAGGTGTCGGTCCCAGCGTCTTGCTCAGTCTGACACTGTGCAAAGGGTTACTGCTGCCTTTCCAGCTTGTGCCATTGTAGCCAGTACTGGTCAGCGGCGAGCAGACGTCTTGTGGACTAAGTCCTACTTTTCCCCTTCTGAGCATGCCCAGGGTAAGATCTCTCATTGGAGATCAAGTGTCACATGCTCAGGTACTGCAGCAACTCTCATTGGTCCTCTAGGAAGGTCCTGAAGTTGCTCAAGTAATGTGGCAGCCTTCCATTGGTCCTTCTGGGAAGGTCCTGTAGTTGCTGCAGCTATAAAAGGTTCGCATGACCGCACGGCCATGCGCTAGTATTAATACTTGTTATGTGCTTTGAGCCAGTGTGGTCATATATGCCTGTGGTTAGGGTCGGCTGTAAAAGCCATTAGAATACCGGCACCTCCGGTCAGGAGTTTGGTTGCATGTATTCAGGGCCCGGATGAAATAAGCCACTAGAATACCAGCTCCTCCGGTGAGTAATTGGTTGTGTGCTTTCCTGACTGCTATCTGCTCAGCAGTTATCTGTGTGCTACTGTGAGCTTAACAGGACACAGTACTTTTCTATATCAGCGACTCTGTGAGGTAACAGAGTTCGCGTATACCGCCATATAGTGCCATTTACTAGCAGCAGGTTGGTGTGAACGCACCAAAAACTTAATCTATTTACTCGGTGTGTTCCGCTAACCCTAACAGGAGGGAGGGGAATAGTGTGAGGAGACAGTATGGAGGCAGAAAAGTGAGTGGGCACAGAATAGAAACTGAGTAGTGGGGGCGTATCATGGAGGGACAGTGAAAGGGCACAGCCAGGACGGGACAGTATACCAAGGAGAGGGAATGTGATGTGAGAGTACAGTATAAATACTGGGCCCTATAGGGGGGACACAGTGTGAGAGGACAGTGTGAAGAGGGGGCCGGTATGGACAGGAGAGGTCAGTGTAAAGATCATGTACCATGAGAGGGACAATGTGGGGTCATATTTTGTGCAGACAATATAGTGAGGGGCAATTTTTTATTCAGGAGCATTATAATGACACTTGTATATTTAAGGGCATCATGTGGAGATTTTCTGCAAAAGAGCAGAGAAGATAGAAGTCTGCAGAGACGGCTGTGGATGAGAAAACTCATTATGGGGTCTGGACAAGATGAAGAAAAGAAGGAGATCAGCTCCAGAGACATCATCTATAAGGTACCTGGATGTAAATGTTATTTTTGATACTAACTAACTCTCATGTTTTTATTTATGCTAGGAGCATTAAAGGGAATGTCCAGGTTTGTGATAAGTCTGCAGTTATTGTTTGTAACTGCAGACTTCTGAATTTTCATAGTGCGCACTGCATGCTGCCAGGATTCTCTTGTGCTGGCGATTTACATACATGTGGTCACATGCTGACTAGACATGTGTGGCCTCACTCAATAAAAATGAATTGAGTGAAGCCGGGCACGTCTAGTCGGAATGTGGTCAGAAGTATACAAATCACATGCTTGTGCTGACATAACTGTCCACCGCCAAGGGAGAAACCTAAAGGTGTGCAGTGCATTCGTTGTGAGAATTCAGTAGCCTGCAATGTCAGGATTCAGCTCTGCAGGTTCCAGTATTTGTCACATTTACACTTCACTCATATGCGACTTTCATACATGTGGTCCTGTGACAACAAGCTTCCCTTCTGCTTTTCTCAGTTTTTCACTGAACATTGAGAGCATTAGGGAGAGCAGCTCGTTGGTACATGACTAAGTGTTCAAATCGCATATGTCCTTGGTGGGGAGTTGGGGGCACCAAAATGAATTCTTGCCCCAGGTGCCAGAAAACCTAGATACACCTCTTCCGGAATGCTAATGCGAGTGGTGATTACTGGGTCCGGTGGAGGGATGTTTGTGAACAGTGCAGCACAGGCAGGGACTGAGGGTGTGCACAGAGAGAGGATGGAGACCCGGAGACTGCCCGTCCCAGTCTACGCCGTAGCCTGTAGCCCTCATTATCAGAGGAATATGCCAGTTAATAAATTGTTTTTCTAAAGCTTTATAGTGTAGTTTTAGGTCAGGGAGGGATGGTAAGGGATGAGTTAGCAAGGTGCAGGGACAGGTAGTGATGGCTACTTGCGGACATGTGCGGCACTTGCGGTTTAGCACTTGCAGTGAGACAAAAAAACACAGCAGAGTTTTTTCCATTGCTGCAAGTACCGCATTTGCCGGATCACGGCAAAACTGCAAGTGCTGCACATGTCCGCAAGTCCCATAGGGAATGAATGAGGCCAAATGCAGTGTTGCAATAATAATAATAATAATAATCTTTATTTTTATATAGCGCTAACATATTACGCAGCGCTTTACAGTTTGTACACATTATCATCGCTGTCCCCGATGGGGCTCACAATCTAATTTCCCTATCAGTATGTCTTTGGAATAAGTGATCCGTCACACGGCAGATGCGGAAAAACTGCCGGATCTGCTGCAAAAGCCTACTTTCACATCAGCGATTTTTGGCAAAGTCATTGCCGATAGTGTCATACTCACCAATGGGGAGGCAGCACTAAAAGTGCTTAGGGCAGCAGAAACTCTAAATATGGCCCTGCCCACTACTCAAGCATGATTTGCACCATGTTCATACTAAGTTGGCCCAGGCTATGCAAAAGGACATACTGCGCCAGGGCTCGTCGCTTCTGCCACAGTTGCTGCAAAATGTGCAGAGTGGATTTCTAACTTGTCAGCACATGGGCTGGTTAACATGTAGCTCACCTCTGTAGCAATGCATGTTGATGACCCACAGGGTGTGAATGGTGAAAGTGAGCACACAGCAACAGTGCTTCCTGCAGCAGCGCATCTAAGCCTGGATAGTGGTGGAGAAATTGCATTGTACCACCAAGCAGAGAACGTGAGCCATGCAAGGCACGTGTGTGAGGTTTCCCCAGCAAAGAGCCATCACCAGGTTCATACCATTATCGCACATGGACTTCCCTAGTTAAAGGTTCAGTGAGAGACAACCACTGTTCAAACTCAGACTGGATAGCTGTCCACAACTCTTGAACTGTGTGACTGTGATCGCCAATGCATATTATTTTAAACACTGCCTTATTGTGGTGAGTCTTGGCTGCACAGCATGGAGGTGGGAGGGATTCTGTCTGCACTGTTGGAACGCGAGTCTCATTAAGGTAAAGGTTAAGGGTGCAGGTGAAGGCCCAAGTAAACGTGGAGGAGGCTGAAAGCGTGCAAGAAGTGTTAGATACAGAGATTTATCCAGCAAGTCTTGGGGATTCCAAGATTTGGTGACTAGTGACACCTTAGTGTCTAGTGGTTTAATTCACCATTCCTTGGTGTTTAATGGTTTAGTTCTCCATCCCCTGGTGTATAGTGATTTTGTTCTCCAACCCTAGGTGTTTAGTAGTTTAGTTCTCCAACTCCTGTTGTCTAGTAGTTTAGTTATCCATCTTCTCATGTGTAGTGGTTTAGTTCTCACCCCCAAGCACCCTGCAAGCCTTGGGGATTCCAAGACTTGTGGAGCAGACCCTTCCCTGCCTGTCCCCACATTCACCAGAGTCACCATGTACCCAGTCACTGAGATGTGACACCCCTGGCCATGCTTGCTCGTCCTGTTGTCAGTGGTGAAATGCACCCTGGTAGACAGATTTTTAAAGAACGGGTGATGTTGTTTGTGACTTGCTGGTGTAGCGCAGGCACATCTTTCTTAGCAAAGTAATGGAGACTGGGCAACTGATACTGGGGACTGCGACAGCTATCAGCTTTCAGAAACCGTTTGTATCCAACAGATTGGAGATGGTGAAGTTCAAGCTCTTAGCTTTGCCATGTGTAGGAGGAGATCAGTGAAAAACAGCAGGCTTGTCCTCTTTCATAAAAGCTGACGGGCTCTCACTCACCCCGACTATAGCGGGTAAACATACGAGCTTCTACGGCCGGGGACCTGTATGAGAACACTTGCCATGGCGATGGAGGAGGAAGAAGCAGCAAATATCATTTATGGGGAGGCTGGTCTTTGGTGAGGCCCACTGGGCCACATTTCAGTGCAGTGAGAATCCCAGACTAATGAATGTTGACTTCGCATGTGCCAGTCTATACATGTAGCAGTCCAATTATTGGAATTTTTGCCTCTACTTAGTTTTTTTTTTACAAAGTTGGCAGATAATTTGAGTTGGATCATCCTTTTCAGTCACAAAAAAATCACAGCCTAGACAACCCTTGCCGCCCACAGCCAGAGTTGTGACAGAGGATGCAATGCTTGTCATGGTTGCATCATTCCATATCTGTGCGGCAAGTCACAATGTAACCTCATCTTTCTCCTATTTTACCTCCTCTATTGAGCTACTGAGCTGCGTGCCTCTGGGTTCACACCAAGTGGGATCTACAACCTCATCATCATCTGACATTACAGTACAATCCATGTGTGCATCAAGTATCTGAGTCTCATCAGGATCCATCTCCGGGGGGTGGTAATGTCTGGTGACGAGTGTCTGGATTCTGCTCGGACTCTAATTCGTCCAGCCCTGGATGCAACTGAAAAAAATTTGGGGCATCGGTGCAGATGCTTTCCTCCTCTTGAGTCTGTGAATGTTTGGAGCAGACCTCTGATGCTCACAGAATAGAATGTGTCAGCAGCTCTGCAGCTTCGTCCATCTGAGCTTACCCACAGTCAGTTGGGCGGTTGCAGAGTTTTGACGAGGGGGAAACAAGGGTAATTATGGTATCACCTCTGAAAACTGTGCTGTGTGTGATGTTAAGGTTGAGGAACAGAAGGAGAGGCCACTTGATGCAACGCTTGCCATCCATTGGAGCACATGTTCTTTCTGGCTCTCATCTATGTGGTGTAGATGAGGGCATCCCACAAGCTCGCTGCCTCGGGGTAATGCTTGACTCTGATCTCTTCTTAAAAAACAGATATCCATGCCCGTTCCACTTCCTGCTGACAACAATTCAAAAATATTTCCCAGATCTGCACATTCTTTAATCAAGAATCAGCGAAAACCCTAGTCCATGTAGTAATCATCTCCCGCCTCCACTACTGCAAGCTCCTGCTTTGTGCCCCCCCTTCAAACTGTCTTGCACCCTTCCAGTCTATCCTAAACTCTGCTGCCCGAAAAATCCACGTTTCTCCTCACTATCCCCTAGCCTCTCCTGTCTGCCAATAACTTCACTGGGTCCCAAACAATGGCTTACAAATCTGTCCACAACCTGTCTCTTCCATACATCTGTGACCTAGTCTTCCAGTGCTTACCTGCTCATAACTTCCAATCCACAAAAGATCTCCTTCTCTTATACCCTCTTATCTACTCTTTCAACAGTTGCATACTAGGTTTCTTCCATGCATCCTCTCTACTTTGGAATCCTCTACCCCAACATATACTCTTGCCTATCATTGAAGCCTTCAAAAGGATGATAAAGAACCAGCTCTTCTGACAAGCCTACAATCTACAGCAACCATCATTCCACCATACAACTGCACAAGCAGCTCTACCATCGCCTATTGTATCCATATCCATCCCTTGTATCCTCAAGGGCAGGATTGTCCCTCCTCCTGTGTGAGTCGTTGACTTGTATTGTTTAAGATTATTGTACTTGTTTTTATTATGTTTACCCCTTTCACATGTAAAGCACCATGGAATAAATTATGTTGTAACAATAAATAATAATATTAATACTGCTCTGCAGATGCCAAAGAAAGGGAATCAAGTAGGCAGTCCAGGAACCAAATTTGTCAAAATTCTGTGCAATTATACTATTTCTACTCTGGAGAAATTGATGCCATTATAGTGGTGTGTGGAAATAATTTTTTGAAATGAGGAGATTCCAAGTGAGGTCTCCATCTGGTAGGTTGAATTTAGTGGAAGGGGTGTCAGAGCCCCATTATACTATTACTGTTGTGGGGAAAGCAATGCCACTTTAGTGATGTGTGGCAATAATTTTTTTAAATGTGTAGTCTCAAAGTTGGGTCTCCTTCATGTGTGTTGCCTGTAGCAGAAGGGGTCCCGCAAATGCACACCTGCACTTACCTTCAGTCAACTACCTATGTTATTTTCCTTACATTTTTCTAACATTAACATTGACCTTCTACAATCCAATTTCTCCTCTTTACACTCTACTGAAACTACCCTCACTAAAGTCTCTATTGATTTACTAACAGCTAAATCTAATAGCCACTACTCCTTGCTGATTCTCCTGGATCTCTCTATGCTTCTCTCAATCGGCCTCAAGGACACGGTTTTCTCCTCCTACCTCTCTGACAGCTCCTTCACTGTATCTTTTGCCGGCTCCCCTTCTCTCCTTTTCCACTAAGGGTACCGTCACACAGTGCAATTTTGATCGCTACGACGGCACGATCCGTGATGTCGCAGCGATCGTATGATTATCGCTCCAGCGTCGTAGACTGCGGTCACACGTTGCAATCACGGCGCTGGAGCGATGCCGAAGTCCCCGGGTAACCAGGGTAAACATCGGCTAACTAAGCGCAGGGCCGCGCTTAGTAACCCGATGTTTACCGTGGTTACCAGCGTAAAAGTAAAAAAAAAAAAAAACGTACATGCTCACCATCTGATGTCCGTCCGGTCCCTTGCCGTCCGCTTCCTGCTCTGACAGATCCGGCCGTACAGTGAGAGCAGAGTGCAGCGGTGACGTCACCGCTGTGATCTGCTCTCACTTTCCGGCCGGCAGACAGTCAGAGCGGGAAGCGGACGGCAAGGGACCGGACGGACATCAGATGGTGAGCATGTACGGTTTGTTTTTTTTTACTTTTACGCTGGTAACCACGGTAAACATCGGGTTACTAAGCGCGGCCCTGCGCTTAGTTACCCGATGTTTACCCTGGTTACCAGCGAATGCATCGCTGGATCGCTGTCACACACAACGATCCAGCGATGTCAGCGGGTGATCAAGCGACGAAAGAAAGTTCCAAACGATCTGCTATGACGTACGATTCTCAGCAGGATCCCTGATCGCTGCTGCGTGTCAGACACTGCGATATCGTAACGATATCGCTAGAACGTCACGAATCGTACCGTCGTAGCGATCAAAATTGCACTGTGTGACGGTACCCTTACTGTCAGGGTTCCTCTTCTCTTTGTATACTGCTCTTATCGAACAAACAACCAGTAGATTTGGTTTCCAGTACCATCTCTATGCTGATAGCACCCAATTATACATCTCTACTCCCGACATCCCACCTGCAGTGATTGTCTTACCGTTGTCTCCAGTGTCATAGCCTCCCTCTGTCTGAAACTGAACCTGTCAAAAACTGAACTCCTTGTGTTTTCTCCCTCCACTAACCTACCTATGCCTGACAATGCCATTTCCATCTGTGGTTCTACCATTACTTCCCAGCAACATGCGCACTGTCTTGGGGTCATAATTGATTCAGATCTTTAATTCACCCCTCACATCCAATCAATGGCTCACTCTTGTCATCTACACATCAAAAATATTTCTATAATTCAACCTTTTCTTACTTTTGACTCTGCAAAATCTCTTACTGTATCTCTTATTCATTCTCGTCTGGACTATTGTAACTCTCTACTAATTGGTCTCCCTCATACTAAACTTTCCTCTATCTAATCTGTCTTGAATGCTGCAGCCAGGATCATATTTCTTAACAACCATTACACTGATGCCTCTACCCTGTGCCAGTCATTACACTGGCTACCCATCCACTCCAGAGTTCAATATAAACTTATCACTCTCAGCCACAAAGCGTTCCACAGTTCATTTCCCCCTACATCTCTGACAGCGGTATTTAACACGATTGTGCCGGAAGCGCATCACTAATCCCGCCCATCGGTGCCCGTGTCACATCGCCGTGGGTCGCCGATGGGCCAGCATGACAACCCAGGGTCTGCAGCAGACCCCTGTGGTTGTTATTGCCGGATAGTTATGACAGCTACACTGTGGTCAGCGCTCATAGAAAGTGATAATTTAAGCTACAGCCTCAGCCGTGTTCTGTGTAGCAAAAGTGATCAGTAGATTGCAGCTTCTAATCTCCAATGGGGACTACTGAAGCAAGTGTAAAGTGAAAAAAAAATGTTTGTAAAGATATATATAAAAAAAAAAATTATAAAAGTTCAAATCACCCCCCATTCGCCCCATTCAAATTAAAACCATTTTAAAAAGATACACATATTAGGCATTGCCGCAATCAGAATCGCCTAGACTATCCATGTATAAAAATAATTAGTCAAATCAGTAAACAGTGTAATGAGAAAAAATAATGCCAGAATTACAATTTTTTTGGTCGCCGCAATATTGCATTAAAATGCAATAACGGGAGATCAAAAGGTCATATCTACCCCAACATGGTATCAATAAAAAACATCAGCTTGGCACGCAAAAAATAAGCCCTCATCCAGTATTTATCATTTAACCAGCAGAGGGAAAGCTGACAGCTGGGGGATAATGTTAATGTTTTAGGAATGGGCCAATAGCCGTAAAGGCTCTCAAGCTATTAATATCAGCTCACAGCTGCTTGCTTAACCTCTACTGGTTATTAAAGGGGAGACCCCCCACACATAAACGAGGTTGAGTTCCCCCTATATTAAATAACCAGCAAGGACTTATCAGACATTGCGAGCTGATATTAACAGCATAGGAAAGGGTAATGGCCATTGGCCCCCTCCTAAACTAAATACATCAGCGCTGAGCCACCCTAGAAATGGCACAACCATTAATTGTGCAATTCCGGAGCTTAGCCTTGCTCTTCCCACTTGCCCTGGCGTGGTGGAAAGTGAGGTAATAGTTGTAGTGTTGATGTCAGCTTTATAATGTCAGCTGGTATCAAGCCCACAGATTAGTAATGGAGAGGCTTCTAAAAGATGCACCGATAATTAACCCCATAGTATGAACAGTAGGAATACAGAAAGTGCTGTTTGATAGTACTGTGTTTCCAATGCGCAAAGAAAATGATCATATAAATTGAAGTCACGATTGACACTATACCTACCTTTGTATTTGGGTTGAAACACATAAAGGCTATGTGTCAAACACTTCAGTTCCTTTTTTCCTGAAGTGTTTGTGCCAGCTCTATCAGCTGGAATGCTGAAAACATTGTGCTACAATCTTCTGACCTACCCAGTCTATCCCAGACTCTACAGCATTAGAAGTATCCCCCCATCCCAGTGGTTGGACACATAGCCTTCACTTGTTTCATCCCATCTACACAGGTAGGCACAATGTCAACTGTGACTTCCATTTATACAATCTTTTTCTTTTATACACACTATGTTCACATTGTATTGTGCAAACAGTACCATATAGCACATGTATATCTTCTTCATTTCATTTGCATTTCAAAACGTAGAGATTAAACAAGATTTTTTTAATGGGTTACTGCTCGAACTTGAGCAATGGTGACTTGATGAATGAACCAATCTGCAATAAAGGAGTTGTCCACTACTAGGACAACCCCTGCATAAACTAAATGTTTGGCCCGATAAAATAATAAAGCCTATACTCACCTCTCACGCTGTATCAGCGCCTTTCCCGTGGTATCAGCATTTGCTCTACCCAGGGCTGTGATGCGGTGTTATGAAAACTGTCACTGTCTCTGCCTTCGTAAGAACTGAACATAAAGAGTGCCGGGCATCACATGTAATTCCACGACATCATAGCCTCGGGATCATAAGTATAGCCTTTATTATTTTATCAGGGCATAACATTTAGTTTAAGAATGGGATGTCCTAGTAGTGGACAACTCCGTTAAGATCAATCTTGTGCAAGTCTAGATAGGTCCACCAGGGTCTTCTAGGCTGTTATCTTGAAAGCATTAAGCCATTGAGTTGCTTGTCTTCCTCTTGGCTTTGTTCCTTCTTAATCCTCTTTGTCACATTTCCATTTATTGAGACACCAGCAGAGCAGAACGACCACCACTCCACACAATTTGATATTCCTGACATGACAGATACAGCATGACAGATGACAGCATCCAGCATACTCCAATGACTACAACACAGTTTCTGAATTTATTTTTTTTAATGAATTTATTATGCTTTTGCTTCTGTAGCACCATCTTATTCCATAGTTCTTTACAGACATTATAATCGCTGTCCCCAATGGAGCTCACAATCTAAACTCCCTATCAGTCTTTGGAGAGTAGGTGAATCCAGGAGAAACTGATGAAAAAACGTGCAGAACATACAAACGCCTTGCAGATGTTGTCCTTGGTGGTATTTGAACCCAAGTCCCAGTGACAGCACTGCAACGCAACAGCGTTAGCCACTGTGCCACCATGCTGCCCATGAAGAGCACATACTCATGACACAGCAGATTATATTTTTTGTCTGACTTTTTTTTACACAGTCTTCTATGGAGAAGCAAACACTGAAGTGAACAGCCATAGTTCATGTGAATAAATAATGGCCACACTACAACACCATCTGCCGTAGTACATTCTGTGCACTGAAACAGTTAAATAATTTCATAAAATGGATAATTGGGTCAAAACTGAGCTAGTAGAGCGTCGTTGTACTGGAAATCTTGGTTTTGTAGCATTTCAGGGTGAACTTTTCTTAAAAGCTTCTCAACTAAGCTGGAAAAGCAGGAAGAGAATATTGCTCCAATTCTCTACAATAGAGAAGGAAGAAGGAAGGAAAAAAAAAACAATAGAGAAGGAACATATAAATAGATAACTTTACTTGGATCACAGTTTGTGAGTCTTCTCAAATAAGAGACCTCCTCACTTGTAAAGCGCCATGGAATAAATGGCGCTATAACAATAAATAATAATAATAATAATAATAATAAAATAACGAGTATTACAAGTAAACTGTACCTTAACCGTTACAGAAGAAGCCAGAACATCTGAAATTGCTACAGCTCCATAATTCCAATATATTCCTGTGCGCATAAGTAAATGAATACCCCCAAACCACTTTTACCATTTATTTCATTATATTATGCAGTATGTTGAATCTTTATAATTTTGCTTTCTTTCTTCTTTATTATTATCAATATTTGTATTACCATTTTGGATGCCAGCATCGACTGTTATCCTTTTTTCTTCATCACTTTCTTCCCTGTTGATAGATTTTTTTTTCCTCTCTCACGCTAACCCTTGTTTATTCTCTTCATTTCAAAAGAAAGTACCCTTGAAAAATAAGAAAATCAATAGCGCATCTTTAATGCTCCAAAAATTTGCCAAAAGCAAATCTTTCACTCCATCTGTCCCAGTATGCACCTCACTAGGGGGGAAAGAAGGAAAGCAAAACAAGTTTAGGCTTCTTGTTTTTTTGCGAGAGGAAATATCCCACCCGTTCTTGGATCCATGCTGATCTTCCCGTCCCTCTTGGGTCTTCTTCACCAGGTCACGCTTACACTTTGCATGAAATTCAGAGCAAAGCATGTCTGGTGTTGGCTGCTTGGAGTGAGAGACGTTGTTCTAAATGTTTGTATATGTGTTTAACTGAGCCGCACGCACAAGGGGCAGAGGCAAGGAGGTTTTCTTGAAAGGGCTTTCCACATGGGATTCGCTGCATGTTGTCTGAGATTAAGTAGAACAACATTAGCAAAGTGTATTGCAAACACAATGCTGCCAAGTTAGAAGTTTATGTGAAAAGAGAGCTTATAGAAATCTAAGAACCTTACGATAAATGGAGAAGAAAGCTCAGGTCAGCACACATTATTTTCAGGAAACATGTATCAATTCTCAAGTCTAATACATCATATTTTAAAGTTGGAAGCATCTGGCTTTCATTTTGTAATACATTTAAATCTTCTTTTACAGCTTACATAGCACACAGCCATTTTTGGCTTCAGTTAATATTCATGACACAAGACTTATGCAGCTTGTAAATTTACTAGAAACCATTGGAATACTAAGATAGGAGGGGAAGCAGAATATAATATCAAGGGTGAATACACCATAAAAACAGCCCAGCGTGAAATCATAAAATGCATGATAACATCCTATGGAGGTCTCAAGAGTTCTATGACCTGTTTCTGGTGGTGGGTGACAACCATATTGCCGCTATAATTTTGTTATCATGCCCCCATCGTCTCCCAAAAGGGTACCTGTCTTTCCAGGTGACTTTTCATAGTAAGTAATCAAGGGTGTACATGAAGAATAAAACCATATAGGTTCATTATATGACTTGCATCTTGTATTTTTCACCAGTTTTCCCCTACGTAGACTCTGATTCACATTTTCAGCTATCTTTTGGCCTAGTGGATGGAGACTTGCTGATTTCTATACACAGCACACACAGGCAAGAGGGATTCCTGCTCTCCTGTATCTACAGTAAGTAGAAAAAGTATCGAATCCACTGCACAGAAGACATTATATAGCAGTATTGAGGAGGAATAAATGTGTATCATACACCCCTCAAGGGAGGCAAACTTTTGGTACCTCGGAACTAAACAATCTGTCTTCTCTAGGCCAAAATGGATTTGTGCAATTTTTCAGAGAATATAATAATGAATTTATTTCAGGAAGCATGGTGAAAGGCAAAAATTGGCTCATAAGTGGAGAAAAAACCATACTGTATGTTTGAACAATAAAACACACTTAGCAAGAACCACCCTAAAAAGTCTTTGCATTTGAAAGAGAACCTGTCACCAGAAAAAACACTATTAGGGTATGTGTCCACGTTCAGGATTGCATCAGGACTTGGTCAGGATTTTTCATCAGTATTTGTAAGCCAAAACCAGGAGTGGAACAATTAGAGGAAAAGTATAATAGAAACATATGCACCACTGCTGTAGGGTTGAGCGAAACGGGTCGTTCATTTTCAAAAGTCGCCGACTTTTGGCAAAGTCGGCGTCTCATGAAACCGAGCCAATCCCAGCGTTGCATCGGCCATGCGGTACGCGACTTTCGCGCCAAAGTCGCGTTTCAATGACGCGAAAAGCGCCATTTCTCAGCCAATGAAGGTGAACGCAGAGTGTGGGCAGCGTGATGACATAGATCTCAGTCCCAACCATCTTAGAGAAGGGCATTGCAGTGATTGGCTTGCTTTCTGTGGCGTCACAGGGGCTATAAAGGGGCGTTCCCGCCGACCGCCATCTTACTGCTGCTGATCTGAGCGTAGGGAGAGGTTGCTGCCGCTTCTTCAGAAGCAGGGATAGTGATAGGCAGGGTACATAAAGCTGCAAACCGCTTGTGCTGTAGCGATTTCCACTGTCCAACATCACCTTTTGTTTGCAGGGACAGTGGAAGCTACATTTTTTTTTCCTCAGCGCTGTCGCTCATTGGGCTGCCCTAGAAGGCTCCCTGACCCTGATAGCTGCGTTGCTGTGCCTGTGTGTGTACGACGCTGTGCAAACCAACTGCTTTTTTTCAAAGCACAAATCCTCTTGTTCCTTCCTTTCTGCACAGCTATCTTTTTTGTTTGTCCACACTTTTTATTTAATTTGTGCATCAGTCCACTCCTTATTGCTGCCTGCCATACCTGGCTGAGATTACTGCAGGGAGATAGTAATTGTAGGACAGTCCCTGTTTTTTTTTTTTTTTTTTTTGTGGGAGATTAAGATTGGCATTTCTGCTAGAGTGCCATCCCTGTGTGTGCCATCTCTCACTCAGTGGGCCACAGAAAGCATTTTTTTTATTATTTGGTTTCTAAAGTCTCCCTGAAAAAAAAAAAAATTCAAACAGTGGGAGATTAATATTGCCCTTTCTGCTTGTGTGCCACTCCTGACTCCTGTGTGTGCCATCTCTCACTCAGTGGGCCATAGAAAGCCTTTGTTTTTTTTATTATTTGGTTTCTAAAGTCTCCCTGAAAAAAAAAAAAAATTCAAACAGTAGGAGATTAATATTGCCCTTTCTGCTTGTGTGCCACTCCTGACTCCTGTGTGTGCCATCTCTCACTCAGTGGGCCATAGAAAGCCTATTTATTTTTTTGCTTGATTTGGGTTCTAAAATCTACCTGAAAAAAATCACTACATCAATCAGTGGGAGAAAATATTGGCCTCAGTCAGGGCTTATGTGCCACTCCTGACTCCTGTGTGTGCCATCTCTCACTCAGTGGGCCATAGAAAGCCTATTAATTTTTTTGCTTGATCTGGGTTCTAAAATCTACCTGAAAAAAAATCACTACATCAATCAGTGGGAGAAAAATATTGGCCTCAGGGCTTGTGTGCCACTCCTGACTCCTGTGTGTGCCATCTCTCACTCAGTGGGCCATAGAAAGCCTATTTTTTTTTTTGCTTGATTTGGGTTCTAAAATCTACCTGAAAAAAAAACACTACATCAATCAGTGGGAGATTAATATTGCCCTTTCTGCTTGTGTGCCACTCCTGACTCCTGTGTGTGCCATCTCTCACTCAGTGGGCCATAGAAAGCCTATTTATTTTTTATTATTTTGTTTCTAAAGTCTCCCTGAAAAAGAAAAATAAATAAAACAGTGGGAGCTTAATATTGACATTTGTGCTTGAGTGACACTCCTGCGTGTGTGGCATCTCTGTGATTTGGTGCCACAGAAAACAGAGTGTGTAACATTGTGCCTGATTTTCCTTGTGGTCTCACCAACCTGTTAAGGGATATTGAAATCATACTGAAGTTATAGCTCACCGTGTAAGTTGTTTGACAGCAACAAATAAAGTTACTTTGGTTAAGATTTTAAAACAATGAGGAAGTCTGGTGCAAGAGGTCGTCGTGGGCGTTCATTGTCAGCTGGTAATGATGGTAGTGGTAGTGGAGCATCAGGTGGTCGTGGGGATAAAAATATTCCACCTAAGTCTGGAGCTGTGGAGCCAGTTTCGTCGTCTGGCTACACAAGGCCTCGAACGCTCTCTTTTCTGGGAGTACGAAAACCGCTTTTAAAGGTGGAGCAGCAACAGCAAGTTTTGGCTTACATTGC
This sequence comes from Ranitomeya variabilis, assembly GCF_051348905.1. Taxonomy (NCBI): domain Eukaryota; kingdom Metazoa; phylum Chordata; class Amphibia; order Anura; family Dendrobatidae; genus Ranitomeya; species Ranitomeya variabilis. Next base: position 1,010,684,990 of record NC_135233.1, on the reverse strand, counting down.
AGACTCAGCCTCTAGCTCTTTTGCCTCCTCTTCTGAAACTGGTAAATGTAAAAGCAGCGCGTCGCTTGTGGATGTTCACAGTCAGGGACAAGTCGCTTCCTTGTCCTCTTCAGCAAAAACTACAAAAAGAGAGAAGGATGCAGCAGGCGACACAACGGGTTACTCCATGGAGCTCTTTACACATACCGTCCCTGGCTTAGAAAGTGAAACACTTAACAGGCCATGCCCATTACAAGTAGATTCTGACATGGAGTGCACTGATGCACAGCCACAGCCAGAGTACTATGCTGCTCCTTTGACTCAGACCACCACATTGCCCTCTCAGGGTACTGATCCACAATCAGACCCTGATGAGACTATGTTGCCCCACCACGAATGCTATACCACCGACCGACACAGTGACACAGACGAAGTTGCACACGAGCTCGAAGAGGAGGTAATAGATGACCCAGTTGTTGACCCCGATTGGCAGCCATTGGGGGAACAGGGTGCAGGCGGCAGTAGTTCAGAAGCGGAGGTGGAGGAGGGGCCGCAGCAGGCATCAACATCGCAACAGGTTCCATCTGCCGGGCCCGTATCTGGCCCAAAACGCGTGTCAAAGCCAAAACCTGTTGGAGGACAGCGTGGCCATCCGGTTAAAGCTCAGTCTGCAATCCCTGAAAAGGGATCCGATGCTAGGAAGAGTGCAGTCTGGCATTTTTTTAAACAACATCCAATTGATCAGAGCAAAGTCATCTGTCAAAAATGTTCAACTAGCTTAAGCAGAGGTCAGAATCTGAAAAGTCTAAATACTAGTTGCATGCATAGACACTTAACCACCATGCATTTTCAAGTCTGGACTAACTACCAAACGTCCCTTAAGGTTGTAGCACCCTCGGCCAATGAAGCTAGTCAGCAACGCAACATCCCTTCCGTCACTGTAAGGCCACCATTTTCCGCACCACCGGCAGTATCTGTGCAGGTTTCTTTGCCAGCCAAAAGCAGTCAGGGTCAGGGAATCACCAGTTTTGTAGGAGGAAATATTGCATCTAGGGCACCGGCGGAAACAATACCGTCTCCAACCGTCTCTCAGTCTGCCATGTACACCGGCACACCCGAAAGTTCCACGATCTCCAGCTCTCCAGTCCAGCTCACCCTACATGAGACTCTGGTTAGAAAAAGGAAGTACTTATCCTCGCATCCGCGTACACAGGGTTTTAACACCCACATAGCTAGACTAATCTCGTTAGAGATGATGCCCTACCGGTTAGTTGAAAGCGAAGCTTTCAAAGCCCTGATGGAGTACGCTGAACCACGATACGAGCTACCCAGTCGACACTTTTTTTCCAGAAAAGCCATCCCAGCCCTGCACCAGCATGTTAAACAGCGCATCGTCCATGCACTCAGGCAATCTGTGAGTACAAAGGTGCACCTGACTACAGATGCATGGACCAGTAGGCATGGCCAGGGACGTTATGTGTCCATCACGGCACACTAGGTGAATGTGCTGGATGCAAGGTCCACAGGGGACATCAATTTTGGGACAGTTGTGCCTAGCCCACGGTCTAGGAAACAGTTGGCTCTAGGCGTTCACACCCCCTCCTCCTCCTCCTCCTCGTCCTCCTGCAGAAGCTACAGCTCTTCCACAGACCGCAGTCGGCCAACCACTCCATCGGCAGATGACACTGTTGCACACCAGCTGTCCCATTATGGGCCAGCTACTGGCAAGCGTCAGCAGGCTGTATTGGCTATGAAGTGTTTGGGCGACAACAGACACACCGCGGAAGTTCTGTCCGAGTTCTTGCAACAAGAAACGCAGTCGTGGCTGGGCACAGTAGATCTTGAGGCAGGCAAGGTAGTGAGTGATAACGGAAGGAATTTCATGGCTGCCATCTCCCTTTCCCAACTGAAACACATTCCTTGCCTGGCTCACACCTTAAACCTGGTGGTGCAGTGCTTAGTGAAAACTTATCCTGGTTTCTCCAACCTGCTCCTCAAAGTGCGCAGACTTTGCTTACATATCCGACGTTCGACTGTACACTCCAGCCGTATGCAGACCTATCAGCGGTCTTTGAACCTTCCCCAGCATCGCCTAATCATAGACGTTGCAACAAGGTGGAACTCAACACTGCACATGCTTCAGAGACTGTGCCAACAGAGGCGGGCTGTTATGTTTTTGTGGGAGGATACACATACACGGGCAGGCAGTAGGATGGCAGACATGGAGTTGTCAGGTGTGCAGTGGTCGAAGATACAAGACATGTGTCAAGTCCTTCAGTGTTTTGAGGAATGCACACGGCTGGTTAGTGCAGACAACGCCATAATAAGCATGAGCATCCCCCTAATGCGTCTGCTGATGCAAAGTTTAACGCACATAAAGGATCAGGTGTCTGCACCAGAGGAAGAGGAAAGCCTTGATGACAGTCAGCCATTGTCTGGTCAGGGCAGTGTACAGGACGAGGTAGCGGGCAAAGAGGAGGTGGAGGACGAGGAGGATGATGGGGATGAGTATATTTTTAATGCGGAAGCTTTCCCGGGGGCACTGGAAATTGGTTGCGTGGCAAGGCCGGGTTCTGGTTTTTTGAGGGACACAAGTGACGTAGATTTGCCTGAAACTGCCCCTCAACCAATCACAACCGGAGATTTGACAACTGGAACTTTGGCCCACATGGCGGATTATGCCTTACGTATCCTAAAAAGGGACACACGCATTACGAAAATGATGAACGATGACGATTACTGGTTGGCCTGCCTCCTTGATCCACGCTATAAAGGCAAATTGCAAAATATTATGCCACATGAGAACTTGGAACTAATATTAGCAACCAAACAATCAACTCTTGTTGACCGTTTGCTTCAGGCATTCCCAGCACACAGCGCACGTGATCGTTCTCACACGAGCTCCAGGGGGCAGCAGACTAGGAGTGTTAGGGGTGCACACATCAGAAGTGGCGTTGGACAGAGGGGTTTTCTGACCAGGTTGTGGAGTGATTTTGCTATGACCGCAGACAGGACAGGTACTGCTGCATCAATTGAAAGTGACAGGAGACAACATTTGTCCAGTATGGTTACTAACTATTTTTCATCCCTTATCGATGTTATCCCTCAACCGTCATTCCCATTTGATTACTGGGCATCAAAATTAGACACCTGGCCAGAATTGGCAGAATATGCATTGCAGGAGCTTGCTTGCCCGGCAGCAAGTGTCCTATCAGAAAGAGTATTCAGTGCTGCAGGTTCAATATTAACCGAAAAAAGGACTCGTCTGGCTACCCAAAATTTTGACGATCTAACATTCATTAAAATGAACCACAACTGGATTTCGAAATCTTTTGCCCCACCTTGCCCGGCCGACACCTAGCTTTCCTATGAAAAGCTCTTGCCTGTGGACTACTGTGAATTACTTTTCTAATGTCTAATTTTCTGCAGCTGATTGTCCAGCATACGACATGTTTACACCTCCCTAAATGGCCAAACTCCCCACACGGGGCCGTGGTATCGCGACTTGGCGCAAGCACCCGTGAGAATGCTGTTTGTCTGAAGAGGTGGGTGTGCTCGCTTTTGGTCGACGGCATTGCTACTGGGTCCCTCATAGTACAATAAAGTGTCTCTGGCGGTGGTGGTGCGCACCCAACGTCAGACACACTGTTGTAACATGATGGGCCCTGGGCCTGTACCGCCGGCCACAAGAGAGTTCACCCACCCCCAGGTCAAACATTGCTCTACCACTTCCACAGTTATCTCTCACACTTCCACCAATGTTTAGTCTATGCGATGACATCCTTCCACACCTGCCACTGACAATACCATTGTGTTGACATGTATGATGGTACTTAAAATAGTCAGGGGCAGTGTCCTCTATTTACCACAGTAAATACTTTGCGCTAAATTAGTAGGTCTGAAACAACGCAGAGGATCCCACCCCTGAACCTAATGATTGCACCCTTTAGTGTTTTTGTTTTGTTTTAATGCGAGACATTCACATTTAATTGTTGTTTTTGACTACTAACTGGCAGACACTCATTACAATCGGCCTCCGTTGACCAGACCACTGCTGCCCGTGTACCCCTGGAACCAATTATAAAGTGCCTACAGCCAGCCCATTTTATTGTGTTAGGCCTTCGAAGCCTGTCTGCGGTCCCTCCTTCCACTAGGCCTACACTGATCAGACCACTGCTACCCGTGTACCCCTGGAACCAATTATAAAGTGCCTACAGCCAGCCCATTTTATTGTGTTAGGCCTTCGAAGCCTGTCTGCGGTCCCTCCTTCCACTAGGCCTACACTGACAAAGGTACACCTGACAACAGACACATGGACCTGTAGGCATGGCCACGGAAGGTTACGTGTCCTTTGTGGCTCAATGGGTTAATGTATTGGATGCATGGTCCACACAGGGGACAGCCTGCTAATTCTGTCTGCAGTCCCTAATTCAAGTTGTCCTCAACTGAATAAAGCTGAGCTTCTACCTTCCGGCTCTGATTAACTGCTGTTTTTAAACACATTGGTGGTTCCGGCCTACTAACGGTGTCTGCCCCTGCCTGGTGTTGTCCTCAACTGAATAAAGCTGTGCTTCAACCTTCTGGCTCTTATTAACTGCTGTTTTTTAAAAGATTGGTGGTTCCGGCCTACTAACGGTGTCTGCCCCTCCCTGGTGTTGTCCTCAACTGAATAAAGCTGTGCTTCAACCTTCTGTTCCAAATTAAGATTTTTAAAAAAGAAATTGGGTGTTTAGGGCCTACTAACTGTGTCTGCCCCTCCCTGGTGTTGTCCTCAACTGAATAAAGCTGTGCTTCAACCTTCTGGCTCTTATTAACTGCTGTTTTTTAAAAGATTGGTGGTTCCGGCCTACTAACGGTGTCTGCCCCTCCCTGGTGTTGTCCTCAACTGAATAAAGCTGTGCTTCAACCTTCTGTTCCTGATTAAGATTTCAAAAAAAAAAAATAATGTTTAGGGCCTACTAACGGTGTCTGCCCCTGCCTGGTGTTGTCCTCCACTGAACAAAGCTGAGCTTCTACCTTCTGGCTCTTATTAAGATTTAAAAAAAAAAAAAATGTTTAGGGCCTACTAACGGTGTCTGCCCCTGCCTGGTGTTGTCCTCCACTGAACAAAGCTGAGTTTCCACCTTCTGGCTCTTTTTTTTTTTTTTTTTTTTTAATTGCTGGATGGGGCCTAATAGCTCTGTTTGCTCCTCCCTGGTGTTTGTCCTCAACTAAAAAAAGCTGAGCTTCAACCTTCTGGCTTTCGGCCTATAGTATCAGATATTAAACTGCATTTGGCCTTCAACTTTGGTTCCGGCCTACTAACGGTGTCTGCCCCTGCGTGGTGTTTGTCCTCAACTGAATAAAGCTGAGCTTCAACCTTCTGGCTTTTGGCCTACAGTAGCAGATATTAAACTGCATTTGGCCTATTAGTGTGTTTGGGCCCTTAAAACAGTGTCTGCTGCTCCTGGGTTTGCTACTCCACTCAACAAAGCAATGCCGCCTGTTTAGTCCTGTTACCAATTTTGAACTGCATTTAGCCTACTTTATTCTTTGGCCCTATATCTGTTTCCTCCTCATCCTGCCCACTGCCCAGCCACTGCTAGATGAGTCTGCTGGTACATTGACCTAGACCACTACATTCCCCTTGCACTCTACACAGCCAGAATCTGACCCTGCTGAAAGTCAGGTTCCCCTTCCCGCATGATATACCACCTTACACAGGGACAAAGAGGAAGGTGCAGATGAAAGTGCAGGTTCCTTCATCAGGTGGGGGAGCATACTCGTTAGCGACGTCACTGGCACAGGGCCCCTCAGAGTACGCAAAAGTGTCGCTGCTGGTGGGAGGCGCCCCCGCCATGCAAACACACATCGCTGTACTTTGAGGGGCCCTGTGCCAGTGCCAATGCGAATGAGTGGCCCCCCCCTGCTTGCTCAGGATCACAGCACTTGCAACGTTGAAATACTTACCTCTCCCTGCTCCACCGCCATGACGTAGTCCACGTTTCCTGGGCCCACTAAAACCTTGAACCAGCCCTACCCCCCACAACTTTTGCCAAATGACCCCCAATTTCCAGTGCCCAACTATTATTATAAAGTTAATTAAGATTGAGAAGCTTCAGAAAACAAGAATGGATGTTTTTGGCATTAAAATGGGCACTGTAGGTGTTTTCCTGGCCTCCACTCACTGCTGACTATGCTTCCCCATTGACTTGCATTGGGTTTCGTGTTTCGGTCGATCCCCAACTTTTAGCGATAATCGGCCGACTGCACTCGACTCGACTCTGGACTAAGTCGGGTTTCACAAAACCCGACTCGATCTTAAAAAAATGAAAGTCGCTCAACCCTATGCTGTATTATCACCCACTCCTGGTTTTGGCTTACAAATACTGATGAAAAATCCTGACCAAATCCTGATGCAATCCTGAACGTGGACACATACCCTTACCCTGGAGATATGAGGTTAATCTGCCAGTTTATAGAATTAGGAACCACATGACTAGAGACAAACCTCATATATATTTACTACTGACACAAGAACTGAGGTGATGCATATAAATCTCTTAAAATATAACTTTTATTAGGTAATTGATAAAAAAAATAAACCAGAAAGTGATATAAAAATAATATACAATAGTGAAAACACTCATGGAGGACCACATGCATAAATGCATTTAATACATAGCTAAATGGCCAGCCTATAAAAAACAAAATTGCTTGTAAATTGGGTATGTGTACTGCCAAGATAAGAAAAATCTGTAGCAGCAAGCACTATATATGTCAATAAGTAAAATGGATGGGAGTATATAAGTCTATAAAACAGATGACTACCTCTGTAAGCTACCCATATATACAGTGTGGGACTGGAGCACCTTGGGCCCACCTGAGAAAATCATTCTTGGGGCCCACTATGTAGCTACATAGAAATAAATACAAGACCATCAATTGTGCGATATAACACGCTAATATCAGGGCATAACATAAGGTAGTACACGTCTTAATGATATAGCAGGGGTTGGCACCCACATTTTGATTCAAACTCAATGATTAATGTCTCCTGGTGTTTATTAACCACTAGGCCAATGTGTTATAGCACCAGTGTAGAGGAGGGGATTTTATGACATCTTATCTATACTCTGAGAAAAACCACAGTGAGAATTGATTGATGCAGATTTAACATATTCACCACCGATTTCATCCTTTGCAATAAAATGAATCAGGTCAGTGGTAAAGGTGTGACATCACATAGTACTAAGTGCAGCATTATATGCACAATGTCTGTGTGGATATTTCCGCTGTTGATTTGCTGTTTGGTTTCAAATTGGCTGCGCTGTGGCCAATCAGTGTTACCCTAAACCTTATCAAGAGCTGCTCTGCTCTCCCGCTTCAGGGAAGAGTGGTGAGTGACATAAAAAGTCATCAGTACACAAGAGCGCTGTGTTACTTACAAATCCTGAGCCACAGTCTGCAGCAGCCGAACATGCCAGCTGTTATCAGTGCTCTCTAACTAGCTCTGAGCGCCGGAGCCAGGAGTAGTGGTGACTAGTGTTGAGCGATACCTTCCGATATGCAAAGGTATCGGTATCGGATTGGATCGGCAGATATCCCAAAAATATCGGATATCGCCGATACCGATACCCGATACCAATGCATATCAATGGGACACAAAATATCGGAATGGTTCCCAGGGTCTGAAGGAGAGGAAACTCTCCTTCAGGCCCTGGGATCCATATTCATGTATAAAATAAAGAATAAAAATATTAATATACTCACCCCTCCGATGGCCCCGGCTCTCACCAGTCCAAGCGTCTGCCTCCGTTCCTAAGAATGCAGAGTGAAGGACCTTCGATGACGTCGCGGCTTGTGATTGGTCTCGTGACCTCTCATGTGAACGCTCACGCGACCAATCACAAGCCACGACGTCATCGAAGGTCCTTCACTCCCTGCATTCTTAGGAACGGAGGCACTGCTAAGAGCCAGGGTCCACCGGAGGGGTGAGTATATCAATATTTTTTATTTTTATTATTTATTTTTTACATGAATATGGATCCCAGGGCCTGAAGGAGAGTCTCCTCTCCTCCAGACCCTGGGAACCATACGCACCGCACACTTCCGATTCCGACTTCCGATATCGCAAAAATATCGGAACTCGGTATCAGAATTCTGATACAGAAAATATCGTCCGATACCCGAAATTTGCAGTATTGGAATGCTCAACAGTAGTGGTGACGTCACGCTGGGAAGACATCCTCCTCACGGCTCCTCCCACAGTCAGAGAGCAGTGAGCGCGTCACTGATAACAGCGGACATGTTTTGCTGCTGCAGACTGCGGCTAAGGATTGTAAGTAACAGAGCGCTCATGTGCCCTGATGACTTTTTATATCACTGCTCTGCCCAGTAAGACAATGGGAGAGCGGTCAGTATGCACAGCGCTGGCACACGTGACTTATGTTCACTGTGCAGTCTGCGACAAACACTGCCCGCTGCTAAAGTGAAATTAATATTCATCCCTCTCCATGCCCACGTGAATATTCATTTCCCTTTAGCAGCGGGGACAGGGGCTTCTGCTTCCTGTCACTCGCTGCTGCTCCGCTGGCACTGGGGGCCCCCATAGCAGCTGCCCACTTGCTGGGGGCCCCTGGAGCAGTGGGGGGCCCTAGGCAGCTGCTGGCCAGTATGCCAGCAGGTGTCAGTGCCTGGGCCCACTGGAGAATCCTCCGGTTCTCTGGTGGGCCAGTCCGACCCTGCATATATATCACCCCTAGTGGGGAGAACAGAGCTATGTGGACGGTAATATTGGAAAAGTGCTTACATATAAAATATGGCAGTTAAAGACATGTGGCCCTGCTAATAGCGTTACTAACCTGCCCGACAAATGGTGTGAGTAGAAAATGAACTTTATTCTCCTTGTCAGCATTTGAGTTTCAGTCACGGGGCGACACCGGCGGTGGTTCAGTCACCGCTTTGTGAATACAGAGCCACAGCTGTAACTGCGCCCATGACCCTGACTGACACCAGATTTGCATTGGGCTCTGCTTTGTATTCTCAGGTGCCAGGCAGGTTAGTAATACTATTAACCTGCAGATCAACCCCATGTTTGCAAGTTAATAGCATTTTGTCTGGTAACTAGTGTTGAGCGATACCTTCCGATATTCAAAAGTATCGGTATCGGATTGGATCAGCCGATATCCAAAAAATATCAGATATCGCCGATACCGATACCCGATGCCAATACAAGTCAATGGGACACAAATATCGGAAGCTATCCTGGATGGTTCCCAGGGTCTTAAGGAGAGGAAACTCTCCTTCAGGCCCTGGGATCCATATTCATGTAAAAAATAAAGAATAAAAATAAAAAATATGGATATACTCACCCCTCCGATGGACCCTGGCTCTTACCGGTGCAAGCGTCTGCCTCCGTTCCTAAAAATGCAGTGAGTGAAGGACCTTCGATGATGTCGCAGTCACATGAGCGGTCATGCGACCAATCATACGATCGCAATGTCATCGCAGATCCTACACTCACTGCATTCTTAGGAACGGAGGCTGCCGGTTGCACCGCTGAGGTCCAGGGTCCATCGGAGGGGTGAGTATATCCATATTTTTTATTTTAATTCTTTATTTTTTAAATGAATATGGATCCCAGGGCCTGAAGGAAAGTCTCCTCTCCTCCAGACCCTGGGAACCATACGTACCGCACACGCCTGGGAACTTATAGGAACTTCCGATTCCGATTTCCAATATCGCAAAAATATCGGAACTCGGTATCGGAATTCCGATACAGCGAATATCGGCCGATACCCGTTATTTGCAGTATCGGAATGCTCAATACTACTGGTAACAGGTTCCTTTTAGGCTGCCGTCACACTAGCAGTATTTGGTCAGTATTTTACATCAGTATTTGTAAGCCAAAACCAGGAGTGGAACAATTAGAGGAAAAGTATAATCGAAACATATGCACAACTTCTGTATTTATCACCCACTCCTGGTTTTGGCTTACAAATACTGATGTAAAATACTGACCAAATACTGCTAGTGTGACGACAGCCTTAAAGTTTGCAGCTTGATATGATCGAGGAGAACGTTGACACTGTTTCCTTTCAGATCACGGAGAGGACTATGCATTGGCAAAACTCTCTTTCCTCCTGATCTATCTAATTGGTGCAGGGCAGGTGAGAAAATTACCAGGACCTGCACTGGATGCTGCAAATTCTGGTTGAATGAATGACCTTTCAGGTCAAGTGATTAATCACATCACTGGAAGGAACTTCAAAATATGGTACAGAGTGTTTGTGTTTTATAGACACGAGCTGTGTGTTGATGTTCCTGATGGAGGAGGGATACTCTGAAAACAGGCAGTGTAATAATGTGCTGGCCACTTTCTCTTTGTTTACAGGCTGTGTAATACTCTGCAATTATTTTGGTTGAAAACAATGAGAAGAGAATCAAATAAGAGATGGGGCATTGATGATAATGGTGGAGATGTACAGTAGGTGCTGCAGGAATAGAGGGGCATGGTTAATCTCTGTCTGTTATGCGGCCAAATGAAACAACTTCCTCTGTGCAATTTTGTTGGCCCAAGTACCATTGGATGAATGGTGAGGCCAGAAAAAGTAAAGGTGATTTTAGATTGGTTATCTTAGAGTGCCTTCTGTTCTTTGGCTTCCTACCGACCTCCTGCTGAAAGTGCAGATTTTGCACCTGCGGCCCATGGGCATCTGTCTTCCACCTCATTCTCTTGTAAATCATGCAAGCAGTCTGAAAACAAGTAATGCAGCAGTCACTTTTGCTTTTTATTGACTTTGACTGTGGTTTGGTGGGCCATCCACCTGGCCCTGCCCCACAATTCGAAGAGATTGAGTGCAGTGATGTCCAATCACTTGTTGTGTGGGAGGATGAGGGGTAGTACAAATGGTCTGCTGTGTGTACTCTGACAAGGAGACCAGGGGTGAAGATATTGTGTAATATCATGCAGAGGAAATAATTTTTTGTTTTTTATTTTTTCTTAGAACACCATTGATTCCATGGTGCTGTATATGAGGAAAGGTTACATACAAAACACAAATTGAAATTACAATGAACAAACTAATAGTGACAGACAGGAACAGAGGGGAGAAGACCCTAGTCTTGTTGCCTTACATTCTTCAGGATAATGGGGGAGGAGACAATATGTTGGATGTTGCAGCAGCTCTGGTGTTGGTGAGGTGGCAGCAGGATCATGGCAGACTGTAAGTTGTTCTGAAAACATAGGTTTTCAAGTTCCACTTAAAAGTTCTGATTATAGGGAATAATTAGATGTTTTGGGCAACATAATTCTGCAGGATGGGGATACTAAGGAGAAATCTTGCAGGCGATTGGATAAGGAACGCATAATTGTCAAGGAGGGAAGGAGATTTTGGAAGGACCAGAGAGTAAGTGGTGGGAGATAATGGGAGATTAATTCAGATATATAAGGGGGAGACAAATTGTAGATGGCCTTTGTATCTTAGTGTTGGTAGCTTGATGAGGATACGTTGTGGAATTAGGAGACAATGAAGGGATTTGCAGAGAGGGAGAAGTGGAGGAGTAGTGAGGACAGAAGCGGATTAGTAGGGCATCAGAGTTATTAAGGACAGACTGGAGAGTAGTGATGATTTGATGGGAGATAATGAGGTCCTACACCCCACATGAATTCAAGGCCATCTGAGAGACGTGGGTAGTTTGGAGGAATAGTTGGTGGTACAGATGGATCTGGATAAGTTGAAAACTTCGGCAGAAAGGTGGCAGATTCGGTTTAACAATGATAAATGTGAAGTTATACACAAGGGAAGAAGGAATCAATATCACTATTACACAATGAATGGGAAACCACTGGGTAAATTTGACATGGAGAAGGACTTGGGGATCCTAATTAATGATAAACTTACCTGGAGCAGCCAGTGCCAGGCAGCAGCTGCCAAGGCAAAAATGGGGTGCATTTACCCCTTTCTGACATTAGACGTACTATCCCGTCGAGGTGGCCTGGGCCCCTATGACCACAGACGGGATAGTACGTCATCACCGATCGCGGCCGGGTGTCAGCTGATTATCACAGCTGACATACGGCACTACATTTACCCCCGAAACACTGTGATCAAACATGATTGCAGCGCTCCAGTGGCATAGGGAAGCATTGCGCAGGGAGGTGGCTCCCTGCGTGCTTCCCTGAGCCCTCGGAACAATGCGATGTGATCGCATTGTTCTGAGGGTCTCCTCCGTCCTCCTCCCTGCAGGCCCTGGATCCAAGATGGCCACGGGGGGTCCTTCCGGGTCCTGCAGGGAGGTGGCTTGCAAGCGCCTGCTGAGAGCAGGCGCCGGCAAGCCTCCTGCACTGCCTGTCACATCGCTGATCTGACACAGTGCTTTGCAAAGTGTCAGATCAGCGATCTGATATAGTGATGTCCCACCCTGGGACAAAGTAAAAAAGTTAAAAAAAATATTAACATGTGTAAAAAAAAAAAAAAAAAAACAACCTAAATAAAGAAAAAAATTAATATTGTTCCTATACATTTCTTTATGTAAATAAAAAACAATAAAAATACACATATTTAGCATCGCCACGTCCGTAACGACCCGAAGTACAAAACTGTCCCACTAGTTAACCCCTTCAGTGAACACCAAAAAACAGGCAAAAAACAATGCTTTATCATCATACCACTGAACAAATTGTGGAACAACACGCGATCAAAAAGATGGATATAAATAACCATGCTACCGCTGAAAATGGCATCTTGTCCCGCAAAAAAACAAGCTGCCATACAGAGTCATCAGCGAAAAAAAAAAGTTATAGCCCTCAGAATAAAGTGATGCAAAAATCATTATTTTTTATATAAAATAGTTTTTCTGGTATAAAAGCGCCAAAACATAAAAAAAAGATACAAATGAGATATCGCTGTAATCATACTAACCAGAAGAATAAAACTGCTTAATCAATTTTACCAAACGCAGAATGGTATAAACTCCCCCCAAAAGAAATTCATGAATTGCTGTTTTTTGTTCATTCTGCCTAGCAAAAATCGGAATAAAAAGCGATTAAAAAACATCATGTGCCCAAAAATGGTACCAATAAAAACGTTACCTTGTCCCACAAAAAACAAGACCTCAAATGACTCTACTCTGTGGGTCAAAATATGGAAAAATTATAGCTCTCAAAATGTGGTGATGCAAAAACAATTTTTTGCAAAAAAAAAGCATATTTTAGTGTGTGACAGCTGACAAGCATAAAAACCCGCTATAAAAACCTGCTATAAAGAGTAAATCAAACCCCCTTTCATCACCCCCTTAGTTAGGGAAAATAATAAAATAAAAAAAATTTCCATTTTCCTATTAGGGTTAGGGTTAGGGTTGGGGCTAAAGTTAGGGTTATGATTGGGGCTAAAGTTAGGGTTGGGGCTAAAGTTAGGGGTTAGGGTTAGAGCTAACGTTAGGGTTGGGGCTAGAGTTGGGGTTAGGGTTTGGATTACATTTACGGTTGGGTTAGGGGTGTGTCAGGGATAGAGGTGTGGCTAGGATTATGGTTAGGGTTGTGATTAGGGTTAGGGGTGTGTTTTTGGTTAGGAGTGTGTTGGGGATGGGATTAAGGTTAGGGGATTGTTGGGGTTAGGGATGTGGTTAGGGTTATGGTTAGGGATGGGATTAGGATTAGAAGTGTGTTGGGGTTAGGTGTGTGGGGGGTTATTTGTCTGTTGGGGTTAGGGGAGTGTTGGGGTTAGGGGTGTGGTTATGGTTGGGATTAGGGTTAAGGGTGTGTTGGGGTTAGGGTTGGAGTTATAATTGGGGATTTCCACTGTTTGGCACATCAGGTGCTCTGCAAATGCAACGTGATGCCCACAGACCATTCCATCAAAGTCTGCATTACAAAACGCCACTTCTTCCCTTCCGAGCCATGACGTGGGCCCAAACAGTGGTTTACCCCCACATATTCAGGACAAATTTGAAAACAACTTTTTGCAGTCCAATTTTTCCTGTTACCCTTGGGAAAATAAAAATTTGAGGGTTAAAAAATAATTTTTGTGGGAAAAAAATATATTTTATTTTCACGGCTCTGCGTTATAAACTGTAGTGAAACACTTGGGGTTCAAAGTTCTCATTCCACATTTAGATACGTTCCTTTGGGGGTCTAGTTTCCAATATGGGGTCACTTGTCTGACATTTCTACTGTTTAGGTACATCAGGGGCTCTGCAAACACAACGTGACTCCCAAAGACCATTCCGTCAAAGTCTGCATTCCAAAACGCCACTTCCTCTCTTCCGAGCCCGCCGTGTGCCCAAACAGTATTTTTTTCCCACATATGGGGTATCAGCGTACTCAGCACAAATTGGACAACAACTTTTGGGGTCCAATTTCTCCTGCTACCCTTGGAAAAATACAAACTGGGGGCTAAAAAATCATTTTTGTGGAAAAAAATATTTTTTATTTTCACGGCTCTGCGTTATAAACTGTAGTGAAACACTTGGGGTTCAAAGTTCTCACAACACATCTAGATAAGTTCCTTGGGAGTCTAGTTTCCAATATGGGATCACTTATGGGGGATTTCTACTGTTTAGGCACATCAGGGGCTCTGCAAATGCAACGTGACGCCGGCAGACCATTCCATCAAAGTCTGCATTCCAAAACGGCGCTCCTTCCCTTCCGAGCTCTGCCATGCACCCAAGCACTGGTTTTTCCTCACATATGGGGTATCAGCGTACTCAGGACAAATTGCAAAACAATGTTTGGGGTCAAATTTTTCCGAATACCCTTGGGAAAATAAAAAATTGGGGGCAAAAATATCATTTTTGTGGAAAAAAATGATTTTTTAATTTTCACGGCTCTATATTATAAGCTTTAGTGAAACAATTGGGGGTTCAAAGTGCACACCACACATCTAGATAAGTTCCTTAGGTGGTCTAGTTTCAAAAATGGGGTCAATTGTGGGGGGTTTCCACTCTTTAGGCACATCAGGGGCTCTCCAAATGCGACATGGCGTCTGATCTCAATTCCAGCAAATTCTGCATTGAAAAAGTCAAATGGTGCTCCTTCCCTTCCGAGCTCTGCCATGCGCCCAAGCAGTGATTTACCCCCACATATGGTGTATCGGCTCTACGTTATAAACTTCTGTGAAACAGTTAGGGGTTCAAAGTGCTCACCACACATCTAGATAAGTTCCTTAGGTGGTCTAGTTTCCAAAATGGGGTCACTTGTGGGGGGTTTCAACTGTTTTGGCACATCAGGGGCTCTCCAAACGTGAGATGGCGTCTAATCTCAATTCCAGCCAATTCTGCGTTGAAAAGTCAAATGGCGCTCCTTCACTTCCGAGCTCTGCCATGTGCCCAAACAATGGTTTACCTCCACATATGGGTGGTATCAGCGTACTTAGGACAAATTATACAACAACTATTGGCATCCAATTTCTCCAATTACCCTTGGTAAAATAAAACAAATTGGATCTGAAGTAATTTTTTTGTGAAAAAAAGTTAAATGTTCATTTAAAAAAAAAATATTTCAGAAATTCCAGTGAAGCCTCTGAAGGGTTAATAAACTTCATAAATGTGGTTTTGAGCACTTTGAGGGGTGCAGTTTTTAGAATGGTGTCACTTTTTGGTATTTTCTATCATATAAACCCCTCAAAGTAACTTCAAATGTGATATGGTCCCTAAAAAAAATGGTGTTGTAAAAATGAGAAATCGCTGGTCAAATTTTAACCCTTATAACTCCCTAACAAAAAAAATATTTGGTTCCAAAATGGTGCTGATGTAAAGTAGACATGTGGGAAATGTTAGTTATTAAGTATTTTATGTAACATATCTCTGTGATATAAGGGCATGAAAATTCAAATTTGGAAAATTGCAAAATTTTCAAAATTTTCACCAAATTTCCATTTTTTTCACAAAAAACACAAGTAATATGAAAGAAATTTTACCACAGTCCTGAAGGACAATATGTCTCGAGAAAACATTGTCAGAATAACTGGGATCCGTTGAAGCATTCTAGAGTTATAACTACATAAAGGGAAAGTGGTCAGAATGGTAATAATTGGCCCGGTCACTAACGTGCAAACCAGCCTTGGGGGTAAAGGGGTTAAAGGAGGTCTTGATAAACATGATGAGAGCATTATACTGATTAGACCGCATATGGAGTACTGTATATATATATATATATATATATATATATATATATATATTACATATATTTCTATTTGTAATATATTACATATACAGTATTTGTATTACCGTTACCTCTCTGGCCCCTCTGCTCCTCACCATCACCCAACCGCTCTTCTCTGCATTATATCATCACTGAGAGTGTTAAATTCCTGGGCTTCTTCATACCAGACTCGAACTTCTGGCTAGTTCTGCGCAAGGGCTTGTAAGTTAATGAAGTTATGATGCCCACAGTGACGTTCCAGGACTTGAGGCTGTGTTTGCATTAAAGAATTAAAAAGGAATTCAATAAAGTCCCTGGAGATCTGTGAGTGTTGTTCACCTATTTTCATGGCAATTAGAGGCTTTACTTTCGGAAAAGTTCACACTAGGCATTTTTTCAGCGTTTTTTTTTTTCTGCAGTTAATAAGCTGCAGAAAAAAGCAGGTTTTCCTTGGTTTTCTCTTTCAGTTTTTGCAGCAGTTTTGACATGCTAGATTTATCTCTTGTGCATGCTGATAAAGTTTAGTGTTGAAAAAAAAGTCCTATTCCATATAGAATCAGGCTTTGGCACAAAAACACACAGCAAAACCTGACACCTTCGTTTTTGCTATGTTTTTTTAGCGTTTTTTTTACTACTCATTCATTTCAAAGCGTGAAAAATGCTGAAAAAAACCCTGAAAGAAGTGTCATGCTCCACTGTGCAAAAAAACATGCAAAGCACAAAATCCTGATGACAAAAAACCAAGCTCTGTGAATGAGATTTCTGAAATCTCATAGACTTTGCTGGTACTGTAAAATGCAGTTGAACATTTGCATTAAAAAATGCATAAAAATGCCACCAAAATGCCTAGTGTGAACTTAGCTTTAAAGTGTTGCGATTCACAGCAAATTTCTTTAGCACAAATCAAATCCTCTGATAAAGTTTGGCAAGGCTGGCAATTCAAATTTTGTAATATGTATTGAACCCGATCAAACCCTACTGTATAATTATTAAGTTTGTACTGTACCTTCACATGAGACACAGTACCTGCTATGCTTTCCTAACTTACTTTGAGTAAACTAGCGGAGCTTTACCATGACATTGCCATTTGTCACATCCCGGGTGCCGCTTCCTGGATCCGAGAGCTGCACATAAATTCCGAATTACTACCAGGCTTATACTATTGTTATAGTTAATGAAACAACCTCAATTTCCATTATTTCTTTTTTGGCATCTTAGAAAGGATTGTACTGTATTTAGTTAAAACTGCTGTGAATATCTTACTTTCCATAACTTACTAATTTATTATGCTCCATTTTTTTCAAAGAAGAAGAGTTCAAAGCATTCAGTAACTGCTGGCTTAAGCATTTTTCATCCAAAAAGTTCAATCAGCTTCATCTGCCAGAACATTGCATTTTCACTTTTAAGTCTCACAGAAGAGCATAGTAGCATCTTTATTTTATTTATTTTTTATTTGCTTTGGAATTAAATGCTAACGCATCTGTCTCTAAATCC
The DNA here is from genome assembly GCF_051348905.1 of Ranitomeya variabilis. Classification (NCBI taxonomy): domain Eukaryota; kingdom Metazoa; phylum Chordata; class Amphibia; order Anura; family Dendrobatidae; genus Ranitomeya; species Ranitomeya variabilis. Next base: position 1,010,667,394 of record NC_135233.1, on the reverse strand, counting down.
TCCCGTTGCTGCTGTCAATTAATTTACTACTCCATAGAAGTTTCTCTGTATAATATGTGTACAATCTCATAATAAAATGTGTTTGTACGAGTAACTTTTGGATGCATTGCAAAACTAACTTTCTAAATATTGTATGCAAGCATTTTAGGTGACTTTGT